>NC_080457.1:3781220-4094197 GCF_028018845.1 Melospiza georgiana | reverse complement strand
ATCTGCTTTGCTGCAGCCTCCTGAAATCCATCTCTGTGCTGGATGTTGGCAGCCAAACTGCCCAGCAGAGACATCTGCACCCAGATGTTCCCCTTGCACTGAGAGTTTCAGCTCAATTTTGTCCCTGACAAGAACTCAGTGACCCATCCCAAATCCAAGCTCTGAGAGCCCAGAATTGGCTCCAGGCCCCGAGAACCCAGAATTGGATCCAGGCTCCACTGCCTGGGGTGACAGGAGCTCTGTTGTCACTGACATAGCAGGACACATGGAACAGCCTCTGCTCAGCTCCCAAATTGTGCTTCTTGGAGCTGATTGCTGCCATTTGTGGTGTGTCCTCCTGAAAATCCAGCTCCAGCAGCTGCTCTGCTGAAGGACAGCTTTTACTTCCCTCATTAGTTTTGTGAATTAACAATTAAATCGTGATTGGTTCCTCATGGCAGAGTGGAGGGAATCATCTTAGACTTTTCAGACAAGTATTTGGCAGCCTGGTGATGTTGAAGCTTTGTTTAAATGAGATGTTTCAAAGTCTGCTGGGTATCTGCAGTTGCTGCTGTCTGCAGTGGCCTGACCACAGCAGTGGCCTCTGGTTTCCAGTGGGCTGAAAACTGGCCAGGAAAACATGGGCAAACCAAAGCATCTGAAATAGCAAGGAGCAGTGTGGTGATCCACAGAGTCAGATTTAGCAGGGGCTGTGGGGCCTGCTGGCTCCTCATGGCATGGGAAAGGGCCTCTGGAATGTTCTCCTCACCTCTGGGATGTCAGAGAGGGTGTTGGGAATCTGGTAAGCATTTGGATCTGGTAAGATTTAGGATCTCAAGGATCAGTTATCCTCTCTTATCTCCTTTGGAGAGGATCAGGCACTGTTGGAAAATGTGTGAGCATCATGCTGCTGTCCACAGCCTGCACCGATCACGTCCCATTCCAGCTTTTACAAAAGTTTTGGTGGATTTGGTGACATTCTTTCATTATCTTTGGAGTACCCTGAGAAATTTTGTAGAGGATCATCGACTAGAGAGAATAATTGCAAATTATTGCCCCAGTGGTTGTGGCAACCAAAATGTTGAGGCAGGAAGAGATTGTTGGTTGATCTCCTTGTCTCCTCCATATATCCCCACCTCTCCCTTCATGTCCATGCTGTTGGTACATCTTTATCTAAAATTCTGCAATTCCAAAGAGCTCCTATAAAGTCTATTGAAGTTGCTAATGAAGCCTCTCCATTATGTTCATGATTAGCCACATTTTTCATTCTTCTTGCTGGCAACCACCAGGAGAACTCTTTGCCCTGCTCTCTTGGTCATGGTTATGGTGGACATCACTCAGATTTCAGCACTCAGTGTTCTGATCCACTGTTACAGCTGGATGGGAATTCTCTGAGGGAACAGAATGATGAAGATATTTGAGGTTGGACTTGGTGAACTCTAGAAGTAGCTTCCAACCTTTGTTCCAGGCAGGGCTCAGTGCGAGTCTAGATCAAGTCTCTGTGGTTGTCTCTCTGTCTTCCATTATTGGAGAAAACAGATTTTCCTTCTGATGTGCAAGGAGATTTGGAATTTTCCCATATGTAATATTTGTTTGCTTCATTATGTTTTCTTCCATGCAATGTATAAGTGCTCTATCTTCCATAAACCAATTTTTTCTATTTTTGCTGATCTTATCCATTGCTGCACTCAGAGGTATTGATCAGTCACCTGTCTCTCTCTTCCTTGCACTAATTCCTAAATTTTAGACTTGCTAAACAATTTCTCTTTAATAGTGTTTTTTTTCCTGCAAATGAACTCTAGAGGAAATATTAAGATTTTCCCTAGGGCTGAAAAAGAGAGGAGGTAAATATAAATAAATAAAAATATTTTGGCATCCAAGACTAACATAATATTATATTTAAGCATCAAAGCAATAAATCTTTATAACTGGCATTTTCCTGGGACCCAACCAGATTTTTCCTTCTTTCTGTTAATTTTTAGTAGCTGTCATCTCTTGCTTTTTCCTGTCCTTGAACATCTGCAGGAAAAGGGGGGTGGAACCCCTCCTCTCCGTTTCTTTCTTGGCATTATATGATAAAGCCCCGATCTCGGCCTTATCAATGAGTGATAGTCCGGATAACTCAGTCCCTCTGGGAGACAGAGTGCCCGAATACCCAGTCAGCTCGCAGCCGCCGCAGGCTGCCCTTAGCAAGCTTAGTGATTGTCAGCTCTTTGGTGATTCTCAGCTCTCTTAGGATTTCAGCTCTTTGCTTGCTTGCTAGGGCACCTTTGGCTGAGGCAGAACCAGATGCGAGAGAGGAGAAGGAGAGGTCCTGGTGGTTCCACAACAATGGTTTATTGGGGAGTCTGCGACGGGTTCCAGCGACAGCTCTTCTTCTGTCCAATGGGCTAAACCAGCCCCTTTTATAGGGTATAGGGGGATCCAAACTTGTCCAATACTAAGGGTTAGGGAAAAGTGACCTATGAGGTTACAGAGATAAGCTAGGAGACAGGAGCTTATTTTGCTGTCTCATCATGACTCAGCAGTTCCTGCTGTTAAATCTCAATCCTCCATGGCGCTCTGGTAAGCTCCATGGGGTCTGCTACAGCGTTACACCTTCCTTCTTTTATTATTTCCAAATATTAATTACTGTATGAATATTGACTACTGTTGTCAATTTTGTCAGCACAAATCACACCTATTTACCACAACCAGCAACCCTTGTGCCCTGCAGGTTTTAAGGAGACAGCCTTCCTGTACGCCGTGTCCTCGGCGGCGCTGACGCACTCGCTGGCGCGGGCGTGCAGCGCGGGGCGCATGGAGCGCTGCACCTGCGACGACTCCCCGGGCCTGGAGAACCGCAAGGCCTGGCAGTGGGGCGTCTGCGGGGACAACCTCAAGTACAGCACCAAGTTCCTCAAAAAGTTCCTGGGCCAGAAGAGGATCGGCAAAGACCTGCGGGCCAAGGTGGACATCCACAACACCAATGTGGGCATCAAGGTAGGAGCTGCACCTTGGCGGGCTTGGGACGAGGTTTGGGACTTTTCTTCCAACCCATCCTGTGTGTGAGAGGGATTTTCACTGCCCTGCTCACAAAACAGACCTGCTCACCTGTGTGTCCTGGGCCTTGTGGTGCTGAGAGTCCCTGGGAAGCCTCCTGAGCTCTTGTGTGAGGAGATGCATGTTGAGTGGAAGAGGAGCATCCTATGTCCTCCAGTGGTCCCTGGGTGGGTGACAGGGAGACACAGCACGGTGACAGCTGTGAAACTCCACAGCTGGACGACTCCAGGGGTTATGCCAGGGCCACAGGGGGTTCTGAGAACAGCTGGAGCTTAGAGCTGGTGGTGTGTGTGAAGCTGATTAAAGACTGAAACTCTTGGGATCAATTATGAGTCTGCTGGTGACTTGCTATGGAGCGAGTCCAGTCACAGGGAGACTATCAGATTGAACATTTTGAACTGTAGGTTACAGGCTACAGATTCGTCATTGTCTTCTGTTTACTGAGTCAAATTGATTGTTTAATTAGACCACTGTCTTCATTTGAATACACCTAAAGGAATCCACCATGTTGGAGATAAGTAATTTTATGATTGACTACTGCTACTGTGCCAAATAGAATTAATAGGAACTTATTTGGTGTTCAGCTGGTTATCCTCAGGCTATCCACTTTCTGGCCCTCCTGTCAATTCTGTAGCTTTTCCTCTGCTTTGGTGTGGTTTTTTTTTTTTTTTTTTTTTTTGTTTTGGGTTCCTTTTTTTTATGTTAGTTTTTTTGGGTGGGGAGGGTTTGTTTTGTTTTACTTTGGTTTTTTTGGATTTTTTTTTTTAGTTTTGGTTTTTGTTTATTTGTTTGTTTTGGTGGGGGTTTTCTGGGTTTTTTGGGTTGGTTTTTTTTTGTTTGGTTGCTTTTTTTGTTTTGTATTTTTAAAACTATTATTAACATTTTCTCCTCCATAGCCTAGAAACAACGCCAGTAAAACTAAAGTGCTTGCAGCTGCAATCTGAGCTGCTGCCTCTATCAGAACTAGGCTCTGGCAGGTAGTAACCACCACTCTTCTTTCTCACCAGGCGGTGAAGAACGGCCTCAAAACCACCTGCAAGTGCCATGGTGTGTCGGGCTCGTGCGCGGTGCGGACGTGCTGGAAGCAGCTCTCCCCTTTCCACGAGATCGGGCGGCTCCTGAAGCTGCGCTACGACGACGCCGTCAAGGTCTTCAGCACCACCAACGACGCCGTGGGGCACTCGGAGCTGGCAGGGCCACACAGACACGGCCACTCGGGCAAGCAGCCTGCCCTACCTCGCCCCACCGACCTGGTGTACGTGGAGGACTCGCCCAGCTTCTGCAGGCCCAGCAAATATTCCCTGGGCACCGCGGGCAGGACCTGCTCCCGTGAGGGCAACTGCGACAGCATGTGCTGCGGCCGGGGCTACAACACCCAGAGCCGCCTGGTCACCTTCTCGTGCCACTGCCAGGTGCAGTGGTGCTGCTACGTGGAGTGCCAGCAGTGCATGCAGGAGGAGGTGGTCTACAGCTGCAAGCAGTAGGGACAGCCCCGAGGGGCGAGGCGAGTCCAGGGGAGCAGCAGGGGGACGGGGACATGGCTCTCTGCTGCAGGGTGAGGTCAGAGGTGAGCACCAAATGAGTGCTGTGCTCCTCCAACCTTGGTGTTGAGATGCTGCCGCCTCAGCTTTGAGACGCTCCAACCTCAGCATTGAGATGTTCCAGCCTTGGGTTGAGATGCTCCAACCTCAGCGTTGAGATGCTCCAACCTCGGTGTTGAGATGCCTAAACCTTGGCGTTGAGATGCTCCAACATCAGCGTTGAGATGCTCCAACCTTGCTGTTGAGATGCCCAAACCTTGGCTTTAAGATGCTCCAGCCTCGGCGTTGAGATGCTCCAACCTCATCATTGAGATGCTCCAGCCTTGGGTTGAGATGCTCCTACAAACCAGTCAGAGTGCAGATGGGCTGGTGCTGCAAAGAACATGGGAATCCTAAAACTCAAATCCAAATTCACTGGCGGTGTAAGGGGTGAAGATGCTGGTGTGGGTAGCAAGATGGGCTCATCCATAGGTGGAATTGGGCTGAATTCCAGTAGGATGGAGCTCTCCTCAGAGGTGTGGGATCTGCCTGTGTGGATCTGCAGGAGTGGGGCAGCTCAGCCACTCATTACAGCTGCTCTGAGCAATTCCCCAGAGAGAGGAGTGTCTGCTCACACTCTCTTTATCTTGACTTTGTTGCCTTTTTGGTTTTTACAGCTGTTTTTGACTTTTGCTCCTCCAGTGCTGGCACAGAGCAGTCTCTGAGCAGATCAAGCCATTAACTGGATGTTTGGAGGCCACTTCCCTCTCACCAGCTACAGGTCTTTTAAAGGGCTTATTACTTTTTATCCCTTTTCTGGCTCAAGTTGACTTGAACTGAATTAAAGAGTTTATGACAGACATAATACTGCAAATAGGCTTAATTAGCCTTACTTTTTTTTTTGCCTCCTAAATACCCAGGAGCAGAACCATTATTTATATGTTGCTTTTAATCCTTTTGGAGTTGAAATCTTCCCACGAGTCTCAATTTTGAGCACTCAATGAAAAAGCTTCCAAATAAGCTAAAATTGGCATTGTGGGTGAAGTGAGCAGGGAACTTGCTCTGGCTGAACTATTGATCCCAAACTCTCTGCCCCACTGACCTCCAGCCTTGTCCAGCACCAGAGAGGGAGGGAATACCCCAATTTCGGAGGGTCCTTTGGGATCATTACATGGATCATTTGGGATCAATTTGGGATCATTCCCATTTAAACAGGGACTCAGTGGAAAGAGCTGTATCCCATTCCTTGGGAAGCAAGTGGAGGAGACACCCCTCTGTCCTCTTGCTCTTATCAAAGCTGCACAGGAATTGCTGAATAAGAACTGGACAAAACCAAATTTCAGGGAAAATTGAGTTTCTTCATGTACCAAAGGGGACTTTTGGAAATTCTTTGTCATGTGGGTCTTAAAGCTGCTGGAGAAGATCTGAGGAAGAGATGGTTCATTCTCTGGTATCCCAGGGTGGGTTTGGGCTCAGTGTGGTGTTTGGAACTGGGCTAGAGTGAATTTGGGCTGTTCACTGTTAAACCAGATCTGGACAAGGACATCTGATGTCCCCCAGCTTTGCTCTGGTTAACTCAGAGCCCCCTTCAGCCCCTCCTGACACTCCTGTCCAACCCCTGCCAGGCAGCCCAGCCTCAAGGGTAGGAAACCAAATGATGAACACTGATGGGAAAGAAATAAACAATTACAAATGCCCAATTTGAGGATTGGGAAAAGACTTGAGCATAGTTTTAGTTTGAGGCAACACTGATGTCAATCCTTTTGGTGTCCTTCAGCACTGAGTTCTTTAGAGATGGTGCCATGGATAAGGGAGGGACAAAGTTTTCTTGGGACAGATATTTTGGTGGCTTTGAGGTTTTTATTTCATTCAGTTGTCCAGGGCTGTTTTGTTGGGTTGATATTCCAAAATGTATTTAATTCAACTGACAGCAGTGAGAGCAGGGAGTAAAACTGGAGTCTATTTGGCCCTCAATATTATTAGGCTTGAATTGTATTTTCCTCTGAACCAAGACCAAGCATCATCCTGAGCAAAGCTCTTCTGCCACCTCCTGGAGATCTGGGCTGTGAAGATCTGGAAGTGTCCATTTGGACATTTTAGTTGTGCCACACACTTTACAATGTACTGCAAATCCTGTGGATTTGATTATATGTATAAATGACTGGAATGACAAGGGGATTGCATTAGGTCTTGACAAAGAAATCTTCTCACCAGCAAAGCTGAAACCTCATACCCTGCCTATAAAAAAAACCCTTTTCCAAGTGCAAATGTACTTCATTGACTACTGATGGTAAAAGTCTGAGCTGCACAGGTTTGGTGGGAGTGTTTTGGTTTGGACTGAATTCTTTCCTCTGCACTTAAAATCCAAATAACCTGGGAACAGCCATAGCTCCAAACCAGGGTCCTCACTGCACACACAGGGGCTACACTGCTCACACAGGTTAGTCCCTGTCCTTCCGTGGACTTCCTAATCCAAATTTTATTACACCTCCTGGTGTGTTGCATTCCTGCAACCATCCATCCATCCATCCATCCATCCATCCATCCATCCATCCATCCATCCATCATCCATCCGTCCATCCATCCATCCATCCATCCATCCATCCGTCCATCCATCCATCCATCCATCCATCCATCTATCCTCCATCCATCATCCATCCATCCATCCATCCATCCATCCATCCATCCATCCATCCATCCCACAGGCTCTCCTGCAAGTGTCACTCTGTACCTCGTGTCAGACCTGGAGGCCAATTGCAGCCAAATAATAAATATGTCACTTGGAAAAAAAATTCTGTGCTTTAGGGAAAGAAAAATTTTTTCTACCTCAAGATGTTCAACTTGTGTGACAAGAAGTGTGGGTGTTATTTATATTTCTTGTATTTCCTCTAGAAAGAAAGTGGTGCTATGGGGTTTAAGTTGCATTTCAGTCCTGCTTGTACCTTGTGTTAATTTTTATATATTCATTTTGATTATAATGTGTTGTCCAATGTTGCACAAGTGTCTTCATTGCTGTGTTCTTGTCAGTCAATAAATACCAGTTGTTTTTTAAGAATGCTTATTTCTGCCTTTCAGGGAGCACCCCTGAGAAATCCCTTTGATTCACTCCATCCCTCCACAGTCACAGTGATTTTATTCCTGTAGTTCTCCTTTTCACACACCCTGTGCAGGAGATAACTGGGAATGCCCATTCCTGCCCACCCAGCTGGGCTGAGCTCAGGTGGTTTTGCCTTGAGGAAATGTGACTCTGGTGAGCCAAACCTCATCCAGGACACATCAGTGGCACCTTTCCTGGAGCAGCAAAACCAACAATGCTCCTTTGGCTGTGCCGCATGTGTGGGTGTGACAGCTTGTGCAGCCTGGGAACTGGGCTGATGGAACTGGGGCAGGTGTTGTTGAGCATCCGTCCATCCATCCATCATCCATCCATCCATCCATCCATCCATCCATCCATCCATCCATCCATCATCCATCCATCCATCCATCCATCCATCCATCCATCCATCCATCCTTCATCCATCCATCCATCCATCCATCATCCATCCATCCATCCATCCATCCATCCATCCATCCATCCATCCATCCATCATCCATCCATCCATGAGACACATGACAAAGACACGACTGCAAGGCGCCCTGTGCTCTGCAGGTTCTCCAGGGGAGCTGGGGAACCCCAGCTCAGCCTTTGCAGGGAGGGATGAGGAGCTGGCCTCATGCTGCAGTGACATTGCCAGCCCAGGGGAGCTCATCTCTTCCTGGCAGAATGTTGATGTGAGGAATTTTTTGTTTTCTTTGTGCTGTTGAGTGGAAGGGGTTGTGTGAGCCCTGGGTGGGTGAAGTGAAACCTCCTGGTGCTGCTTGCTCCTGTCCCAGTGGGATTAAAGTGTCATGGGAAAGAGCTCCTGGCAAAGCAGGCCAGAGGGATCCCTGCTCATTTCTTCGGGCAGGAAAATCCCACGCTGAAAATCCCTGGCTTTGCTGGGTGCAGGGAATCAGGACTTTTGGGGCTGAGTCCTGTGTTTTGGGAGATGTGCTGGGCTGGGGCATCTCCCAGCCATTCCTGCCACCTCTCCTCTAGGCACTGGGGACTCCAGGGAGCTCTTTGAAGTTACAGCAGGGCAGCAGGACCCTGGACACAGAAAGATTTTTAAGGTCCCTTCCCACCAAAACGTTCCTGTGGTTCTATGAGAAAACACAAGGTGGTTTGCAAGTAATATAGGAAATGCTGGAAATGTCTTTTATTGACATATCAGTGTCTTCCCAGCCAGGTTCCTTCTCTCAGCAGCATTGTGGAAGACCAAAGTACCATTGCTTTGGGGGCAAGCAGCTCAATGGAGACATTTAATAAACACCACAATTCACAATCCTCTTTGATGGCATCATTGGGGGACAATTCCCAGTCAAGCAATTTTTCCCTCTCCTCCACAACTGCATCTGAATTATTGTGTAAATCCAACACAGCAGCAAAGTGTGAGCCCTGTGTTCCTCACCAGTGTCCCCATTCTCAGCCTGAGGCTGCTTGCTGTGACCCGTGGGGTGAAATCTGACTGGGATCCCTGTGCCCACCCTGTGCTGAACCTTTTCTGTGCCCCGGGTTGTGGTGTGGCCCAAGGACACATCCCTGACCCTGTATCTGTGTGTGCTCAGGCTCCTCTTTTCTAAACCTGACCATTTCTGTGGCTTCCAGCCTAACCCTGAGTGTCTCAAGCTGCAAATCTGAGCGAGCCCAGGAGAAGGAGGCACCTCCCAGGCAGGAGGTGTATTAAAGGTTTAGGACAAACTCTACTTTTTCCCAGCTTATACGAGTTTTAAATCCCACAGCCGTGCCTGGGACAGTGGCCTCTGCAACCTGTGCTGTGCTTGCTAATGCCTTCCTTCTGCACTTGTCTGAAGGGCTTTGGGTAAAAGTATCTGCCAGGTCTCATTTGTGAAATGCAGGAAACCTTCTGCCAGCTTTGCTGGGCCTGGCCTGGCTCTGGCTTCCAGCCTTTGATGGAAAGCTGGGATGAAAGTTTGAAGGGATCAGCTCTGCCAGCTCCCAGCCAAAAAACAAATTCCTGTCAACATCCTGTGGTGGTGTTTGAGGGTCCCCAGGATGAGAGGAGAGATGAGAATCTTGACTCCATGTTTCAGATGTCTGATATTATATTATATTATATTATATTATATTATATTATATTATATTATATTATATTATATTATATTATATTATATTATATTATATTATATTATATTATATTATATTATATTATATTATATTATATTATATTATATTATATTATATTATATTATATTATATTATATTATATTATATTATATTATTATACTAAAACTATACTAAAGAAATAGAGAGAAAGGATTTCATCAGAAAGCTAGAAAGGAATGAATAATAAAATCTAATGACAGACTCAGAGAGTCTGACACAGCTGGCTGTGATTGGCCATTAATTAAAAACAAATCACATGCTGGGTAAACAATTCTCCAAATCACATTGTAGAGGAGCAAAACATGGAGAAGCTGAAGCTTCCCAGCTTCTCAGGAGAAAAATCCTGGCAAAAGAATTTTTCAGAAAAGATGTCAATGACAGCATCCCCTGTGACCCAGCAATTTGAAATATTAATGGCTATAGGTAAAAACATCTTGGAAGCCACATGAGACAGAAACTACCCATCAAAATATAAATTGCTGAAATATTTGTATGTCTTTTGTTCACATCCCAAGTTTTCTGCACTTCCTGACAATCTTCATTTCCTGGTAAGGCATTTTCCCACTGAAATTACATCTCTCTGCTCTTTTTTAACCCAGGGTTATGAATGTTTTCCAGAGGATTTTGGAGATTCCTCTCCCTTTTGTCTTGGTTACTGGATATCAGGTCTGTAGAACCTGATGCCTCAGATCCACCTGATCTTGATGATGTTGCCAATACATGTTGGTGAAACATTTTGGATGCAGAAATAACTCCCAGGACTCCATGGGAAAAGTTCCAAAAATGGCACATTAGAAGTGCTCAGCTGCTGGCCCCTTGCAGATATTCTACCTACAGGGATGCAGCTTTTAGCTGAATGTACAACACAGCCCTTAGATTTTGTCACCTTTGCTCCAACTGCTTTCCCTACAGCCCTTCAAGCAGCTGGGAGTGGATTTTTGCTGTTGGATCCCAGCATGTGCTGAGCCAGAAGCCATTTGCTGCAGCACCAGGTGCAGTGCCATGTGATGGGGAGTGAGATTCTCACATTTCCACTGCTTTGCACCTCCACAGACCTGTGCTTATGTAGAGGAATTGTGGATGGCTGAAATGGAAAAATGCTGATCAGCTCTGCTGTGTCTCCAGGTGTTTCCTCTGCAGAGTTTTTCTGGCCTCCATCTGGTGGGTCTGGAGATGCAACTCCATGGATAGGCAGGATGGAGAACTGGGCAAGACAACCCTACACTGCTGAAATGTCTCCATAAGGTCTTGGATTCAGCTCTTGCCCATTAGTTCAGTTACTCTGGTCACCTGCTGGCCCTGCCATGGATCTGATCCTGTTGTAGGCACACAAATCCATGCCTTGGTGTTGCCTCAATTCCACCTTCTTGCCTGCAGCCTGCTTTCATTTGGCTTTCCTCCAATGTCCTTTACCTCCCCTTGTTTTTTATCCAGTTTCTGCTCCCTCCCCCACCCTCAGCTCAACCCAAATTCTTTATCTTTGCCAAAAACCCACCTGCCTCTTCCATTTCTCCATCCCCTCTTGCTTTTAGCAGGGAAGTTATTCATGGCATTGCACTGCCCCAGGCAAACTCCAGCACAAAAATACCTTGGGAGCACGGGGGCATGGCTGGGGTGAGCAGGGCAGGCAGGGCTGCAGCCAGACCTCACTCACAGGCAGCTGGAAAAAGGAAAAAGAGGATTGCTGGGGGTCTCCCAGCTCCAGCTATGGTTCACATCCATCTGCAGGGCTCTTTTCTCCAATTTTTTGGGAGTTGGGAAGAGGTGTCAGCAGGGTTGGTGTCACAAAGTCACTCCTGCTCCCATCAGAGTCACCTGGTGACACAGCTGGGAAAAATGAAACAGGTACTTGTCCTCTTTTGAGTATTCAGCTGCTATCCAAAATCAAACTTGTTCTGGTTTTCCTCTCTCTCAGTTCTCCTGGTGTTTCATCCACTCCCTGAATTCTGCAGGTCTAGAGATGGAGGGGAGGAAACAGAGGGAAAGGAAAAGAACAGCAAGTTCCTCTTGGCTAAGGAACTGCAGTATCACCCACTTAAGGAGACAACAGGTCTCCAGGGAGAGCAGGAGCCAGGACATGAGTGCAGATGAGGTGGGAAACATGGTTGGGAAAGGAGAGGTCAGGACAGACCTGCCTGTTTCCCTGGACAATCCCAGCACCATGGAATACAGGGAAATAAAGATCACTAACTTGTACTGATCCAGGCTGTGACTTTAGTGTTACTGACTTGGGAGAGGGGGAGAAGGATCCCCTCCCTGCTATCTAAAAACACCCTGAGGTCACCTGAAACCAGCACATTTTAGGGTTTTTTTTCTTTAAAAAAATCTCCTTAAGCGCATTTCCCACCCCTGAGCCGAGCTGCTCCCCACGAGTGCCCAGGGGCTTTGGGAGCCTCAGCCCGTGCAGGTGTTGGGAGCACGGGGGGCTCTGCTCCCTCCTGGCCCCAGGAAGGATGGGGGGGCTGCAGGAGGGGGTGACACATGTCAGGAGCCAGAGCTGGGCTCACGTTTCGGCTCTGGAGGGAGCTGGGTCAGGTTTGAACAGGAGCTTCAGTCTGGGGCTCGTAGCCCAAGGTCAAAAAAGAGATTTCAGTGAGACAGACAGTGACATGTCCCACTGGGCTGCTTTGACAGAGATAACACAACACCCCCCAAGCAGAGTTTGGGGATGAGCAGGGTGGGCCACCCTCATGTCCTCTGAGGCAAAACTCCAATGTCACCTGTCGTCACGTTTCCCTTCACAGAGAAAAGCAAGGCACAATTCTTCCCAAGATTATTTCTGGGTTTCACATTCTCTAAACCTCAGAGAAAGGAAAAACGATTCTTATCATTTGCTGTGCCTGTTTTTATGCCAAAGCTGGATGCAATATGAAGATTGTTCACCCACAGTGATGGTGTTTGGGTTCCTTGGCCTGTCAGGGCCAGGTGTGTAGGCCCCACATTTCTCTTCACAGAGAAAAGCAAGGCACAATTCTTCCCAAGAATATTCTTATCATTTGCTGTGCCTGTGTTTGTGCCAAAGTAGAACGCAATATGGAGATTTTTTACCCAAAGTGATGGTGTTTTGTTTCCTTGGCCTACCAGGCCCAAGTGTGTAGCCCCACATTTCTCTTCAGAGAAAAAAGCAAGGCACAATTCTCCCCAAGAATATTTCTGGGTTTCACATTCTCTGAACCTCAGAGAAAGAAAAAGCAATTATTATCATTTGCTGTGCCTGTTTTTATGTCAAAGTGGGATGCAATATGGAGATTGTTTACCCACAATGATGGTGTTTGGGTTCCTTGGCCTATCAGGTCTCCTGTGGTTTTGGACCAGGTAATTTGCTGCTGTGAAGCTAAAAGGAGATGTCTGGGAAGCTTGGGGTCATTAGCAATGATGTTTAACAAACCTTGGGTTACTGGAGAAGTGGGGAGGAGGGGAAGAGGTCCTGTGGCACCATGGGCTGCTTTCACTGATGCCCAGGAGATGATGGAAAAGCTGACAGGAGATAGAATATAAATCTCTGCAGCCTCAGCTGCAAACTGCTGCCTCACATTGTCCATTCCCTGTTAGAATAAACAGATCCTGGAAGTCTCTTTCTTCCAGGTCTGCCATTTATCTCCCTCTTTGATCAATTCAGAAGGACATGCTGCTTTTTCTAGGTATGAAGTATATTTTCTGTCATTTATTTGGTGAAGTGACAGCATATGTTCTGTTTTAAAAATCCAAAATAAAGATTGTTCATAATGAATCAATATAAATGAGACTGATCAAGGAATTGCAAGGAAATTATTCTCTAATGGGACATTCATGGCGGGGTTTGTTCCTGTGGGTGATGGGACTGGTGTAAATTATTATCAGCAAAAGTTGCAGAAGACCCAAATAATTTTTTGTAATTAAAACTAGAAGCTAGTTTTAAAGAAAGTTTTGGATTATATTACAAACATATTATTTAAATATCATGGTTGAGGACCATCCATGTCATGCCAGCACCCTGCAAATCCTTTAATATCTTCTTCACCAGGTCCCCAGCCTTGAATGCAACTCCCTTATTTCTTCATCACCTGTGACAAAATCAAAATCTGAGGCTGAGAAATGGGACAGTTGTTGTTTTACAGGTGTTCTGTCTATTCCAGTATCAAAATCTGAGAAGTGGAACAATTGTTGTCTCAGTTAGCAAAGCAAGCCCAAAAGGAGTTACAACAAATATCCCTCATTTACAGTGAACACAAATCCAGATGGAAATATGTCTTCATATGAAAGACATATTCACATGAAAATATTTCTGAGATACTGGGAAATAATATTTTAAATAATCAGGAAATGAGATTTTAAAAAGTAAATGCCACATTTATGTTGTCTCCCACAAGGAAAGCCATAAGGTGTAAATCCCGAGATAAATGTGGCACGGGTACTTCTCCTGATATGGAGATCCTGACCCAGTTATGATGGCACAACCTGCACCCAGATCCTAAACCTGACCCAAATCCTAAATCTGGATCCAAATCCTAAACTTGCCCCAGATCCTAAACCTGCCCCAGATCCTAAACCTTCACTCAGATCCTGAACCTGCCCCAGATTGTGAACCTGCCCCAGATCCTAAACCTGCCCCCAGAGATCACTGAACACTGTCAGGAAAAGG
Source organism: Melospiza georgiana (assembly GCF_028018845.1). Taxonomy (NCBI): domain Eukaryota; kingdom Metazoa; phylum Chordata; class Aves; order Passeriformes; family Passerellidae; genus Melospiza; species Melospiza georgiana. The sequence goes on along the minus strand of NC_080457.1, from coordinate 4,079,829 downwards.
TCCCTGTGCTGCTCAAAATCCCTCCAAGACATCCTGCAAAGAGTTCCTGCCCCCCTTTTCCCCTGCATCAAAGGCAGGGCAGGCTCTGAAGGAAAGCAGATGCTGGGGCTGGGTGCACTCCAGCCCTGTGTGGTCTCCCTATCTCTGCTCCCACCTTTGCCTTTGGGGACTGCTGGGTGTCCTGTGGGTGAGAGAGGCTCTGCAGCCCATCCACAGTGCCCAGAACTACCTGAGAGCCCCCTCCCCACATTTCTGCCATTTCTCAGATCTCTCTGAGCAATCTCTGCTCAACCTCTCCTTGCCCAATTAATAACCTTGCTGTCAGGTTGGATTACAGCCCTCTCTGCCTTCTTTGTCTCAGCTTAAAATACTTGTGGTTTCATATTCTGTCAGGAGAGATATATATAAGAGAAGAGCTTTTCTCAAAAAGTGCAGATGATGATGGAAAAGGAATGTGCTGCTGCAAATTCCTGCAGGAGCCTTGATTGGATTCCTCAGGACATATTGAAAAGGAAAAATATAGGGAAGGGGTGAGAAGTACAGGGAGCTCATAGTGTGGTATTGGGGGAGAGATAAGACAAGCCTTGAGCAGAGATAACAGTGAAAGAGTTTCTACAGTTATCTAGGCAATTTCTGTCATTCCAGTTAGAGAAAAGAACCCCCACCCAACACCTAAAACAGACCTGAATGTCCTGCTAAAGTTGCTTTATGGAAATGCCTCTCACTGTCTTTGTGACAGGAAGAAATTTCCAGTGATGGGCACAGAAACCCTGGGTGATTTCTGCTGGAGGAGCACACTTGTTTCTCTCCTGATTTCACAATATCCAGCTGCCACCACAATTCCTGCAGCTCAGAAAATGATTCCTGAAGGATATGAGACCCCAAACTTGTCTCAACTCGGAGCAGAAGCAATTGTAAATCACGTACCTGGAGAAGCACCCATGCCACATTTATCTCATGGGATTTTCACCTTCTGGCTTTCCTGTGGGAGACAACATAGATGATCTGAGCAGGGCTGAGTGTGGAGATTATTAATAATATAATATAATATAATATAATATAATATAATATAATATAATATAATATAATATAATATAATATAATATAATATAATATAAATAATATCATGTCATATTATATAATATAATCTATCATATCATATTAATTCATATTATATCATATTATATCATATCCCAAGATTATTGAGTGAATCAGAGGCTGTGCCCTGCACATCCTCCAGGGCTCAGTCATGCCCTGGGATGGGCTCTCACCTTGTTGGATGTGTCCTCTCCTGGGTCTGACACCTGCTGGAAATGTCCCCCTGCCTTGCCAGGCCTGTGTGCCTGAGGTTGATGTGGGCAGGACCATTCCCAGGTATTCATTTCTGTCTCAGGACCATTTTCAGGTATTCATTTATTTCTGTCTCAGCAGCCAATTAATTGATTTGGGTGTCACTGATGTTGGTGCTGCCATGCATGATTTCAGTAAATCTCTCACAACAAAGTCCTTGTTCCTCCAGACTCCTGCTCCTGATGTTTGGAATCATATTTTCAGTTGGGGAATTTCTTCCTGCCATGTTAGGCTATTCTCATATCACAACTGAGGCATGATTCCCACCCAGAGCAGTACCCTGGATAGAACCTGCACAAAACACATTCTCAATAATGTTTATCTCATTGCTTGCTCTTAGAGAAATCATTTCCCTTAGGGAAATTTGTCTTTAACTTATTTAAGATGTAATTTTAAAATAAAAGTTATTTAATATTATAAATAATAATTGTTGATTATTATTAAACTATTCTTTTCAATAATCTAAGGATGAATTTAAAATAGGGAGAAGCTTTTGCCCTGTTGGTGTCCAGCCCATGGGACATGATCACAGTTATCTTTAAGCTCCCTCATCTCTTCATTTTCTTTCTACTTTCTTCTTCTACAGTTGGGTTCTCAACCTCTTCTCTTGTCCCAAATGTTCACTAGTTCTGTTCACTAGGAAGAGAGAAGTTCCCCTATTACATGTTCCCTTCAAGTTCTCTTATTTAATTGGCCATAGCATCTGTTCCTTTTGCTATTTTCTGTTGCCTTGTCTGATCTGAGTTCCCTCACTACTATCAACCCCACCTTTTATCATATATAATGATGCTTGACTCCACATCTTGGCTTTCTCCAGTTTTGAAGAAGTTCCTCTTTGGTGGGGCCATGCTTCTCCTGATCCTTTTCCCTCCCTGTGTGTATTTCCATCCCAGCACCAAAGCTGGGTGCAGATGGCAGGGGTTGGGCAGTGCAGGTGTCTTCAGAGATGTCTCAGGTGTTGTTTCTTGCAAGACAGGTTCTGGTTCCCTTTGGGTGGCACAAGGAGAGCAGGATGCAGGGCCTCATACAGGGCACGCTGCTGCATCCCTCCCCCATCCCTGACTCCACTAGACACCTCAGAGCAGCCCAAAGCAGAGTCAGGGCAGCAGGAACAGGTAGGACAGGTCTGCTGTGCCTGCAGCCAGCAGAGTGAGAGGCTCTGCAGGCCCCTCCATGGGAGCACTAATGATTCCTCCTGCCCGCAGGACACGGCGGGATTGACGCAGGGTCAGCAGCATTTCCCAGTGCCCAGCTCAGCCCAGGGGTCAGCAGCTAATCATCACTGCTATCTCGCTGTGCTGTCCAGCCCAGGGCGACTGGAGGTGCATTAAAGATTAAACAAGAGCTGGGGGGTCCAGGGGAGTGTGTTGGAGTCATTCCAGGGTGGGTGGGTGGGCAGAGGTTGGCCCAAGCAAGTGGATTTCTGCTGCAGCGGCCTCCACTTTAGATCTTTCAGCCGAACAAACCGGCGGCATCTCTGTTGAGACAAAAAATGCCTCCAGCTAAAATTCCACTATCTGACCTCAGAAGGGCTCCAGCTGCTTCTGCCACCAAGGGAGCAGCTCGAGGAAGAGTTTTGCAGAGGTTGGCCGTGCTGAAAGAGACATTTCTGGTGGGACAGAGCCTTCATCTTCCTCACTTCGGCCTCAGTGCTCACCCAGCATGGCAGAGCATTGGCCACTGTCCCATGAGAGACTGCAGGGCACCAGGCCATGGAGATTTACTGTAGGACATAGACAATTCTTCCAGGATGGGAGGATTGAATGTTCCCCTTGCTTGCCATGCCCATTCCTAAAGTCTCCAGCCTCTAAAATCAGTATGTGCATCCTCACTGGAATACAAATTGGTCCTCACTGGAATACAACTTGGTCCTTACTGGAATACAACTTGGTCCTCACTGGAATACAAATATTTTCAGAATTAAGAAAACACTTTCCATTTGGGGTGTGCTTAGTGGGATGGGTTAATCCCATGTTTCTGAATACACTGGAGTCAATCTCAGTGGTGATTCAGGCAGGCAGCTCCCACACCTTCCTCCTCTGCAGGGCCGTCAGTGTTAATGTCCAGCATTAACAGGTCTGCTCTGACTCCTGTGACCATGGGACCATGTTCATAGCTGGCTTTGGGTGCCCACAAATTGTCACCGTGATCTGAACCTTCAGAGCCTGAGGGGAAGGCAGCAGGGGAACGGTGTGTCTGGCACTTTGGGCCCTGTCTGGAGCTGTGTGGGCTGAGGACATGCTGCACATCCCATCCACAGCTTCCCACTGAGCCTCAAGTTCCCTCATTTTTGGACAATTAGAAAGGGAAGAGCAGAGGACAAGATTCATCTGGAATCAGAGTTACAGCCATGAAGTGAAGGTGGCACTCCCCATTCCTTCTGGCAAGAACTTCAAGGATAATTCTGGCAAGGATAATCCATTTCAAGGCTTGCCATTTAGCCAGGGATCTTTCCTAAAGGGGTCCTGACATGAAGCTGGGCCAAGGAAGGTTTAGGTTGGATCTCAGGGAAAGGTTCTTCCCCCAGAAGGTGCTGGCACTGCCCAGGCTCCCCAAGGAATGATCCTGGCCTCAACCAGAGCTCCAGGAGGGTTTGGACAGCACTGCCAGGATGCCCAGGATGGGATTTTTGGGGTGTCTGTGCAGGGCATGAGCTGCACTGGGTGATCCCTGTGGGTCCTGTCCAGCCCAGGACATTCTGTGGTGTCTGTGGCTGTGTGACATGGTCAGGGCTCTTTGTCAGAGCATCCTCAGCTCATCCAGCGGCCCCACCTGAGCTCTGGGCTCCCTTTAAGGACAAACACTCTCTAAGAAATGCCACGTGAGTTGCCCTGAGCCTTTTCCCTTCTCTGAGCATGAGCAGAGCCCAGGTTTTACTGGATCACTGATTGATCCTTGATTTCCCAGCTCCAGAAAGGATCTGAATCCCATCCACAATGTCAGGCCTGGACACTCACCTGCACCCTCCCCTTCATTAATTCATTAATGAATGAATGTTTTCAACAGCAAGAATGACATTAAATGAAACATTTTTTAGCTCCGCTGATCATCTAGGATTGCTTTGCATCAAGACGCTTCTTTCTCCTCATCTGGACTGATTGTAAAGCTTCCTCTCAACAGGCTCCCACCCGAGTTTGCCAGAAAAGCTGCTCAGAACATTCGCTGCCGTTGCTATTTTTATCAGCTGAGCGTTATGTATTTTGTGTGATACAAGGGAAGTGTTATTCATTTACTGGAATTATCCTTTTATCAAGTCAGTTTCCTATTGCATTTCACCCTCCAGTGCACTGGCAGTTCATTCGTTTAACAAGGCTGTTTCTATTATTGAAAGTATATTTAAGAGGTTTTGTAATTTCACTGTGTGAGATACAGAGCATTTCCTTTTCTTTTAAGGAATGTGTTCCAAGCATCCTTAAATCCTGGAGAACCTGGAGCAACGGTGAACAAATGTATCAAGAAATTAAAAGATAACAACCTCATGAAAACTTTCCCTGAATTATCTTTGGAAAGAATCTGCTATTGTATGTTAATTTAAAGCCGTTTTTACTTGTCAGATTTTTTCTGCTTCCTGTTGCAGTCGTTTTTTCCCCCAGTCCTGACGTGTGCTGGAAATCTGCTCGTGGGTCATTTTGTGAACTTCTGAGGGGTTCAAGCAGTGGTGACTGAATTGTGCAATGTGTGATTTGGGGTTTTCAGTCACTCACAATCCCAAATCCAGCATTTTTGAGGAGCTGCCCACAAAGCAGGGCATTGTGGGGTGATGGATCAGGCAACAGGCAATGGTAGGGCAAAGAAGTGAAGCTGAATTCTCCCCCTCTGGGGTCACAGGCCATGGGGACAGGAATCAGGAAGGGGTTTGAAAGCCAAGAGTGAAACCCCAAATTGTCTTGGCATTTCCCAGCAGGTCATTGGGAATTAGCAGCAGAAATGCCCCTGCAGTGGGTGTCCATTCACCAGTGAGGAAAAGGAGCTGCAGGAAGGGCAGAGTTGTGTTCACGACAGCCCCGAAACTCCCCTGGGTCTGCTGGGACCCCCTGAGAGGGCTCAGAATGAAGATGTGGAGAGATTCCCCCATCCCATCTGCACCCAGCTCTTCCACAGGGGCCACTTTGGGCTCACCCTGCTCAATCACCAACTGTAATTTCTATAATGTAGATTACACACCCATTTTTAGCTGTTTCTGAGCAGTGCTTACCTCAAATCAAAGTCTTTTCTCATTCCCAGGCTCTGCCAGCAAGCAGGTGCTGAAGAAACTGGGAAGGAGCAGAGCTGGGGGAGGGGGCCTGAATGGCCAAAGGGATATTCCACACCTCAGAACATCATTTCCAGGATATAAACTGGGGGAGCTGCCCAGGAGCTGATGATTGCTGTGGGTACTGGGTGATCAGTAATTGTGTTGTGCACCGCTGTTATTTGTTGGGTTTTATTCCTTTGTCCCCTTTCCATTACTAGTATTATTATCACTATTGTTGATTACATTTATTTTGTTTCAATTATTAATCTGTTCTTATCTCAAGCCATGAGTTTTTTATTTTTTCTATTCTCCTCCTTGCTGGGGGTGTGTGGGGGGTAAGTGAGAGGCTCTGAGAGGTTTATTTGCCATCTGGGGTTAAAACACAACCCAAATACCTCCTGCTACATCTTTGACTGGCTTCATTCTCTAACCAACTTGCTCCTGTCACCTTTCTCAGGGATTTCCCCTGGGCAGAGCCAGGGACACAGCACTGAGCTAAAAGGATCTTGGGCTTGATTGAGATTTGTCAATGTTATGTCCTCATGTCTAAACCAGGAGGGCTCTGTACACCCTGTGCATTTCTCAGCTGTATTTAGCTGTACATTACATCTAAATACAGTTGAGAGATGCACAGGGTGTATAAATATATAATATATACTATAGTATATATTTACATACAATATAGTATGTATTATATATACTATAAATAATAATAATATATTATATAGTATAAATATATAAAACATAATACAATATTTATATATAAATATATAAATATAAACATATTCATTAATATAATAGCATTAAATATATATAAAATATACTATATTGCATATAAATATATGATATATAAATATAAATAATAAATATAGAATATTTCATTATATATGGCATATAAATATTATATATATAATAAATCTATATAATATATTAAAAGATATATAATATTGACTATATTATAGTAGATATATATAATATACACTATATAATATACATAATATATACTATATAAATAAATATATAAAATAGATATCTACTATATTATACTATTTTATAATATTATATTATAAAATTATATATATATATATATATATATACACATATATATATATTAGACTTTGTGTAATTCTGGGAAAAAACAGATAGCAGCTCTCATGCTGCCCAGGACTGAATGAAGCAGCTTTTAAAAACACCTAATTTGTGATGCAGTTCAGCAAACAAAACCAAAGACCAGATGAAATATATTGCACTGTGTCTAAATGAGGGTGAATGGCTTAGCTGCAAGTGAGAGTGAAACAGTTCCTCAATTGAGTTGTATAAAAACATAAGAGCTAAAGAGAAAGTAGGTTCTTTGCAAGACAAATTGAAGCTCCCACATCTACATTTCAAAGCCTTTGTTGTCCCAAGGCAAGACAAACAAAGTGGCATTTGCATATTCACTGCCACTGGAGCAGTGTCCAAAGGCATCAGCCTAATGGAAGGAACTGAGGGGAGGGAGGTGAAATTACCATACAATGATTTCCCTCAAATTGAAAAATGAGATAGAAGGAGTAGGAGGGGAAGCTCCTGAAAGAATCCTTTGATGCTTGTTTTTTCTGAAAGGAAGGCATCCATGGGAGGTTGTGATTTACAACTGCAGTTCAGTGATAGCCAAATCTGACTGCAGGGCTCTCAGTGATCCAGACTCCCCACTCAGGGAGCTGAGCTGGAATAAACTTCTTGTGCCAGTTCAGGTTTGCTCAAATGGGGCTGATTGGGTAACTTTGTGCCAGCCTGCTTCATGTCAGATGTGCCATCAGCATGCAGAGAGAGACAGAGTTTTGTTGGACCTTGCTCAGCCTGTCTGAGGGCCTTTCCATCAGCCTATGGTCCTCTCCTCCCACCCTTCAAGTGGCTGCCTCCACACATCATCATCCTCCCCCAGGAACCAAGTCCTCTACAGCCACTGCTATCTTATCTTTGCCAGACCTTTCTTGTCCTTGCCATGGACGTTCCTTGTCCTTGTCATGGACGTTCCTTGTCCTTGTCATGGACCTTCTTTGTTTTTGTCATGGACCTTCCTTGTCATGGACCTTCTTTGTCCTTGTCCTTGTCATGGACCTTCCTTATCCTTGTTATTGGCCCTCCTTGTCGTTGGCATGGACCTTCTTCGTCCTTGTGATGGACATTCTTTGTCCTTGTTATGGGCCTTCCTTGTCCTTATCCTTGTCCCTGTCATGGATCTTCCTTCTTTGTCCTTGACATGGACCTTCCTTGTTTGTTCTTGTCATGGACCTTCTTTGTCCTTGTCCTTGTCCTTGCACAGACCTTCCTTGTCCTTGGTCATGGACCTTCTTTGTCCTTAACATGGACCTTCCTTGTCATGGACCCTCCTTGTCCTTGTCCTTGTCCTTCTCCTGGACATTCTTTGGCCTTGTCATGGACCTTCCTTGTCCTCGTCATGGACTTTCCTTGTCATGGACCTTCTTCGTCCTTGTCATGGACCTTCCTTGTCCTTGTCATGGACCTTCCCATGGGCCTTGCCTGGCTTGGTGATCCCACATTGTTCTAGTAGCTTCTTTGAGGTCTAATGTGACAGGCTGGAGATCTTGCATGGAGAGTGTGTGAGAAGCCTTGCAAGAACAATAAAATATCACCTCCATGAGAGAGTGGCAGCCTGGGGAAGAGTGCACATCCATGGGAAAGCAACCCCCAAAAAAACTGAGCCACAGGAACTAAAACAGTGCTGGTGGAAAGAGACCCTTGGAAGTCTCCAGCCCAGCTCTCCCTGGAGCAGGATCAGCCCAGGACCAGATCAGGATAATCAGGGCTTTGTGCAGCTGGATCCTGTAAATTCTATGGGCTAAACTCCCTTGGCAATGGGCCCAAGGGCAGTGAATATTTCCTAATGCCCAGCCTGAAGCTCCTAAGCTCCAGTTTGTGTTTGTTGACCCTTCCTGTGCTGTCTGGCATCAGTGACAAGAGTTTGGCTCTACCACCCTGGTGTGTTGGCACTCCAAAAGGTCACAGGCTGCTCTGAGGCATTCTCAGTCTCCTTTTGCCCAGCAGAAGAGGTGATGCCTTCCCTCCATCCCTCTGCCTCATCATCCTCTCCCTCTGCCTCTTCTGTCAGATCACACACCCCAGGTTTGACCATCTGGCTTGTCCTTCCTGGTCCCTCTGCAGTTTCTCCCCTTTGTTTCTGAGCTGGCAGCTTGAAATAGGAGTTTCTTGGAGTTAGGTCTCATAAGCTTTTGGAGGTCCATTTCACACTTAAGAGAGCTCAGCTGCTTTAGAAGGCATATAATCAGCAGGATGGCTATTGTGGCAGTGTTGGAAACAAAAAGGTTTAATAAAAAAAAGGCAAAATAACAAACTCTTTACAGAGAAAAACTGATTCAGGTGCAAGTATTCTTGCTGCTGGTAAAACACCTCACAAAAGTGATTAGTTTCATTGTTCTCTTCTTTTTCTAGTAAATTGGTCCAATAAGACTTTTTAGGTCTTATCCAATTAGCTATCCTAAAGTGAAGTCCCCTGAGTCCTATGAAGCCTTTTCACTTACACAAAAAGAGAAACTTCTAAGTGTTAAAGAAACAAAAAATGGTTTTGTCACTCCATCAACAAGAAGCACATCCCTACAGCAGCTCACAGCTGAACCCAGTGTTCCAGGGGCCCTGAGCACTGACAAGAAACTCCTCCTGCTCTCCACACAGACTACAGCAGGCAGCTTGTCCTGTTTGCAGCAGTGCCTGCCAGCTCATTTTCACTCTGGCTTCCTCCATCAGCACCAGCCCTTGGCAGCAGGACTGCATCTCAGCCAGCCTGCTCCAGGTTCAGCTGAGTTTTCTGCTTTTCCTGCCCAGATTTTCCCAGACTGCCACTGCCACTGTTGGGAATGATGATGCAAAAACCTCTTTAGTTGTTCCCAGCCAGATGTGTTGTTCTGTTTTATCATTCTGCATGCACTGTCCAGATCTTTGTGTGCTTTGCTGCTGTGCCAGGCTGGGATTCATCCTTGCTTCCTTCATCTTGGGGAAAACCCAATTAAAATACACCCTAAAGTGTGAGATTGTCAGAGGAATTTGAGCTCAGTGCTGTATTCTAAGACACAGGAAGAAAAATGTCTCCATTGATGCCTTCCTCAGGAACCAAGTCCTCTACACTCACAGCTTTGTTATCTTTGCCAGAGCAGAGGACAATGTCCAGGGATGAAGCAAATTTGGAAAATTAAAAGGAAAAATTATAATAAAAAAGGAAAATTAAAGCCAAAAGGAATTTCTGGAAGCATCTGAAGGTATCCCTGCACCTTCTCCAAACTCAGCATGGTGCTCTGGGCTGGTTGTACAGAACAAGGGTGACCCAATTCCAGCTCTCACCCCACCCATATCCAATTACAATACGCCCTAAAGCGTGAGATTCTCAGAGGAATTTCAGCCCAGTGTTGTATTCTAAAACACAGGAAACCAAATGTCCCCATTGATGCCTTCCTCGGAAAGACCCAGTCAGGAAACAAGTCCTCCACTGCTTTGTTATCTTTGCCAGAGCAGAGGACAATGTCCAGGGCTGAAACAAATTTGGATGCTTGGAAAATTAGAAGGAAAAAAATTAAGTTAAAAAAGGAAAATTGAAGTTAAAATGAATTTTTGGAATCATCTGAAGGTATCCCTGCACCTTCTCCAAACCCACCATGGTGCTCTGGGCTGGATTTACAGAAGAAGGGTGACCCAAATCCATCTCTCACCCTGTCCATACCTGTCCAGGGAGCACCTGAGGGCAGGAGGGCCATGGGAGGGGGGTTAAGCAGAGGTTTGACAGTTTTTGTTCCCTAAATGAGCAGCCCAGCCTAATGCAGGTCACTCACTCCCCACTCCTGCCCAGTCAGCTGCAGTATTAGCGCTGGTCAAAGGTCTCCCCAAACATTTAGCATCCATTAAAAGCTAACCTTTCCACGGGATGTTTGAGCTTTGGGTTTCTGCATCGCTGCAGGCCATGCTCAGGGCTCTCCTGCATTCCAGGAGTGGAACTCTGCCTCCCATCCCACACTGAGCAGCTCCTGCTGGCAGCTGGACATTCCTTGTGGGCACTGTCAAGTTTGCTGCTCTTCTCCCTCCAAAAATAAACAGCAAAATGTATTTGAGATCAGGGCTTAGTAGGAAATGGTTTTTAATGGGTTTTTTTTTTTGTGCCTTTGTGGGGCAGGTTTTAAAAGATTTGGATTTTTTCCCATCATATATTGTGATCAAAGCAGAAATCATGGAGTGTCAGTTTGATTTTTCAGCGGGGTCTATCAGATTTGTCATTTAAATTTCACTTGGTGGATGGTAAGCACATCATGATGGTGCTTTATATCTGGCAGCGAGGAGAGAAAAGGAAAATGCTCAGGAGAAAGATCCTAAAGGATCTGACAGAGCTGCAGAGAGCTCAGGGAGGGCTTTGCCACACTCAAGACTGAACAAGAAGCTCAAGATCTGAATCAGTATCAGAGTTAAATGTTTAAGATTAGGCTTATGGCTCCATTAAAGCCTTTTACTATATGGGATTGGATATGGCAACCAACCAGACGCTTCACTTTAGGCCTGAAGAGAGGTATAATAAAAATAAAAATAAAAATAAAAATAAAAATAAACTAAAACTAAAAAATAAAATAAAATAAAATAAAAATAAAAATAAACTAAAAATAAACTAAAAATAAAAATAAAAATGAAAATAAAAATAAAAATATTAATAATGATTTGTTGCTATTAATGTTATTGTGATTATTGTTGAATTTCAGTCAAAACAGAAACATGGTTTAATTAAAAAACATGCTAATCTCTAATAACAATAAAAATAATAATAACAAATTGTTGCTATTAATGTTACTGTGATTATTGTTAAATTTCAGCCAAAACTGAAACATGGTTTAATTAAAATACATGCTAATCTCTAATAACAATAAAAATAATAACAACAAATTGTTGCTATTAATGTTTTTGTGATTATTGTTGTATTTCAATCAAAACAGAAACATGGTTTCATTAAAATACATGCTAATCTCTAACCTGTAGAAGCAAAGAAACCTTGTGGACAGCCAGAATTAAGAATTTAACACTGAGTTGGATCCAGTCCCCACATTTTAAATGGAATGATAAAAACTTTTTCTCAAAACCTGGGGAGATGCCTGATGAGCCTCACTTTGCTGGCAGCCCTGCTCACCTGTGATTTCATGGCTCCTACTTTGGAAACAGCTTGTATTTGTGATTTTGGCTTGAAGTGTTGCCATAACAAACCAGCATTTTCCTGAAAATAAAGCATAAGGTATCCTTAAGTGTTTGCATGGGAGAAAAGGGATTTTGAAGTTTTAAGAAACCTGAACCAGGTTTTCTGATTTAGGTCCTCAGTCCCTCACAGCTGGTGGATTTAGGTCTGAAACTTTGGTTATTATTTAATAATCTGAGCTGATTATTTTCTGGATTTCAAAATTTTTGGGCTTGAAATGAAGGAATTCCATCTGTGAATAGGTACAGAAAGAAGAAGAAAGAATGAATTTGAGTTTAAAAGTTGCTCCTCACACTGCTGCTGCTTTTACCCTCACAAGGAGAGAGGACAAATCTCAATTCCAAATTCCCTGTACAGCTTTCTGTTACTTTGCTCTGGGTGAGGCGAGCTCTATGGAGGTTAAAATAGGATGAAGATGGGAAATGGAAACTGAAATAAAGGTTTTTCCTGTTAAGAAAGGCTCTTCCAGGGAATCAGCACCTGCTGGGTAAGGAGGCATCAGCCAGGCTGAGCATCTCTCAGAGCTCTGGCCAGGAGAGATCAGCAGAGCTTGACTACAGGGACAATTGAGGCAGCCCCTGCATTAAATCAGCTCCACAAAATAAGCAGAAACTGCCTCAGAATGTCCCCATCAAAGCCTAATTATCTGCTGACTTCTTAGACATGAGAGAATTTTCTTTGTCTATTTAATTTCATGCTTATCATCAAACTAGTCATTAAATAGCTGAGTATTAGGGGAAAAAATGCAAAGCTTTCTGGTCTGTCTTGTTTAATCCTTCAGCCCCTCCCTTCCCTCCTCCCTGTCCCACTTTCTCTCTGGCACAGTCAGGAGAGGGGAGAGCAGGCAGGGTGTCCTGTGGCATCCAGGTGGGCAGGATTTGGGAGCCCTGGGAAAGTTTGGGATGGAAAATTCACCATTTCCATGGAAAATCCCCCATTTCCATGGCACAGCCCAGCTCTGGCTGCTGGCAATTTGTTTTTTGGCATCCCGTGGGATGGAGCAGAGGTGTAGAAGCCACTAAGAGTGGGATGAGACCCAGAGGTCTGATCATGACAAGGAAAATGAATTGTCTGTGAGTCAGGTGGATCATTTAAAGCAGAAGCAAAGTGATTGAGCAGCAAATGGTGCTGGGCTTTCCTGTCTCATGACATATTAGTGGGGGGACATTAGATGAAATTGGAAAATAAAAAATTGTCAGTCACTGGAAGGCTTTTGGATGCCAGATGAATCAAGGAGTTGGAATTGCTGCTTTGGGCAATATTTGAAATCAGGAACACAGAAACATTTAAGCAATGATTGGCTACTTAAAGTGATGCCAGCCCTGTCCCACTGGGATGGGTTCTTGCTTTAGGTCTCTTCAGCTGGGCTGTGTGCAGGGAACAGGGCAGGACTGAGCCTGCAGCAGCTTCCTATATTTTTATTGGAAAACCTTGCTCTGGCCATGGCAGGATTTTGGCTCAGCTAACCCAGAGAGGCAATTCCCAGCTTCACAAGGATTCTGTCTGCTTCTCCAGAGCAGTATCTCTCCTTCTGAGGCCACATCACTGTCCAGTCAGCCTGTACAGCAAGACAATCCCATCCCAGAGACCCCCTGATTGAGTGTTTTGCCTTTTCCTGCTTTCTGCAGTTTGGCTTCTAATGTCCAGGAGGAACCATTCCCTAGCAGCAGCCTCCAAGCTGTAAACTTTTGACCTGAGCTAATTACTGAATCCACTTTATAGAAGTAATGAGGTTCTGAGCCTCTGCAATGCCTCGGAGGCTCTAGAGAGTCCGAGCCAAAACCTGAGCTCCCTAATCAGTCCTGACTGTTTTGTTTTTTTTATTCATTTACCGAGTGCCCCGAGGCACTGCCGCTCCTTCAGCTCCCTGGGAGGAGCTGCTGTGCTGCTCTCCCCAGTCTGAAACTGGGCAAAACATCCCAGCCTGGGCTGCAGGAACGCTCAGCACCTCAGGGATGAGAGGAGGAGACACTGTGGTCAGAGCAGCAGGACCAGGAGGGTTGTGCTCAAGTCTTTGCTCAAATTTACTACTGGGCATCTAAAATCTCTTCTTTCTGCCTCAAAACCTCCCCAAAAGAACTTTGCTGTCTGAGGGATGGCTGTGGGCAGTGTGATGATGAGAAGAGGGCAGGCGTGGCTGTACAGGACCATTCATGGACACTGGTGGCAGGAGAGCAGCAGGAATGGACATTGCAGAGATGTTCCTGTGCTCTGGGCACCTTCTGAAATCCCATTTTCCTCATTTTGCTGAGTTCTTCCCACCCTGTACAGGCAGGCCGTGACCAGAAGTCCAAAACTAAGCCCAGAGAAGTTGTGGATGCCCCTCTGGATCTGTTTAAGGCCAGGTTGGATGGGGCTTGGAGCAATCTGGATTTTTTTCTACTGGAAGGTGTTCCTGCCCATGGCAGGGGATTGGAAGTTGTCACAGACATCTTTTCATAAAAAATATTTTCTTTAAGATTTTTCCACTTGAGAAGATGAGAAGCCTCAAGAACAAAATGTAAACAATGGTTATCTGCTGCTGTGGAATGCAACAGGTGCATCTGTGATTGGTCTCATGTGGTTGTTTCTAATTAATGGCCAATCACAGTCAGCTGGCTCAGACAGAGAGCCCGAGCCACAAACTTTTGTTATCATTCTTGCTGATTCTATTCTTAGCCAGCCTTCAGATGAAACCTTTTCTTCTATTCTTTTAGTATAGTTTCAGTGTAATATATATCATAAAATAATACATCAAGCCTTCTGAAACATGGAGTCAGATCCTCATCTCTTCCCCAGTCTGAAAACCCCTGTGAACACCGTCACACATCCCTGTTGTTATAGGACACAAAATAAAATTACACAAACATGCAACTTTCTCAGGTAAAAAAAGAGTGGTTTTAATTTTTGAGTTTAATATTTATAGATATCCAAAAGTGACAGTGGATTGGAGGGTGACAGTGCCACCACTCCAATGACATTGGACAAACCGACAGTCTATCAAATGTCTCCTTCTCTATAAAAGAATGCAAAGCAATAAGTTATTTACATAAAGTGTGTGAGAAAGTTTGTTACGAGAATATAAATAGTAGAAGGCTTAGAAAACCTTAAAAAACCAGGGTGACACATGCCCTCTTCCCAAGATGGGAATGGAGAAGGGAAGGTGTGCTGTCCCTGGCCACCTTCATCACCAGTTTGAGGCATGAATGGTTCTGCAGGCAGATGTGGCCTCTGATGCCACGTTTCTCTTCACAGAGAAAAGCCGGGCAAAATTCTTCCCAAGGATTTCTGGGATTCACATTCTCTGAACCTCAGAGAAAGGAAAAACACAATTCCTATCACTTGCTGTGCCTGTGTTGTGCTGAAGGAAAATGCAATATGGAGATTGTTCACCCAGAGTGAGGATGTTTTGTTTTCTTGGCCTGTCAGGGCCACGTGTGTGTGTGTGTGTGTGTGTGTGTGTGTGTGTGTCAGGACTGTCAGTGACAGCCACGAGATTCTGTGCAGGGTGTGCAGAGTTGAGTGCTTGGCAGATTCAGTTTTAGATATATAAAATAATATAGTATAATATATTATTATATCTATTATATGTACATATAATATAATATAATATAATATAATATAATATAATATAATATAATATAATATGTATTATATTGTATATATTATATTTCTTATATTAATTATGTATTATATTTATATATTATATAAGTATAATATATAAATATAATAGAAATTATATTATATTATATTGTATTATATTGTATTATATTATATTATATTATATTATATTATATTATATTATATTATATTATATTATATTATATTATATTATATTATATTATATTATATTATATTATATTAATATTTTTCTGATATCCATAGAGTCAAATACATAATTCTTTTGCCTTGGTTGGAGTCACCTTTGATTTGCAATAGGCTCCTGCTGAGCCTCCCTGAGTCTCATCCATGGGCAGTGGGGGACCCCAGAATGCAGGAATGGCCCTGCTGCTGATGATGATAATGATGATGAGGATCCCAGGGAGGCAGCTCTGGCAGGAGCAGGGACAGGGATTTACATTGCAAATCCACACAAGGCTGAGCTGGAGCACCCGGGGCCACTGAAATCATTGTTGTGGTTTCACGAACCCAGCTCTCCTTGCTGAGGGTGATGTGCTTGGTAATTACATAAGAGTGGCTCATCTCTCTCTGCTGTTCCTCTGTCTCCCTGCAGACAGACGGTTGGAGATTTAAAGATTTTGTGACCATCCCTGTGTTCAGCCTGGCAGCTCAGATAATGGCATTTATCACACAGGCTTGAGGCATCATCTCACCTGACACAATTAACCTGCAATGCAAATGATGTTTTTATTTTGAGTATAAATATTCCCCCCCAAAAAATACATGTGATAGTTCTAATTTTAGCTCACAGTCATGCAAATGTGGCATCTGAAACACTCAGATTTTTGCAGCAGAAAAGTAAAGTGACTGGGGGAAGCAAGAGTGGCTCATCTCTTTCTGCTGTTCCTCTGTCTCCCTTCAGACAGACGGTTGGAGATTTAAAGTGGGGATTTTGTGAGCATCCTTGTATTCAGTCTGGCAGCTCAGATAATGGCATTTATAACACAGGTTTGAGGCATCACCTCACCTGACAATTAACCTGCAATGCAAATGATGTTTTTATTTTGAGTATAAAAATTCCCCCCCCCCAAAAATACATGTGATAGTTCTAATTTTAGCTCACAGTCATGCAAATGTGGCATCTGAAACACTCAAAATTTCAGTGTTTTAAAATAGCTGCAGCAGAGAAGTGACTGGGGGAAGCAAGAGTGGTTCTCCAAACCAGTTTATGCTATGGACACTGGGAAAAGAGTATTGGCAGGTGGAAACGCACCAAAATCTTTTGCCATCAGTGAAGATGGGCTGATTTTGCACCTTTGAACAAAGAACTTACTTGGTTTGGAGGAGGCAGGGAAGTGATGCAGAAAAATCTGTGACTGGACAGGCTGTGAGTACCTGTTAACAACACGCATTTATAATATCCTACAGTAATACAATTATAGCGTATCATTTTATAATCTTACATATTTTTTATAATTCATCAAACTGTCCAGCAGGGGTTAAAACTTTATTTTGGAAAATTCAGATTGACAAGATTAGGACACATTGGTTTACCAGGGACTAAAGTGATTATGGGATAATCCAAAACATTTGGAGAGACCAATAAATCTTGTTCCACCTCTGATGTCTCCAGCTGCTGCACCACCATGCTTAGGACAGTGTTGGGAAGCTTGAAGGAGATATAAAGTAAATTATTTCATTAAAACAGGGAAGAGTGGTAGATGCAATTTTGCAGATTTATTTTGGGGTCAAACAACCTGTCTTTCAGTGGGGCAGATAAACCCCTGCAGCCAGTGGAATCAGTAACTGGAGTGGGAAATGCAACTGGACCTGGGAGGAGTCAGAAATGTGAGGTGAGAGGTGCAAGGCTGGCTGCTGGAGGTAGATTTTTTTTTTGGTGATTACACCATTTAGTCTGGTCAGAAAAAGCAGATAAGCTGTAGGGAAAACAAACCCTTCTCTGAATGTGAAATAGAAGCAGCAAATTGACAGATGGCTCAGGACAGCAGGAGCAGCGCAGGGCCAGCTAATCACTGCAGATAAGATCTGCAATACAGGCAGACTCCCTGTCCCTGTCCCTGCAGGTGGGGAAATGCCACCACACCAAGGATGCCAGGGGACATGGGCAGCTCCAGCTGTGGCAGCAGTGCCAAGAAGGCTGAGCCAAACCACTGCCAACCTCAGCCTCAATTCTGTGGAATATAAAAGCTCGTGAGACACTGTTGCAGATATCTTCTCATGAAAAATCCTTTCCTTAGGATTTTTCCTCCTGAGAAGCTGGGAAGCCTCAGGAACAAAATGTAAACAATGGTTATCTGCTGCTGTGGAATGCAACAGGTGCATCTGGGATTGGTCTCATGTGGTTGTTTCTAATTAATGGCCAATCACAGTCAGCTGGCTCAGACAGAGAGTTGAGCCACAAAACTTTGTTATCATTCTTTCCTATTCTATTCTTAGCCAGCCTTCTGATGAAACCTTTTCTTCTATTCTTTTAGTACAGTTTTAATGTAATATATATCATAAAATAATAAATCAAGCCTTCTGAAACATGGAGTCAAATCCTCATCTCTTCCCTCATCCAAGAACCCCTGTGAACACCGTCACAAGACACAATCTGCCTCTCCATCCCTTGGCTGGTGTTTTCCAGCCCCAAGGAAATACAGTTTGTGTTACCCACAGGTATTAAAATAATTTTGTGAGAAGATGGCAAAATTAAATTCCTGAGGAAAAGGTTTGTAAGAACATCAGGAGAGTCAGTGCTAGAGCATCAGGAGAGTCAGAGAGGGATCTTCTCTTCAGTGGGGTGTGTTGGGCAAGCTTGATAAAGGAAACCACTCCAAAAGGATCCCTGCATCCAGCTGTCTGTGCATTCCTGAGTGTCACTGCAGCCCAGAGCTTCCTGGGCTATCAGAAACTCCAGGGACCCCTCTCACAGAGACTCACCTGGGCCTTAGGAAATGCCTGGAATATAAAAAAATACACTGAGCAATATCAGGTTTGCTACTATGGACCCACAGTAGATACCCAGAGCAGCCGTGGCTGCCCCTGGAAGTGTCCAAAGCCAGGTTGGACAGGGCTTGGAGCACCCTGGGACAGAGGAAGGTGTCCCTGCCAGTGGCACTGGATGGGCTTTAAGGTCCCTTCCCACCCAAACCATCCTGGGATTCCACAATTCCGTGACTCTGGCACAGGCAGCACTGAATGGTGAATCCCATCTTTTACGCCCCCACGCTTTCTCCTGGTCTCCATTAACACAAGAGCCTCGGGAAGGTTTTGTTCAGATTACTGGGGAAGGTTTTAGGAAAATTCCTCTATGACATGCTTGAGAGAACTCCCCCCGCCCTCAGTGCTGCAGACAATCCCCTTTTCCCTCTTGGGGGACTGGGGCTGGATTGACAGGAGCAGACATCCATCCTGTGGGTGCTTGCAGCTCCTGGGGCCTCTTTGTGTCAGGCTGCTTTAACAACAAACAGAGCACAGCCCCTGCAGCATCCCAGCCAGGGAGAGGGACCCAGCACAGCCACTCTG
The DNA here is from genome assembly GCF_028018845.1 of Melospiza georgiana. Classification (NCBI taxonomy): domain Eukaryota; kingdom Metazoa; phylum Chordata; class Aves; order Passeriformes; family Passerellidae; genus Melospiza; species Melospiza georgiana. The sequence goes on along the minus strand of NC_080457.1, from coordinate 4,060,879 downwards.
CTTGCCTGAATTACCCTGTGGATTAAACACAGATAAAAACAATTTCCCCCCCCCCTTTTTTTTTTCATTTTTTTTTCATTTTAAGGTCCTCCATATTGAAAAAATGTGAGTATGAGGAAGATTGACATCCAGATTTGACTTGGGAAACAGTTCAGCATTAATCTATTAAGCTAATGAACCGAAGTTATCCGGATTGGTTTGCCAAAATTAGACCCAGGAAATGGCTGCTTATTCAGTGGGCAAGAGAACATAAAAAGATCTGCCCCTAAAATTTCCCAAAGCAGCTGATGATGTTGTCTAATTTCGATGGAATTCTTAACCTGACACATTTCAGAGAGACTGACTGTCAGGGAATTGACCCCTGGAAAAATCAGGATAATGGTATTGCTCACAGATTTTAAGATTTTCCTATGTAAGTGTTACATTATTCACATCCAGTCCAGGGTTAAGAGTGCCCAGACAGAATCTGCCATAATAAATTTATTATGTATTATTATTAAACAGGGTTGCCCAGTAAATAAATTAAAAATATTTTCAAAGCCAGAGCTTTTAAGGCCAGAACTCAGAGATTTCTGTGGGATTTGGGATTGAGGGGGATGCCATTTCATTTGAAGGCAGCTGAGGCTCCTAACAGGTTCCTGATGCTGTGCAAAAGGAAGGAGGAGTGGCAGAATTATTGGAATTTCATTTGTGCACTGTCTGGCGAAGGCAATGTAATTTCTTGCCCCTTCTGCCTCCTTGGCTCTGTTGGAGGAGGCTCTTTGCTCCTGTTTCCTGAATTTCATTGATAAGGTCAAACAGGCAGGATCAGCAGGGAAAAGGCACGAGGAATTCAGCCCTGCATGGAGAACTGAGGTTTATTTAATCATTATTAGGATAATATGACATTTATAGTGCAGTGGAGGTGCAGGGCTACTAACAGAGCCATGCAGAGCACCAAAAATCCATCAAGGTCAGTATTTCACCTCCAGCAGCCCTGTGTGGCTGCCACCAGGGAAAGGATGAAACCATGAGGAAAATGCACTCGTCCAGGATATTCCCCAAACCTCCAAGCCATTTGTGTGTCAAAAATCCCTCAGGCTGGGGGATGCTGCAGTGTTCCTCACCACTGGGTTTATTTTTATTTTTATTTTATTTTTATTTTATTTTTACTTTTTTATCTTTATTTTTATTTAATTTTAATTTAATTTTAATTTTAATTTTAATTTTAATTTTAATTTTAATTTTAATTTTAATTTTAATTTTAATTTTTAATTTTAATTTTTATTTTTACTTTATTTTTATTTTTATCTTTATTTTAATTTTAATTTTATTTTAATTTTAAATTTATTTTAATTGTAATTGTAATTGTAATTGTAATTGTAATTTTATTTTTATTCCTATTCCTATACCTTTTACTGCCATATTTCCCTGCCTCATTCCAGAAGGAAGGGAAGGAGTGAAATAGCAGAGATGCTCCTTGACTCCTTCTTCCTTTGTCCTGGCCTTCCCCATCTTTTCCATATCCCTTTCCCTGGGATATTTATGCAGAAGGGAATGATGCTCTGAGCATTTGTGACTCTCGTGGCCACAGATCAGTCTCAAAACTGACTGTGAAATGTTCTTAATTTGGGAAGATGAGCAGGAAGGTGCAATGTGTCTTTAAAAAGCTCCTTGCCCAGGGAGACCTGGGTCCAGCACATCACCCAAGAGCCAGAGAAATTTGATAGATGAGTCTCCAACATTCTTGTCATGTCTCCCCTTCTGGTTTTGCCCCCTTCTTCAGGCTGGGAGTGCTGAGAGGCGTGCTGTGAGGTCTGCCTTGTGTCCAGGAGCCTGTCAGAGCTGGGACATGCAGCCCATGGCCTGCAGCTGGACTCACAGCAGCCTCCATGGAGCACTCATCCAAACAATGCCCTGGGCTTCGGCGCTCCTTTGTTTTGAGAGCCACAGTTATTTGTATCAGCAAAGCATGCAGAGAGTGTCCCAAAGCAGGAGGGAGGGGGCAGAGAGTTTGTGCCTGATGGGATCACGCTCAGAGAAACGGGGAGAGATGCATGATTTGGGTTTGATATTAAACAGAGCATCAGTGTTTTTGGGGAGAACCCAAAGTGCCACGGCTGTGAGGGGACATGGGCTGGTGCAGGCAGAGCAGAGGCAGAGCTGGTGCAGGCAGGCCCTGTTTGGGTTTGATATTAAACAGAGCATCAGTGTTTTTGGAGAGAACCCGAAGTGCCACGGCTGTGAGGGGACATGGGCTGGTGCAGGCAGAGCAGAGGCAGAGCTGGTGCAGGCAGGCCCTGTTTGGTTCTGATATTAAACAGAACATCAGTGGTTTTGGGGTGGGGAGAAGCCCAAATACCATGACTGTGAGGGGACATGAGCTGGTGCAGGCAGACCCTGTTTGGGTTTGATATTAAACAGAGCATCAGCGTTTTTGGGGAGAAGCCCAAATTCCATGGCTGTGAGGGGACATGAGCTGGTGCAGGCAGAGCAGAGGAGGCCCTGTGAGGATCCAGCTCCCCCTTGGGAGCTTCACAGGCAGAGGAGAGCAATGGGAACAGCAATTATGGGGTTTGAAACTGCTGCTGAATGCACACGGGGTCTGTCTGCAGATTGTGTGCCAGAGAAAATCCCCCAGCCGGGGTTCTGGGAGAGCAGGGAATATGAAATCCTTTTTCTCCAGCAGATTCTACACAGGAATGACCTGGGGACATGAGAGACAGTGATAAGTGACTCTCTCCATCCCCTTTTATCCTGTTTACAATACAGAGGCTTTCCTTGAACAAAACCCTTTTTTTCCTGTCCGTGCTCCTGGCTGTTGTGTCTAAATGAGCCAATTTGCTGAAGAACTCCTCCTGGAAGGACTTGAAGTCTAACAAGAACAGACGCTGTGTTGCAGCATGTTGTTTCTGGCAAAAATCAATTTCTTGACAAAAGAACAGAAATCTGTTCTTGTATTTCAGTGCTTGCCATTTCATCAGGGCTCCTGTGATACCTCTCCAGCCTTGGCCAGGAGGGAATCCCAGAGTCTATTTCCATTCACCCAATTTCCAGAAGTGTTTGAAAATGGGGTCTAATGGCTCAGGGAAGGGGGAGTGGATGTGTTTGTTGCTGCTGCAGTTAATGGTTTTGTTGATATGCTGTTTATCCTTGGGCTGATGTGATTTCTGGGGCTTGAGCTGCTGTTTGACATCCAGGGGATAATCTCTTGCCAGAGGCTGGCTGGCTGCACGGCAGGGCAGGGCAGACTGAGCTTGATGCATCATCTGAGACACGAGAGACGGACCCACAGGGACAGAATCTCTCATTAATTAAAGATGTGTTGTTGTTTCCCTCTTTTCTGGCTGTGTGGTGCTCAGGGATGTGTTCTCCTGTGACAAGGCTGCATTCTTCAGGTGCTCACCCTGAACTGCAAATGAGCAACAACAGAAACAAGCCAACACTTTGGAGGCTGCGCCAGCCCCCAGGTTTCCCAATTTGCCCAGTCTCACATCAGGAGGTGTCTGCCTTCAGCTTCCCCACCTCTGAAAACATTTTCTCACTTTTCCTCCAACGTTTGTCATGTTTCAGTAGCTTAATTTTTTGCTCTACAGTTATTTTGGTTTTGCCTAAGTCAAGTACAGTAGAAGGCTGAGGGTGCTGAAGTTTAGGATTTAAATCAGTACATTTTATTCAATAGTATTTGAGGATTTTATGTGGATAGACCCAGTTTAAGACATTATTATTGTTGATAAAGCAGGTTTCCCTTCACATCACAGGTGGGATAGGCAGCACAAACCCAGAAAAGGGCTCAGCATCAGGGGGCATTCAAAGCCTGAGGAACGAGTATAAAATGACAACATTTAATAGAAAGAAGAAATAGTGGAGAAGGAGAGAGCTGAGTGTTTGTCTGGACCATGAGGACAGAGGCTACAGACTTTTCAATTATTGATCTTGTGGTATAGAGCTGAACACTTTACAGAATACAAGCCTTTCCCAATTTTGCCCAATCAAGCTTTTATTAGCATGAAATTACACTTGTTGACAAGAACTATTTTCCATTAAACCACAGTGACAAGACAGAGTTATGGTCCTGATTTCAGCTTTTTAATCAATCAGAGTTTCTACCTGTGCCTGTGCCCCGCCCGGTGTCTCCCTGTCCCTCACCGCCCCTCACGATCCCGCCCGGTCCGTCACGGCTCCACCCGGTCCCGCCCGGTCCATCTCGGTCCCTCACGCCCCTCACGGCACCGCCGGTCCCTCACGGCCCCTCACGGCTCCACCCGGTCCCACCCGGTCCCTCCCGTCCCTCACGGCTCCACCCGGTCCCTGCCGCCTCTCCCCGTCCCTCCCGGTCCCTCCCACCCCTCACGGTCCCGCCCCGCGCTCGCCACTCCGGTCCTGCAGCGCCCCCTGGCGGCCCCGCGTGGCGCTGCAGGGGCGGGAGCGCGGCCCGGGAGGAGGCGGAAGTGGAAACGGAAGCAGCGGGAGGCAGCGGGGCCGGAAGTGGCGGGAGGTGACGTGTGCGGAGCGGAGCCGGTGCGGGATGGAGGGGCTGTACCAGCAAACCAACAAGTGAGTGAGGGGTTGGGGTGTGTGAGAGGCTGGGGGGTGTGAGAGGGTGTACCGGCAAACCAATAAGTGCGTGAGGGGCTGTACCAGCACGCCAGCAAGTGCGTGGGGGACTGAGGGGTGTGTGAGGGTTTGAGGGGGGTGTGTGAGGGGCTGTACCAGCAAACCAACAAATGAGTGAGGGACTGAGAGGGGTGTGAGGGCTCGGGGGGTGTGTGAGGGTTTGAGGGGGGGTCTGTGAGGGGCTATTCCAGCAACCCGACAAGTGAGTGAGGGTCTGAGGGATGTGTGCGAGGAATTGAGGGGTGCGTGAGGGCTGTACCAGACATCAACAAGTGCGTGAGGGGCTGAAGGCGGTGTGAGGAGGGCTCTGGGGGGTGTGTGAGGGATTGAGGGTGGTGTGTGGGGGGCTGTACCGGCAAACCAACAAGTGCATGACATACTGAGGAAGATATGAGGGATTGAGGGATGTGTGAGGGCTATGCCAGCAACCGGACAGGTGTGTGAGGGACTGGGGGTTGCGTGAGGGGCTGTACCGGCAAACCAAAGGGTGTGTGAGGGCTGTACCGGCAAACCAGCAAGTGAGTGAGGGATTGAGGAGGGTGTGAGGGCTGTGCCAGGAAACCAACAAGTGAATGAGGGACTGAGGGATGTGTGTGAGGGATTGAGGGGCTGTGTGGCGGCTCGGGGGATGTGTGAGGGATTGAGGGGTGCAGGAGTGATCGAGAGGGGTGCGTGAGGGATTGAGGGGTGTGTGAGGTAATAAAAGGTGTGTGGGGGATTGAGGGGAGTGTGAGGGGCTGTACCAGCAAACCAACAAGTGCGTGAGAGATTGCGGGGTGTGTGACAGATTGAGGGGTGTGAGGGATTGAGAGAAGGATGTGGGGGGATGAGGGCTGTGTGAGGGACTGAGTTGTGTGAGGGCTGTCCCGTCAAACCGGCATTTGTCTGGAGGATCAAGGGCAGACCCACAAACCAAGTGTATGAGGCGCCGGGCTGGGTGTGCGGGATCCCACACCGCCACCCCACAGATCTCAGCGCCCTTTAAAAGCGTTTCCCCATAAAAAAAACCCCATCCCGGTGGGGGCAGAACCGTGTGTGCCACGTCAGCCCCGCGGCTCTGCCGGCCCGGGGCACCGGGAGCGCCGGGAGCGGGGATTGTCGCCCATCGTTACCGGTTTATTTAAAGCACGCTTGTATATAAGGAATTCTCAGCAGGGTTTGAGGGGCTGCAGCTGTTTAAACCGTCCCTGGAGGTGAGGGGGTGGTTGAGGGTAAATCCCACATTTCACATGTCGGTCTGGAGAGGGAGGAGTTGTGTGGGAATTGCAAAATAAGGCAAAAAAAAAAAAATCTCGTGGTTCTGTTGGTAATACTCGTGGAGTAACTCACAGGAAAGGGGCCAAAGGGTGCAGTTAAGCCAATGCTCCAAATTTCTGTGGTAATTTGCATTTTGTGGGGCTCTGTTAAGGGAGGTGGGATGGTAAGAGACTTGAATTGTGTTGAAGCCTCATTTCTCTGTCACTGAACAATGATACAGAGTGACCCTGTAGGGTAGAGCAGGACATCCTGCTGGAGATCTGGAAATGCAGGAATGTCACAGCAGCTGTTATGGATATGGGCATTGGTGGTGTCCTGTTCCCATTTCTGTCCTGCCTCATTTTGTGATCATTGAATGGTTCAGGTTGGAAGTGACCTTAAAGCCCATCTAGTTCCAGAATAATTTAACAACCATCAATGTTTTGTTTTGTTTTCCTATGCCACTGCTTGTCCAGCCACAGTAGTTTTTTCTTATAATTACAAGCTTTTAATTTCAGTTGATGCCTGTGAATTCACACGCTGTGAGACCATGAAAATCATTCCCACTGTCATCTCCAGACCAAGCTGAACAGCTGTTTCTTGTGTTTTTCATAACCTTCCCCTTGATTTCTGTTTTTTAATAAAGTTACTTTGTAGGTGCATACGAGGTGAGAGCACAGCTTGCTTCCTGCTGAGGACCTGGGTTGGTGGTCAGGGCTGGGCTGTCTGCTCTTACACTATTGTTGCTGATTCCTGTGCTCTTCTAAAAAGGGCATTTCAGTAAAAGAAGCTGAAAAGTGAGGTGCTGAGAAATGATTTTGTGTTTGTTAGCTGACTTTTCTGTTCATTTTCTCTTTGTGTCCTGACAGGCAGGTCCATGAGGTCCAGTCTTACATGGGGCACCTGGAGACTTCAGACAAAGAGTCAGTGCACTGTAAGTGATGAGTGGGGTTGATTTAGTTTGCATTTTTAATCTTGTGTGCCTTCTCATTAAATTTACAGTTATTATTGGAACAAATTTAGCTCCTGAGCCACTGTGATCAGCTGCTGAGATACATCACCAATTCAGAAATCATTGAATTGTGTTGCTGTTTAACCTCAATGAGGTGGTTAAGAACAGAAAAGACAGGACAAGAATTTGCTTCCTCTTCCTGTTATAATCCTTTAACTGACAGACTGCTTGCTGTGGATGCTTCTTTAATGTCCTGGTAGAATGGCAGAATTTTGGTGCTGTTAGATTTTGGAGCTCATGGTCAGGGTGTGTGTGCAGCCTTCAGAATGAACAGATCAAAACCCCCACACTGATGCTCTCATGGAGGTTTTTGAACACCTGGAGTTCTTGGTGTGGACAGAGCTGCAGACTGAGAGCATCTCTGGGCTGGTTTGTCAGAAAGCTGAGCCTGCCCTGCTGTGCTGTCATTCCCTCAGCATCCCCCACCTGGCAGCTTTCCCCTAAAGGTGCTCAGTGCAGTTTTGGGGAAAATGCTGTGGTTTTGTGTGCAGGATGCTCCATCAGAGTCAGAACCTGTGGTTCCACCTGCTCATGGGAACTGTGTAGAACCATTGGGTCTGAAATTGCCTCAATAAATTGGACTATAACCCTGTGCTCATAAATGACTTTAATCATGAGATGCTGTGATATGTGTGGCAGGACTTTTTACCCCAGTGCACAACTGGCACATGAATTTTGGACCTGTGTTTGAACTCTTAATTCCTGCATGAGTCACTAATGATGGATTCATCAGAACTTCTGAGGTGAAAGGACACTGCATGGGCTGGAGGCATTTCTGCACATGTTCACTGACTTCTCTTACCTTGAGCACATCTGTGGAACATGACTGGGCTCTAGGAAGGGCTGTGATAAATTTTTCTATCAAAAAATAACAGTTACTAATAGAATTAGTGATTATATTTATTACATATATATTTTTCTTCACCTTTTCCTCTCTTTCCTCTCTTTCCTCCGTTTCCTCCTTTTCCTCCTTCTCCCCTTCTCCTCCTTCTCCTTATAATTATGATATTATACATTATATATTATAATATTATAGACCATATAATAATATATAATATAGTATAATGTAATGTAATGTGATATAATAAAATATAATAATATATAATATAATAATATATAATATAGTATAATGTAATGTAATATAGTGTAATGTAATATAGTATAATGTAATGTAATATAGTGTAATGTAATATAGTATAATGTAATGTAATGTGATATGATATAATACAATGTAATATAATATAATATAATATAATATAATATAATATAATATAATATAATATAATATAATATAATATAATATAATATAATATAATATAATATAATATAATATAATATAACAACATAACATAATATAACATAACACAATATAATATAATGTGTTATATTTTATATATAATATTATATTATATTATTGCATATATTATTTATTATATTTATAGTAATTTATTCCAAAAAATAAAATCACCAATTCTGGTTGTAGTTTTTGTGATGTTCGCACTACTCCTTCTGCAATGCCAGACATCTCAGACTGCTGTTCGCTTGGGGTGATTTTAAAAATCCTGAAAATTAGTATAATTTGCCATTTTGTTTCTTTTACTTGAGGCCATTTCAAGATATAGGATTATGTAATTTCCGTAGTTTACAGTCAGTTCACCAGTTTATGTAGTTAATAAATGAATAAATATATGTATCTATTTCTCTATAAAGTTACTAGTTTGTATTTCAGAATTTATGGAGAACAGGATTATCCATGGCTGAAGAGCAGGAATAGAGAGCAGGAAATCAAACTTTCCAACTTTGAGCACAAATAGTCCCTTCCTAGCTCAGAAAAACGTGCAGTGATGTAGTTTGGTCTGACAAACCAGAGTCTGTCAGCTCTCCTGTGTTGAATTCAGCTGCAGTAAATGATGGGGAGATGGATTAGCACAATTTCATTGATTTGTCTCAGGATGTGAGTCAGTCACTCCCTGGCTGTGTGAGATCCAAAGATGGGCTTGTTTGTGCTCTTTGCTTCTCTGGGTGCTGCTGGGAGTGGTTTTCTGGGCACTCCTGGTGTGTGGAGTACTTGGCAGGTGGTTGATGATGCTTCTCTGTTCTTGTGGCAGCAAACCCTGCTGAGGGAGCAGGAAGGGGCTGCAGGGGGAATGTGTGGGCTTGAAATCCTGATTCTGATGGGGTAAGAGGCTCAGATGGCTGGAACAAGCAGGGGCTTTCCTAGCTGCCTTCTCAGAGGAGGAGGAAACGTGAGAGTGTCAAATTACTGAGCTAAAATAGTTACATTTCATTGTACTTATAGTTCTCAGCTACCTGATTGTTTTCATCCAGTAAAGATTTGAATCTATCAGTTTTTACATATTGCTTTGAATGCTTTTGAGCATTTGCCTTTATCAGATTGCAGTTGTCTAATTCAAGTCAAATCCTGTTTTTATTTCCTTGCAGTGGTAGAGAATGAGATTCAGGCAAGAATAGACAACATATTCAGCAACTTGGAACGTCTGGAAATCCTGTCCAGCAAAGAACCTCCCAACAAGAGGCAGAGTGCCAAACTGTGAGTTCACTGCTTTGCTGTGATTGGGTAGGGTAGTCTTTGTAATTATTTTAATTAAATTTACTGAAGCCCTTTGCTTTTGATTTGTGTGAAGTCTTTATACCTTGCATAACTCATCTCTGTGCTCTGCAGTAGAAAAATTGAGGCACAGAGGAAAAATCACTTTCCTGCATTTTACCCCAGCATCATGAGAATCATTAAAGCTGGAAAAGCCCTCAAAGATCATCAAGTCCAGACTGGTGATGCAGCTGAATTCTGTTCTCAGATGAGCAGAATATGCACTCTGTCCCTTGCTTTTAAAGGCATTTTGGAGGTAGAGAGTCAAATTCCTTCATTTGGTGCCATTTTCCAAGCTGTTGGTGACTGAAATAAAGAGATTTCTAAAGTGAGCAATGGTTTTGGCAGGAGGTTGCACCACAGACATCAGGACTTGCTGTTCTTAATTAATTCTGTGACTCAGTTATTAATGTTCAGTCCAAAAAGGTCCTTATAGATAGTAAGGGTGGATTTCATGTCACCTGTATCAAAGAGAGGCCAGTATCTGAAATAGTCATGGATTTCTTTGTAGAATCCTGGAATGGTTTGGGTTGGAAGGGACCTTAAAGATAATTTCCAACCCCTGCCATGGGCAAGGACACCTTCCACTAGAGCATGATAGTCTGGTCATCATTAAAATTTACCAATCAAACATTAAATTTTATCAATCATTTAATCAGGGCCAGTGGAGTTCTGGAGATGATTTGTTTCAGCCCAGTGGAGATATCTGAGGTGTTTCCTGTATTACCCACTGACTTTTGAGCACCTTTTAATAAAACCTCAAACTTCAGAACATGATGCTAATTAAGGAAACTGGAATAAAACCTCAGACTTCAGAACATGATGCTAATTAAGGAAACTGGAAAGCATCATCTTTTATATGAAAGGGGAGGGTCATAAAATAGAACCTGTACAAATCCTGCCATCTTCCCAAATCTGTGTTAAATGAGAAATGGATACAGTTCTATAACACCTGAAGAGACAATCCATGGGATAGGATGTCCAAGACAGCTCAGGAGTTCTGTTTCACATTCTGTCATTAGCCTGGAGCCTAAATAATTGATTAAAATGAATAATCACCTGTGCAGTAATCACCTGTGTAGTAGAAAAATGAGACAGGGAGGATGTAGGTGTGGAATTTCAGCCTAGCATTGGATGTCCTGCATCTTGTAGAGAAGCAGAACCCACCATTCCTTGTTATTCATTGCTGTTAATTTACAGTGCTCCTTTCCTGGTACAAAAAGCACCAGAAAAGCAGAATCTTCAGAAAAGCAGATTGCCAGCTGGGGGCTACGTACAAATCACAAAACAGGGAGGAACTGCTGTGGAATGTGCTTTGAGCTGTTTGATTTTCCAGCATCAGTCTCATTGCATGGTTATGACAATGGGAAGATGCCAGCAGCTCACATCAGACAAAGAACTTAATGTTACAACTTATTTTAAAAGTTCTTTGACCACACAAAGTAAAAGCACATTGACAGTAGCTCTATCCAACCACTATAAGCACATATACCTGTGGTTAAAACAATGCCTGCTTATTTAGAATACAATACCTGTGTGTAAGCCTTAAAACACAATGAACAGAGCTCCATTATTAAGCTTAAAACTTCCTAATATATCACTAGATAAATTTTTCTGTGAGTTTTGTGACACTGCTTTGTTTTGGGATGTATTTGCCAGATTTAGGCATTTTTAATGCCATAAATCCCAGATTTGGTCAGGATTCTGTCACACCTGCAGCTCCATGGTGTGGCAGGCAGTGCAAGCTTAGGGAGTTATTCTAGACAAGCATTAATACACAGATCATTGTTCTATTTGTCCTTACTTTTCTACTTCTTACACAATTTTTCTGCTGACCAATCTCATGGCTACTGCTTAGCTCTAATCACAATTCTGCTGTATCTGAGGCCTGCCTCTTGCAGCTTTCCCAAACCCCTCTGATTTTCTGTTTTTGTGCTGCTGCTCCTTTGCAGGCGAGTGGACCAGCTGAAATACGACGTGCAGCACCTGCAGACAGCCCTGAGGAACTTCCAGCACCGCCGGTACCTGCGGGAGCAGCAGGAGAGGCAGCGGGAGGAGCTGCTGGCCCGCACCTTCACCACCAACGTAAATAAATATCCCTGCTGGGGCTCTCGGTGCTCCAGCAGCTCAAATCCAGCAGGGGGAGGCAGGGAGATTGTAAACAGCATTGTTGGGAGCTGCTGGGAGTGTGAGTGAAGGCAGAGAGGAATCAAAATATGTGGGGAGCTCTTGTGAGGAAAAGCTGGCGTCTTAAGGTAACAGGAAGAGGCTCCAGAAGCTGCTGCTCCTCTTTTATCCAGTGCAATCCACCTGCAGTTGTAAAAGGGTCAGTGAGGTAGGTACCAAAGTGTACAGGATTTGTGTCAAATGTCTGCCAGATCCTGAGATCTGTGAAAAGCCTCCCTCCAGCAGGGGGGAGGCAGGAAGTTTGTAAACAGGAATGTTGGAGGCTGCTGGTAGTGTGGGTAAAGGTGGAAGGAATCAAAATATGTGGGGAGCTCTTGTGAGCAAAAGCTGGGCTCTTAAGGTAACAGGGAAAGGCTCCAGAAGCTGCTGCTCCTGTTTTATCCAGTACAGTTCCACCTGGATTTACATAGAAATTGTAGAAAAGCTGGGCTCATAAGGTAAAAGAAAAATGCTCCAGAAGCTGCTGCTCCTGTTTTATCCAGTGCAATCCACCTGCAGTTGTGAAAGGGTCAGTGAGGTAGGTACCAAAGTGTACAGGATTTGTGTCAGATGTCTGCCAGATCCTGAGATCTGTGAAAAGCCTCCCTCCAGCAGGGAGGAGGCAGGGAGTGTGTAAACAGCATTGTTGGAAGCTGCTGGGAGTGTGAGTAAAGGAGGAGAGGAATCAAAATATGTGGGGAGCTCTCATGAGGAAAATCTGGGTTCTTAAGGTAACAGGAAAAGGCTCCAGAAGCTGCTGCTCCTGTTTTATCCCGTGCAATCCACCTGGATTTACGTAGCAGGTAAAAGGGTCAGTGAGGTAGGTGCCAAAGTGTGCATTTCACTTGGATTTGTGTCAAATGTTTGCCAGATTCTAAAATCTGTGAAAAGCCTGGGTGTTACACACCCTGCTGGCAGCAGGTGTCAGCAAACTTCAGTGTAGCCAAACACAAATCACACAGCTGGGACAAAGCACTTTTGCCTAGAAATGAGTCAAAAGTTGGTAATAACATCAATGTGGTCCAGCTGTTATTGTTAGTTCCTCCTTTGGGAAGTCCCCTCAGTGCAAATTGCTGGGGGAATTTTGCTCTCAATAATGTAGGCTTGCTTTCAGATTTCACTTTTCTGCCACTGAAAAGTTAGTCTTGGCTTTTATTGTTTGGTTTCTAAATTCTGTTTATTTGTTTTTATTTTGGATTTTGTTTTGTTTTTTTAATGCTATTTTTACATTTTTGTTTGATTTCCCTCTTTATTTCCCTTCTTTTTTAAAGGCATCTCATGTAACATTTTGTCAATCATTGTCAGGACAAGAGAGAAACCATGTGAGCAATCCTAATTAACTGAGATTTGGGCATTTCGATGCATTTCTCAAAGCCTGCCATAAAGATAATGTCTGGTATTTTGTTGGCTATTTCAAAATTGTAAACAAGGCTTGAAGGAAACACTGCAGTTTGTGGTTTTAAATATTGTGGTGTTTCTCTGCATGTAGGGACAAGTTTTCCTACAGGAAAATTTGCTGTTCAGTACCAAAAAGTTCACAAACAACAGGCTTACAGATATAAAATATAGAGCAGATGGGTTATTTTCTCCTTCAGATATTGAAAGGTATAGTAGATGAAAAAAAATACACAATTGCTTTGTATTTCTTTTTAGCTTGCTACAAAAATGTGGCTCTAAAATGATTCTTTAATAGGGAAATGATGATTTATTTATCAGTTATCAGTCTCTCTTGGTTACATTTTTCCACAGTTCCTATTCATATACTCCCCTATTCTATCAGAGATGTCACCTGAGTGTGTGAGAAAAATCACTGGAATATCCAGAACAGCTTTTGGAACACAGATGTAACAGTTTGCTTAATTCAAGAGTTTGCTTAATTCAAAAGTTAAAAATTGTATTTATCTTTAAAGCCTTTCCTTGTACCTGGAGAAAATCACAAGCAGCAAAACAGAGCTTTGGTGCCATCCCATGCCTTTGTGGGGCGTCACAAATCTACTTCTCTATTTTTATTGCTGCCCTTATAGTGGATAAAAAAAACTTGCACGGAAATGAAATCTGCTGGTTTGAAGGTTGTTAAATATCTGGAATAAGAGCCATTCACATAGAAATCCAAGTGCTTCTGCTCAGACAATTGACATGACTGTGAATTCTGCCTTTGGCTGGTTCTTGTTCTGAGGCCATCCCTGCCCTCCTGTGCAGTCCAGATTAGAGTTTTACCCTGTCATTTCCATTTCAAGATTTCCAGTTCCTACATGAGTGAATGCATCTTTTCTGGAAAAAAAACATGAAAAATACTAATTTTTAATATATATTTTTTAAATAGGGCCCTGGGTGATGAGTGAGCCAGAGCTCAGGGAACCAAGCCCATGTCTGTTTGCCCTCACTGCCAAAAATTTGTTTAGAATGTCATCTCCAAACATTTTTTCATTTTTGTTGCTCAGAAATGTGATGTGAAATGTTCCACAAGTCTTTCACTTGCAGTGATCAATGACTAAACACCTTCTTGGTGTTTAACACCTCCTGTTCTCTCCTGCAGTACCCTTTCCTACTAAAATTATAAAAATACTCTGCTTTTGCTCTTTTTATCCTTGAGATCTCATCACAGTTGAGCAGCTGCTCAGCTTTGCCTTTTGACTTCCTCCCTATCTTCTCTAAATGACTTTTTTCACTCAAATATCAATGTTGTATTTAAAAATCATTATTAAAAAAATAATGCAAGCACAATCCTGGCAGTCCTGTTGGGTTCTGGCTGTGTGCTTTTTGTGTTTCTGAGCGAGCAGGTAACCGAGTCCCTGCTTTCCCCACAGGACTCTGACACCACCATCCCGATCGACGAAACCTTGCAGTTTAATGAATCCCTGCAGAGTGCCCACCGAGGCATGGATGAGCTTATTGGCAGTGGCACCAACATCCTGGCTGGGCTGAGGGACCAGAGAGTCACTTTAAAGGTGGGGGCATCATTTTTTACCACAAAAACCCCACATTTTTCTGTCTTCATGCTGATCAAGCTAAGTAAAATCAATATATGTGTTGTTTCAGTACATTGCTCCGAGCTGAGGATGCTGGAAAGGCCCAAATTTCATTGAAACAACTTGAAATCTTTACATTTTACCATCCTGTTAGGAATAGCTTTAAGATCTCTTGGGGCTGGCTGGTCTTCACCTGCAGGGCAGCATCTGGAGTGCTGAATGTTTATTTTTTTGGTTGATTGTTGTTTGTTTGTTCAGGTTCTGGAGGGTCAGAAAGTGGCTGGCAGGGAGATGCTGGTTCAGATTAACATCACTCAGAGCAGCCACAAAGCTGATGTAGAGCACCTGTGATTAAGATTAGTAATAAAGATAATGCACCTCAACAATGCCTCCTTCCCTGCTGAAAACAGCTGCATTTCTGCAGGTCTCTTCATAGCAAATATTTGCCTTTTATTTTACAGACTGTTCAAAGTGATGGTCAATTCTGAGTGAAAACCTCAAGGATACAAAAAACTTTTTAATAAGAAGTGTTTGGGGAGAAACTGGACTTGAGAAAAATGCAGGGAAATGCCTGTTGTGTTCATCTTCTGATGGGGATAAATGCTGTTCTCAGTTTTATTTTGGGATGTATTTGCCAGATTTAGGCATTTTTAATGCCATAAATGCCAGATTTAGGTATTTTTAATGTCATAAATGGCAGATTTAGGTATTTTTAATGTCATGAATCCCAGGTTTGATCAGGTCTGTCACACCTGCAGCTCCATGGTGTGACCAGTGCAAGCCTGGTCTGCAGCTGGGGAGCTGAGCTGGGTTCCAGGCTGCCTGGTGTTCTCTGAGCCCTGCACAGAACCAGCACAGCTCCAAACTGGGGCTGCAGCTCCTCCTCTGCTCCCTACTCTGGTGTGACCAAGCCCTGCACCCACAGATCTTACACAGAGCTATTAAAGCTGAGTTTGAAGCTGAGTTCTTTCCAAGATGAATTTTAGCTTCTGGTTCAGGTCACTTGTTCACTGACCTGGTGAGTATGGATTTGTTTTAAGACAAGGTTCATTACTAGAAAAACCTTGAAGAAAACTCAGTGTTCATTGCAGAGGAATGGTGCTGCTGAGCAGTCTGGCCACAGGAGTGGTAGGGAGAGG
The DNA here is from genome assembly GCF_028018845.1 of Melospiza georgiana. NCBI lineage: Eukaryota > Metazoa > Chordata > Aves > Passeriformes > Passerellidae > Melospiza > Melospiza georgiana. Next base: position 4,045,153 of record NC_080457.1, on the reverse strand, counting down.
GAGAGGTTCTGCTGCCAGCTCATTAGGAAAAGGCTGGAAGGACTCATATTAGTGCCTGGAGAAGATTTGGGTTGTGAATGCTTTTTGGAAAGAGCACTTTCCTTGAAGTTCCTGCATCTCTGAGAGGATTGTAGACATTTGTCCACCCTGTTGAGCACTGGGCTGCTGCACACAGGGAATTGGAGTTGATTCTCCAAGCTGGGAAATCACTGATCCAAGTTAATCTCTTGTGAGGGACTGGGTGAAGCACATGGATTCTGGAGGGTTCCTGAGAAGAAGGTGCATCCCACCACAGGAGAGCTCCCAGGTGCCATAGAGGAGCCCTGGTGCCCTGCAGGGATGGGGAAATGCTGTTTCTTGTGGCCTCCTGGCTCTCCTCCAGCCTTTTCTCTGGGCAGGGAATTGCTGGGTGTCTGTCCCTGGCTGCTGGCACACACAGGCTGTGCTTTCAGGGCCATCACATTCCTGAGTGTTCTCCCTTGCAGGTGAGGAAATGTTTGTTCATGTTCCTTTTCCCCTTAACTCAGCTTTTCTTGCACTGACACAGATTTTGTTGCCTGAGAACATCTGGCAGAGCAGCTGGTGTAGAGACAGCTTGCAAAGAGAAATGGGTTAATGTGGAATCATGGAACATCCCATGTTGGAAGGACTTCCTAAGGATGATCCAGTCCAACTCCTGGCCCTGCAGACACCCCAACAATCCCACCCTGTGCATCCCTGGGAGTGTTGTCCAAATGCTCCTGGAGCTCTGGTAGCCACTGCAGGAAGATTCTTTTCCTGACATCCAACTCAACCCTCCCCATGCCCAGCTCCAGCCATTCCCTGGCTCCTGTCCCTGCCAGAGCAGAGATTGGAGCTGCAGCCCCACTGAGCTCTGCCCTCAGCTGCTCCTCCTATGACTCCTCCAAACCTTTCCCCACCCTCATGTCCCTCCTTTGCACACTAATAGCCTTATTCTCTGTAACTTTGTGTATATTTGATATAAATAGACAGGTATGGAATGAATTTTCCTAGCTTGTCCCTTTAACTGATTCAGTTGTGTAAATCCACTGTTCCATGACTGCAAGAATTGAAGAGTTTTCCCTTTCTGTTGTTTTGCTTTCATTTTAAAGTTTCATATTTGGTTTTTTATTATCCAGCAAGGTTTGGTTTTGTTCTGAAGAGGGTTAATAGGAGCTGTGGGAACTGGAGAAAACTGATTATGTGGGACTAGCAGAGACACAGCCTGACTTCAGTGAAGGGCCTGAACTGCCTGGAACACAAGGCACTGCTGATGTAGTTTGGCATTGCAAATCTGTGTTTTATGCACTGAGAAACTTCTGCATGTGGGTCTACTCTTACTCCTCCTGAAGGAGTGCATTTTTCTGAGCCACTTTTTATCTTGTCTCTGTCTAGACAGATTGTTTTGTGTCTTTAACCACATTCCTGTTCATGTGTATGCATTAATTAGTCCATACACCCAGTTGTTTTCTGTGGTGTTTGTGAGATCCCCAGGATGAGGTGAGAGATCTGACTCCAAGTTCTCAGAAGGCTGATTTATTATTTTATGATATTATATTAAAGAATGTTATACAAAAACTATATTAAAGAAAGCGAAAGGATACAGAGAGAAGACTTAACAAAAATTAATAATTAAACCTGTGACTCCTCAGAGCCTCAACACAGCTGGACCATGAGTGGTCATTAAATTAAAACAATTCACATGCTGGGTAAACAATCTCCAAATCACATTGCAAAGCAGCAAAACAGGGAGAAGCTGAAGCTTCCCAGGAGAAGAAATCCTGGCAAAGGGATTTTTCAGAAAATATCACAGTGACAGTTTCCAAGGTCCCATGGCCACCTCCTGTGGAATGGTGGGGATGGTTGGCTGAGAGAAGTTCAAACCCATCTGTGATGGTGTTCACAGAGGTCCCAGGATGAGGGAAGAGATGAGAATGTTGACTCCATGTTTCAGAAGGTTTGTTTATTATTTTATGATCTATATTATATTAAAACTATACTAAAAGAATAGAAGAAAGGATTTAATCAGAAAGCTGGCTAAGAATAGAATAAAAAAGAATTATAACAAAGAATTGTGGCTCTGAGCCAGCTGACTATGATTGGCCATTAATTAGCAACAACCACATGAGGCCAATCCCAGATGCACCTGTTGCATCCCACAGCAGCAGATAATCATTGTTTACATTTTGTTCCTGAGGCCTCTCAGCTTCTCAGGAGAAAAAATCCTAAGGAAAGAATTTTTCATAAAACACGTCTGTGACACCCATCACTCACCCCCCATGAAGAAACACTCTTGCACTGTGGAACAAGAAGCCTCAGAGCACGAGGGTGATTGTGTCTTTGCTGTTTTGTTGTCCTCAGGGCACCCACAAGAAGATCCTGGACGTTGCCAACATGCTGGGGCTGTCCAACACGGTGATGCGGCTGATTGAGAAGCGCGCCTTCCAGGACAAGTTCCTCATGCTGGGGGGCATGGCTGTCACCTGCCTCATCATGTTCCTTGTGGTGCAGTACCTGACATGAGCTGCTGGCCTCCTGCAAGAGGACTGACTGCCTCCAGAACTGAATTTCCTCTGGGTGCTGCTTTGGATGAGCCCTTCCCGTGGACTTCAGAGTTTACAAAATCCTGCTGGGACAGCATCACGTGGAAGGCAGGTTGGGAAATGGATGTGTCAGGAAATGGGACACTGTGCTTGAGAATGGCCCTGTGAAAATAACCCCTGGCCTTTACTGCTCTCCCCTCAAGCCTGCAGGTTAATAGGAAGCAGAAGTGAACGTTGTGCCCAGCTGTAGCAAGGCAGGAATGTCCCTTTGGGCACACAGGGATGGGAGGATGCAGAGGCACAGCCTAGGATGCAGCCAGACTTTCTGACCTGACCCCCTGCATTTTGCAGTGCAAGAATAGCACAGAGAATTTCACAGTGTTCATGGGCCTGAGTGTGCAAAAAGAGCTGGGAAGTAAAGGGCTCCCATCTGCTTGGAGGAGGAGGAGGATGTGTGGGGAAGTCTTAAAACACGGTTATAACCTCAGTTAACTTCACACACAGTATTGCCCAGCACACATCTCTCTGGTTTAGGCTGAAATGCTGCTCTGCTCCTCTGAGGGATGTGTTGGTGCCTCTCTCTGCCCTGCTGCTTCCCAGGGGATGCTGAGTGCCCCTCCTGCTCCCTCCTGCTTCCACTGGGATGCACATCAGGCCTGTGGCATCTGCCTGGGCCTCTTGCCAAATGCAGCCTCCAAAACTGAGATTGTTAATGCTGGAGCACAGAGCTTTGGGGAGCTGTGTTCATTTCCTGAGGTGCTGGTTGGGTTTGGGGCTCTGGAGCTGGAACTTCTGAGTGGATGGAGCAGGTGAGTCCCCCTGTACTCCCTGGAGGTGTGGGATTGTTCAGAGCTGGAACAGGTTCTGCACACCAGAGGGATGGTGGGATCAGCACAGCAGGCCCTGGCACTGAACATCAGCCCTGTCAGGGGAGTTTCTTCAAGTCTGTGCCTTGGGATGGAGAATCCCCACCTTGGCAAGGGCATTCCTGTGCTGCCCTTTGCCCCTGTGGAGTTCCTGTGAGGGACACTCAGCTGTGTCACCTCCTGGGGGTGGTGCTGGCTCACACTCATCCCTTTGGGGTCATTCCCTGTCCCAGTGAAACACTGGAGCTGTGAGATCCTGGCACTGCTTCCCCTGCAGCCTGGGGGTGTCTGGTGGAGGTGGCATTTTGGGATCATCCATTTCAATCACCCTGCAGATCCATTCTCATCCCCACGTGTGACAATTCTGGAACATTCCCTGGTGTCTGACAGTGGCACAGATGGGTCGTACATAGATGGTGCTGGCAATTCCTCCCCTCTTTCCTGTCTGGAATGGTTGTGGGTCTCTGGATTAATAACTAATCACAAGCTCTACATTCTGCTGACTGCACTGAGCTTTGCTTTTATTATGTGTTGCAAACTGGGAGAAAGGGTTTCAATAACTGAAAAAAATGTTAGAATTAATTTTAGGGACTGTGGGCCATGGGATAGGGCCATGCTGGTGAGCAGAGCTGGAGTGACCAGTGGCCCCTGTTATGGGCTTCTCCATGTGTTTGATACTTTTCTGCTATTCCTCCAAGTGTTTCCTGCTCTTGGAGTTCCCCATCTGTGCAGGTTTTCCAAGGAAATAAAGCAAGCATGGAGCTGGTTTTCATTTGAGCCCAAGGAATTAAAAGGAAAAGAGGGAATCTGCAGTGATGGAGCATCTGCCTGGTTGTGTAACAGAAATCATAAATCCAAATTTGTGTGAAATTTATTTTGGATATGAAATCTGATGGATTCAGCCCTTGAGAGGGCAGCTGAGCACTTGCAGGGGGTCCCTGGCAAATCTCAGTTCTGATGAACTGATGCAGCTCCACTGGATTTTCGTGTTGGGGTTTAAGGCTGTCACTGTTTGAAGTTTCAGGGTTTGTCTTACACCAAGGTGGGACTCTGGCCAATCTCTCTCCTTTTGGGCTGTGGTAGGAGCCATAAGATACTTGGAACTGGATTTTTCTTCTGTTTCTGAGCCTAGCTTGCCATTTTAATAGATATTTTCCTGTTGATTTATTTTGCCTCTGGACTCCCCTTGTCCCTGCACAGATTTCCCCTTGGTGAGCCAAGCGTCCTTGCTACCCATGACATCCAAAGGTGACACTTGAGGCTTGAAGGAACCACCTGGGGAGCTGCATTTGGGGACATGTGACATCAGAAATGTCCAAAATGATTTCCAGGGCATCTCAGGTGGTTGTGTGAAACCCAAAAACCCCATGGCAGTGGGACAGGGGTGGTTCCTTCAAGCCCCACACCTCCCCTTTGGCTGCAGTGGGAATGAGCTGGAGCCCTGCTGGGAGTGTGGTCCCTGCCAAAGGAAAGGAGCTGGAGCTGCAGCCCTGGAGGCTTTGCTGCTGCAGCTTGGTGGTGTTTCCTTCCTCAGCAAACACCTCACTCACTTCTGCTTCCAATCTGTGGCACGAGGTCCAGCTCTGGGGTGAGCTGGTCTCAGGAGGGGACTGTGGGAATTCACTTGCCTCTGGAATAACACTTTTTATTTTACCAGTATTTTATACATAAAGGAACGAGGGTGGGACGTGATTCATGTGATGTTCTGTGAATAAAGATTTTTTTCAACCAAAATGAAGGGATTTTTTTTTTTTACCTTAACCAACATATTGGGGCCAAAATAAACAAGCAGGTTCACTGAATCTTGGTTCACTGTGGATATGGAAGGGGGCCATGGGGGTGCTGTGGGGGGCTCCCCTTTGGGTCAGTAGGAAATGGCCCCACTGCACTGGGGCTGGAAGGAGCAGGAGCCTGTGCTGGGTGTGAAAAAGGCAATCACTTGTTTTTTAAAACTTTAGAAGTTTAATAGTAATAAAATGGTTATAAAAATAGTAATACAATTAGAGGGACAATCATTTAGACAATTTGAATTAGGACAATATGAGACAATAGAAACAAAGAGTTAGGGACAGTCCAGGTACCTGTTTTTGGGCAAAATAAGCCCAAAAAAGAACCCATGTTAAAAGAGGATTAACCCTTAAAAGCAACAGCCTGTTACACATTCATACAGCTCATACATGATGCATAAATTCCATTCAAACACAGGATTCTGTCTGGTCAGTGTCAACTTCTTCCTCTGAAACCTAACAAGAAGTTTTCTGATAAGAGAGCAATAAATTCTTTTTCTCTGAAAGATTCAGGTGTCCTGTGGCTGCTATCTTGCTGTGAGTCCTTTCTTTAAAAAAAGTATCCTACACAGCACCGTTTCTATTTTAACATTTTTTTATAACCTAAAACTATATTTAACCCACTATTAAGAGAATTAATACAGCATCACTTTCTAGCACAACACATATAATATTCACTTTTATATTTGTGAAAAGCCAATCATAAAATACCCATTTTTCACACTGGGCCTCACTGGTCAGACTGGGGGAATGTTCCAGGTGGGACAGCCCCAGAGCTGGTGGTGAAAGGGAGCTGGAAATGGGTGGGTGATGTCCTTTCTACCTGCAGTGATGTGGTGAATGGGGTTCTAATTAGGGGAAGTGAAGGAAGAGCCTGGAGAGCAAAATATATCTGTTGATAAAGAGATTGTGGATTTAAAATGTGAGATAAGGGGTTGGATCATCTTCTTCTTGCTCTTCAGTTCTGTTTTGAAGTAATTCCAATCCCCACAGCTACAAAACACTTATTAAATCAGAAAATAGCAGCAAAGAACACAGAAAGTTGTCAGTGCTGTATGTGTGAGCTTGATGCAGAGGGATGGGATGGGGCTGCACTGGGTCCTGTCAGGGTGGGCCCTGAGGGGCTTTGATGCCCTGAGCAGCAGCTTCAAATGGGACTGAAGCTCCAGGAGTGTGTGAGAGTGGGACTGGGCATGTGGAAGAAATCCAGGGAAGGTTTTATGCCCTGGTTTCACCTGGGATTGAGTTAATTTCCTCCCCAGCAGCTGTTCCCAGGGCTGTGTTTGGGATTCAGTATGGGAGTAATGTTGATAACACAGTAATGTTGATAACACAGCAATGGTTTAAATTAGGGATTTTTCACTCTGCCAGTGAGCAGAGGCTCAAGAAGCTGGCAGGGAACCTGAACTGGCCAGAGAGATATTCCACACCACAGAGAGTCATTCTGAGTGTATAAAAACTGGGAATGATGGCCTGGGAGGAGTCAGAGGGTCCTAAACAACTGTACTGGCACCAGCACTTGTCTCTCTGGGGTTTTATGTCTCCCTCTCTCATTTTTTTTTATTATTATTAATTATATCTAACTTTTTTTCAATTATTAAACTGTTCTTATCTCAGCCTCGAGTTTTACTTTCTCCCCCCCAATTCCCCCATCTCCTTGTGCAGGGCAGTGAGCTGAGATGTTTAGTTGCTGGCTGGGGTTAAATCTGAGAGGGAAATGTTTTTAAAAAAACGAAACCAGTGAGTATTTGAGCACTTAAAACCAGTGAAATGAGGGTAAGGTATGTGTAGAATAGAGGGGGAGATAATAAGTGATAAGAGATGATGATTGGGTGGGACAGAATTAATTTAGAAGGAAGATAATGTAAGTAACTACCAGAGGATGTTTGTCCTTGGCCCAAAGCCTGCTCTGTGTCTGCCTCTCCCTGTTCACTCTTCCCCAGGTTAACCGTGGAATGTCTGAGCTCAAGGAGATGTGTTAAAAATCAACCTCCTCTAGAAGCCCTTGGTGACACTGCCCAGGGCTGGAATTCTCAGCTGGAGGAAGAAAACATCTGTTCCCAGGCCATAAAGGTGAAGGTGTTGGGGGTAAAGGGAAAAGCTCTGTCAGCTCCCTGCTCCCGCCTCACTTTCTCTCCATGAGGTCCGTGGATGATGAGCCCTGCACCCCAGGGGAATCCTGGCATGGAGATTCCTGGCATGGAGATTTCCCAGTTCCCAGGGAAACCTGGCATGGAGCTTCTCCAGTGCAGGGAATCCTGGCATGGAGATTCCTGGCATGGAGATTCCCTAGTCCAAGGGAATCCTGGCATGGAGATTCTCCAGTACAGGGAATCCTGGCAAGGAGTTCCCTGGCATGGAGATTGCCCAATCCCAGAAAATCCTGGTATGGAGATTCTGCAGTCCCAGGGAATTCTGGCATGGAGATTCCCCAATCCCAGGGAATCCGGGTATGGAATTCCCTAGCATGGAGATTCTGCAGTCCCGAGGTATCCTGGTATGGAGATTCCTGGCATGGAGATTCCCCAGTCCCAGGGAATTCTGGTATGGAAATTCCTGGCATGGAGATTCCCAAGTCCCAGGGAATCCTGGCATGAAAATTCCTGGCATGGAGATTCCCAAGTCCCAGGGAATCCTGGCATGGAGATTCCTGGCATGGAGATTCTCCAGTCACAGGGAATCCTGGCATGGAGATTCCCCAATCCCAGGGAATCCGGGTGTGGAATTCCCTAGCATGGAGATTCTGCAGTCCCAGGGAATCCTGGCATGGAGTTCCCTGGCATGGAGATTTCCCAGCTCCAGGGAATCCTGGCATGGAGATTCCCTAGTCCAAGGGAATCCTGGCATGGAGATTCCCCAATCCCAGGTAATCCGGGTATGGAATTCCCTAGCATGGAGATTTCTCAGTCCCAAGGTATCCTGGCATGGAGATTCCTGGCATGGAGATTTCCCAGCTCCAGGGAATCCTGGCATGGATTTTCCCTCTTTCCCCTCAGCATTTCTCGGCTCCTGTTCCACTCCTCTTGGAAATCTTTGTGCCTTGGCTTAGGGAGGGGAAGGGCCAAGAGAAAGGAAGGGGAATCAGAGGGATCAGAGTCCTATCAACGTTCTGGAAAGGGGCAGCAGAAATTAAAGCCCAGCAGGATTGGAAATTATCCTGGAGTTGCAAATACAGGGCAGGAATATTGCCAGAGGCCTTGGCTGTGCTGGACACAGCAAAAGGGATTTGCTGCCTTGGGTCATTATGGGATGGCAGCATTGGGTGTGTAGGGATGGGGTCAGGAAAGCCCTGATGGAACAGGACATGGCAAGGACAGAGGTCAGCACACAATGGCCAAGGAGAGGGCACTGTCACAGATATATTTTATCAAAAATCCTTTTGCTAGGATTTTTTTCTCCTGAAAAGCTGAAAGGCCTCAGAAAGGAAATGTAAACAATGATTATCTGCTGCTGTGGAATGCAAGAGGTGCATCTGTGATTGGTCTCATCAAGAGCTTCCCATGCCAGCATTTATTGACTCCAAAGAAAAGCAGTTGCAGGCAATTGAAAACATTTTTATTTTAAATTGCTAACAAGAACCTTGACATAAGTTGACAGAACTTTAAAAGAATATTAATTTTGCACATTCAAGTCAACATGTATTATTTTCTACTAGTAGTATACAGATGGTGGAAATCCAGTTTTTAGGGGGAAATACGAAGGCATTAATCTCTTTCTATAAAAACATCATGTCTGGCATCTTAATTCTTTATGGTTGTATATTTAGATCCCATTTTGTACTTTGCATGTTTAGAAATAGACTGCTTGATCTGAACATTTTCAGTCCCAAACATGCATTTTTACTGATTTAAACCATTCCTACTCCCTTCCTCCCCCAAAGCAGAACAGGCACCTGAGAGCTCTCAAACACGTTTCAAGCATTAGAAAACTGCAAAACTTGAATGGAAACTGGAAAAAGCACCTCAGTGTCCACTCTGTTTGGAGTTGTTTGTGATGCAAGGAATTTGCAGAGGATTTTCAGTTAAGGTCTGCCTGGGGAAGTTCCTCACAGACAGGAGACAAAGGTAAGGCCCAAGGTGATAAATGCAAGGCCCAAGGTGATAAAGGCAAAGCTGAAGGTGCGAAGGTGCAAAAGTTGAGGTCAGGATGCTCTCAAAGCAGTCTCTGCAACTGACAACACAGTTTAAAACCCAGCCTGAATGCTTGTCATACCCTGAGTGGAGAAACTCAGACTCCAACAAAATAAAAACAAGATGTGGATGCATAGTAAAATACTTTTAAGTTTTCTTGTTACAAAAAAAACCAGAGACTTGGCAATTATGATGTTTTTTCTGTTCACAGGGAGCCACCATGACCCAAGGTTGGGCTAGGAAGGTTTCAGTGTACATTTATCAGTCTATTTTTTTCAAAAACAGTAACAAAATTCACCGAATAAAGGTGAGGGTAACTTTTAAAACAAGTGGTTGGGGGAAACATCTGCCAACCAAGGACAGTTCCACATATTCAAATGTTACAAGAAATATATCAGGCAACAAAAGCCAGGTGTAGAGAGTCCTGCCATCAGGTCCAGAGCATGTCTGTCTTCTGCAGGAGCTCTTCTGTCCAAACCAGGGAGACATTTACTGCTGGGGCAAAACTACATTCCAAGGGGAGGAACTAATACTCCGAATTCTGCAAAGGACAAAATACAATTTTTGCATGAGATGGACAAAAATGCAACAACTTCCCCCACTCCCCCAAGGGACAGTGGCCTCTGCAGGGGCTGCATTTGTCCCCTTGGCAACAAGGCTTGTCTAAAAGTGACATTTCAGTTTGGTTTGCCAGATTCAGCCCAACACTGTGGCAATTCTGTCTCTGGATGTGCAGGAGCTGTGCCTGCAGTGCCCTGAGAACACCAGGTTTAGTTGCTCCCAGTGAGAACCAGGACAATCATTCCTCAAAGCTGTTGCTTTGCTGCTAAAAGCAAATAAAAATCTTTCATTTCAGCATTGGAGCTCCTTCTCTCCCTCTCCCAGATGGAATTTGGTATTTTTTTCCCCCATTGGTGCTGGTTTAAGGACCCTGTTTCACTTCAGCTCTGACTTAGCTGAGCCTGACAGTGAACAGAGCACAAAGCAAAGGAAAAATCTGGTTTAAGTGAGGGGTGAAAGGGGATAATGGGGATGCTGTGTTTAGAGAGACAGAGCACACGTGGCCAGGAAACAGCTCTGCCTAAGCTGGGCCACAGGAATGGAGCAAGGAAACAGAGAGGATGCCTCAAAGGAAGGACACAGAGGATGATCCCAGCAGCAGATTCCCTCAGAAGCTGCTCCGTCCATGCAGGGGGAGGCACAAAGAGCTGTCCCAGGGATTCAGGAGCTCAGTACTCACAGGCCTGCAGACACACTGTATGGAAGGGTCTCAGGGGGCCGCATCCGGGAAGGCAACGAGTTGTTCTGCTCACTGATGGGGCTGGAATTGAGTGAATTTGGTTACTTCTGGCTCACATTTATGCATTTACTGCAGCAACGCCCTGGGGGATGGTGCTGTGCTATAGGAATGTGTCACCTTGTTGATGGAGTGACAAAAGTATCCTTTGTCTCCTTAAAAAGGAAAAAAGCCCCGAAGTTTCTCTCTTCAATGAGGTGAAAAAGACATTTCATAGGCCTGAGGGACTTCACCTCAAACTTAAGGATGGCCAAAAAGTCCCACCTAAGCAATTCACTAGAAAAAGAAAAGAACAAAGGAACTAAATTGCTTTTGTGAGGTGTTTTACCAGCAGCAAGAATCTCTTGCACCTGGATTGGTTTTTCTCTGCAAAGAGTTTTGTTATTTTGCTTTTTATTAAACCCCTTTGTTTCCAACACTGCAACAGAAGCCATCCTGCTGATTTTATGCCTCCAAAGGTAGCTGAGCTATGTTGGGTGAGGAACAGACCTCCAAGAGCTTCTGAGGCCTGGCTTGAGGAGGCAACTATTACTCTGTGCCACCCTGCTGGTGGTGCTGAGAGCTGGATGTGCTCGGAGAACTCAAAGGTCTTGCAAGGAGTCTGACAGGTGGAACCAGGTCAGCCCCTATGGAAGAGCTCACACCGAACTCAGAGCTGCCAGGGGCAGGATTATTGCTGGATTGTAAATAAACCTATTAAATAAACCTGTTAAATAAACATTAAAACACTTTGCCAGCCAGGGCAGCCCCTTCCTGTCCATCCTTGTTACCCCTGCCCCAAACTCTGACCACACTTTGGAAAGGGCACAAGGGGAGGATTCTGCTGACACAGAGCCCAATTTCAGCACATCTGCCAGACCCCAAGAGGAAGGAGCTCACAAGGAATCTCCCAAGGACTCAAAGAGCAGCCTGCCACAGGCACACAGGAGCAGTATCAGTGCTCCTGAGGGTTTCCTGCTCTGCTCCAGGCCACACTGAGCCAGCAGCAGGGCTCTACAGCAGCAAAGGCAGCTCCTGTTCAGCCATTAAGGTGAGGATGGGAGATGGCTGTAATATTTGTATAAACAAAACTGATGTAAAGAATCAAACTTCCATTCCCTACCTGCTCATGGCAGAGTTGATCACACCCCACACAAAAGTAGACTCAGATCCCTCCAGCAAGTCTGTGAAAGAGAGAGCAGATGTTGTGGCTCAGAACTAAGAAAGCCCAGAAACCATCATCAGATCAGTGGCTTAAATGGCTTCCCACTGCCAGAGGGCAGGGCTGGATGGGATACTGGGCAGGAATTGTTCCCTGGCAGGGTGGGGAGAGTGCCCAGAGAAGCTGTGACTGCCACTAGATCCCTGGAAGTGTCCAAGGTCAGGTTGGATGGGACTTAGAGCACTCTGGGCCAGTGGAAGGTGTCCCTGCCCATGGAATGAGATGAACTTTAAGGTGCCATCCAAGCCAAACCATTCAGGGATTCTGTGATCAGGAATATTTCTGTCATATTTTTACATGTTCAAGAGGGAGGAAAAGTTGACCTGTGAGGAATGTTTCCATTGCTATCACCACACATAAGGCACAAAAGCTCTTATGGGAGGAAGGGGTGCTTGGAAATCTCTTCCCATGCTCATTCTGGCAGGCATTTTGGATTGCTCTCTATACCAAGCCAAGCCTGCTGGGTTCAGAGATCCACGTTCACATGAATGATAAGCAAAGTGTCCTACAAGGCAGCCCTGAGCACTCCTGGGCTCACACTGGCCAGGAAGAAGGCAGCACATGGGCAAATTCCTCACCTGTTTCCCAGTCTTCAGCACTTGGAGGTGCCTGCCATGTGCTCCCATTATTCAGCTGCTCCTGTGAGGACTCAGAGGATCGGCTCACTTCAGGAAAAGAGAAAACACAGTGACCAGCAGCCCTTAAATCCATTAAAATCCATGAAATACTTTGGAGCAAGCTGTGAAACACCTCTGGGCTTTAGAGCAAGCAAATAGGTTGGGGACAGCTGAAATGCAGCAACTTCAAATTTGCTTTTTTAAATGAAAAAGAGAAGACCCTGCTCTCTGAAACTCAGAGCAGGAATTCTGCAGTGAAGAGGAAACCTACTGACATGGATGTAGGCATCACTGCCTGTGCACCTCTACAGAAGACAGAAACTGTAAGAAGAGCAGCCCATCCTTGTGGCCATTAATGCATCCCACTCTTCCTTCCAGAAGCATTTCCTGCACAGTTTTGGGTAAAACCTTTCCATTCAACAAGCCTGATAACAAAATACATGCAAAACCTACCCAGAGCAGCTGCCATATTATCAAGAAACTGCCCAACAAAGCCAAGCAAATGAGATCAAGCTTCCCCAAAGCTGCTGTGTCACACAAAACTACAGACAAGCATCTGCCTCCCACTTCTGGGTTGTTCCACCTCAGTCCCCAGGGTGTCTCTTACCCACATCTTGCTCCACAAAGGCTTTGTCATTGCACTTCATGATGTGCTTGCTGAGGTCAGCCTGAGGAACCAGGTGACGAGCGTTGAAGGGACATGTGGCCAATTTCTTTGCAATTTCAGGGTTGCTCTGGACAAGGGAAAACCAAAATTATGCCCCACATCTGTCAAATTTACTTACCTCTTGTTGATACATAAGAAAAAAAAGACTGGGATGTTTGTGGTGTTGCTTTGAAAAATACAAAAATGAACAAGAAATTGCAATGTACTGGTTAGACACTAAATACAAATGAAGATGAATTTTCTTCCATTCACAGAAACTGAGCCATCCTGACTGAAATAGAACAGGGCCTCAGCAAACTCCCTACAGAGCACCCTGGGGCAGTCCCTGCCATGGCAGGGGTGGCTTTCAGGTCCCTTCCAACCCAAACCATCCTGTGATTCCATGATTCTTAAACAGTTCTAGCCAAGAAATCCAACTTGCTCTGCTTGCAGTGTCCCTGTTTGGGTCAGGGCTGTGTTCTGCACAGAGCAATGGCAGACTGAGCTGGGTGGAAGTGTTAATTGGATTTTATGCATAAGGGATGCAAAGGAAACAACAAAATTGTCCTAAGCAAGAGGGACAATCTCCACCCAGACCCTTGCCACTGCAAATAACACTGTGGCATCTTCAGATGGACCAGTGACAATCCCCAAGCTGCTCTGCTAATTGCTAATTATTTAGACACTGGCTTTATCTGCTTGATGATCACTATCCCACCTCATCCTGAAAGTGGAAAAATGAACATGGCCTCCCTGTGAGAGGAGAGACCAGAGTCTCCTCCCTGAACTACCCATGAAAGATCTGTCTCCTTCCAACAGAGCCAGACTGTGAATGGGTGAGTGTCACACACATCTTTTATGAAAAATCCTTTCTTTAGGATTTTTTTCTCCTGAAAAGCCTCAGGATCAAAATGTAAACAATGGTTATCTGCTGCTGTGGAATGCAACAGGTGCATCTGTGATTGGTCTTATGTGGTTATTTCTAATTAATGGCCAATCATAGTCAGCTGGGTCAGACTCTCTGTCCGAGCCACAAACCTTTGTTATCATTCTTCCTTTTTCTATTCTTAGCCAGCCTTCTGATGAAATCCTTTCTTCTATTCTTTTAGTATAGTTTTAATATAAAATATATCATAAAATAATAAATCAGCCTTCAGAAACATGGAGTCAGATCCTCATCTCTTCCCTCATCCTCAGACCCCTGTGAACACGGTCACAGGTGAATTCCTGTGTGCCTGGAGCTGTCACTAAACAAATCCTCAAGTTCTATGAAATAAAAGTTAAACAGGGCTACTTGTCAGGAAAAGTAGGAACACAGAGAAGCACAGAGTCACTCAGTCACTGCCTGCCCAGCTCACCTCCTTACACTTCACCAGGTGATAGGGAAACCTCCGTGCTCTGATCCAATGGTGTTTAACCAGGGGGCACTGGATTAACCTCTCTGGATCCAGCAAATCTGGGGGAACAGAGAACAGGGAAGAGCATCTGGTTAGGAAGATGAGAATCGCTCACACACTGGGGAAAACCCCACAGCACCACATCAGGGCTGTGGTCTGAGGGAGTTCAACTAGTTGCTCTTAGTTTGAAGCCATTCATTAAGGCAGGCACCTGCTTTGCATAACCAAATTAATTAAACATGAAGTTTTCATAACTGAGACATTATTTAAAACAGAGGAGAGTCAGCACCAGTGAGTGTAACAACTCTTTAGGTTACCTTATTAGGGAGGCACCCACCCTTACTCCAAGGGAAAGCCAGCAGCACTTCCCAGCTCTCCTGGAGGAGCATCAGTGGCATCATGGCACACCCACCAGCACCTCAACCAAATCCTTTTTCCATCAACAGCTTGTTTTGCTGGAGGCAGAATGTGAAGGAACTGAGTTACACTCTGGAGGGAGCAGTGTGTCTAACATGCCACATGAGACTCTGAATGAAGCTTTTAATCATGTAATTATTTAGGAGCTGAGGCGTTACTGAAGCAGCAAAAACACTGAGGAACAAACATTGAATGTGAAGCAGCATGAATCCATGCATACATAATTGTCTACAACATACATTAAAATATAAATATTAATAAATATGGATATTCTCAGTGAGGAAGAGAGGCAGCCAGGAGGAGACACAAGGCCCCAGTACTGCCTGTGGGGTACACACCAAGCAGCCTGGGCTGCTCCCATCCTTTCTGCTCTGCAGGGGCTTTCAGCACATTCAGGACTGGATTATGCAGGAGCCAACCCAGCTCTAGGCACTGGCTGCTGCTGCTGCCTCTGCCCTCCTCTCACACACGTGGCTCCATCAGGTCCCAGGCTGGCAGCTGTAAAAATGCTGTTCCAGGAGTCCCAACGAACAGAATTCAGGCTAAGAGGAACATGAAAAAAGAAGGGACAGACAGGATCCTTGTCTCCACCTGGGCTGTGCAGTGCTGCTGCCTCTGAGCACCTCTCACCTCAAGAGACAACTCGGGGGAATTTGCATTGGCTCAGCTGCCCCTGGAAGAGCAATCACAAGTGGCTTTGTTACTGAAAACGTGAAAAATTTAACACTAACACTGTTATTTCAGTATGAGAAAGCAGCATTAATTTTTTTTAGCACTGGCTACGTGGGGGATGCTCCTCCCAACATCCCCTCCTCCCCTCTGAGGAGGGTTTCTTCTCCTTGAATGCATTCCAACTATGTGGTCAGGCCAAGACACACCCTTTATCAGGCACACAAGTCTGTATTCTCCCGGCTAACATACCCACTAGTGCATGTTAATCACCGATATATGTAAATACAGGATTAAGCACTGTCTGTTTAAGGAATTCACAAGGCCAAACACTACTTGTTAAGAGATTTTTCCAATCGCTTTTCCCTCTGAACTGGCGCCACGCAGGACCAAATGTGTTGCCAGTGAAGGGAAAGGGGACAGACACAAGCAGCAGAGGAAGAGCAGAGCCCGGAGCAGCTCAGGCAGTCAAGCAGCAATTTATACACGGCTGAAACCACCAAAGGCACCACAATAATGCCACGTGCAGGGAGAACCTTGTACCTGACACTGCATTGAAACGGATGCCAAAACCGCCTGCAGCGGCTGAGCCGGGAGACACGGGGGGGAAGCCACGCTCGAACCAAACAAAACAAAGTCGCTTTATTCAGTTAAATCCTGCACCCGGTGGGGCGACCTGGGCTGGAATCAGCGGGAGAGAGCCTGCCCGGCTCGGGCACTGGGCATGGGGACGGACCGGGGCAAAGAGGGGACAAACCCGGCTGGGGGTGCGGGACAAACCCGGCCCCAGGGGGAACAGACCCCAGTGGCGCCGCTGTGGTCCCGACCATGCCCGCACCGACGGGCGCTTTCCCCGTCCCTCCCCAACCAAGCCTCGAGCCTCACCGAAGTCCTCCTCAAGCTCCATGGCGGGGCCGGGCTGGGTCCGCTCTGGGTCCGGACGAAGCGTGGAGTCGGCTGTGGGGGCCGGGACTGCCTCAAGGCCGGCCGCGGGGGCGGTGCGGAGCCGGCTGTGGGCCAAGTCCACCTCGGGATTGGTTGGAGGGTCGGCTGCGGATCCGAGTCCGCCTGGGGGTCGGCTGTGGATCCGAGTTCACCTCGGGGTTGGTTGTGGGGTTCGGCTGTGGATCCGAATCCGACTCGGGGTCGGTTGTGGATCCGAATCCGCTTCGGGGTTGGTTGTGGGGTTCGGCTGTGGATCCGAGTCCGCCTCGGGGTCGGTTGTGGGGTCGCCTGTGGGGCCGGGCCGCTCTCGCACTTCCCGCCCAGTCGCGGTTGCCGGGGCAACGCCGCGTGCGCGGCGCCATCGAGGGCGGCCGGGCCTGGAGGCGCCGCTGGGCCCCGAGCCCGGGCCGGGACCCTGGAACTTTGGAGATACCCCTTGAACACCTTTTAATTACATCAGCCTGTTGCATGTTCATAAACAATTATGCAGAGTAAACTTTTCCCTCAAACTAGTCTACGTGTTCCAATTATTGTTTAGCTTGGCTGCTCCTTGTATTCACCTTTTCAGATCGTGTGTGTTTTTGGGTGCTGTTTTTAGTCCTTTTTTATCATCACCTCCAGTTGCTGGGCCTTGGTCCACTCTGTCTTCAGACAGTGAGTGCTGACAGTTGGCAGATCTGTACAGGTGTCCTCATCCTGTGTTCATTGAGTGTTACCCCATCCAATTTTAACACAAGCACACTGATATCAGCTATTTCATTACTATGTCTAAGCTTCTTTAACAACAGAAATAAAACTTATATCTTTATAACAAAGTTACTTAACACCACATGTATAAAATCCATTTTAATATTTGTAAAAAGCCAATATTGTAATATGTATCTATAACACAGGGTTGTCTGGCGGCAACAACACAGAGGGGAGAAGAGAGGATTAAAGGGAGGACAAAAAGTCACACATCAAAAAAACTTTAAACGTTAGCAAAGTTTCTTTTAAGACATAATATCCATTCCTCATCTGCAAGAGCTAATCACCACACCACATAAGACAAATTATTTTGGCTGGAATGGAGTTGATTCTGTCTGTGATTGCACAGTAGCTGGCACAGTGCTGTGCTTTGACTTTAGCATGGGAAGAACACTGATAATGTTGCCCACAAAAATTGCATTGATTACCTGGTGCATTATTACAAGCCAATAATTACACACTCGAGGGAAATATCAGTCATTTAAGTCAGAGTGGCACAAGCCTGGGTGCTCAGTGGACTTCCACAATGCCAAATATTAAAATTTTTACTGCTTGTACATTTTAGCAAACAAAGGAGAGTGGTCGTTCATTGGCTACATGTAACACAGCTCTTTTATTAATTAGTATTCTATCTTCTGTTGGCTAATGAATCTCTCATTTCTCATGCTATTTAGTCCATATGCTCAGTCCTTTTCTTCTGGGTCGGTGGTCTGTGTGTTGGTGGCTGTGATCTGCCCCTGCTGGAATTATCTTTTACCCTCTTGGACCTGATTTTAACACAATTGCTCAGTTGGCTTTGTTAGTTTCTTCCTTATCTTGGGAGTTCTGCCAGACGTCCTTGAAGGCTGTAAATTCTACATTCCTGGTGTCCTGTGCAGTGTTTTGCCCTCCTTCACAAGCTTTGTTAACCTCTCCCTAGCTCTGACACTGATGAAGCATGCCCAGCTAAACCTTAACAAGGCAATTCCAGGAGCAAGTTTTCTTCTAACACCTGGATGTGACTTATACAGTTTGCTGGCTGCTCTCTATTTCACAGATTAAATCTCTCTTCTTGTCGATTAGCCTTGATCCTCTTTTGGGCAGGGGAATAAATGAGAGGGAGACATGGACTGCAATGCAAAAGAACTTTAATGATTCAAAACAGGAAAATTGGGTCAATCCAAGGTGAGGTGCCAATGCAGAGAGCACCAGGGGCAAACAACAATCTGTTGTGTTTTCCAAGGAGGTGCCCACAAAGGAGTGCAGGGCCTGCAGGTGCTCCCCAGGATGGCTGAGTGGGACTCACAGCCCCGGGGAGCACAAGGGAACAGGGATACAGGAGGGAAAGGAGAGAGTGGCAGGGAACAGAGGCAGTGCTGGGCTGTGCTTGCCAAGAGCCCAGGCTGGCCCTGTCCCTCTGCAAGGGCTGCAGGGCTTGCTCAGCCCCTCAGGAAGCACCAAAGCCATGCTGCGTGCCCAGGGCGGCTCCATCCTGGCACTGCCTGGGTTCCTTCCCCAGCAGCTTCAGCAGGGGAGGCCACAGATGCCACTGCCCAGGCCAGAGAGGCCAAAGCCCCCAGAGCTGATGGGCACTCCCTGAGAGCTGAGGATGCTGCCAACAGCAGCAGAGCTGGAGGATCCCACGGCGGTGTTCTGTGGGAAGGAGCTGAGGATGGGCCCAGGCAGAGTCACCACCACGGGCGAGGGCTGGATGAAGACGGTGGAGTCCTGGCACTGCCTGACACAGGGCTCATTGCAGCTGCTGCCCAGCGGGGTGGGCCCACAGGGCTGGCAGGGCTGGCACCGGGGGTAGCAGGACATGGCTTGGGGCTGCAGGTGCACCTGGGAGAGAGCAGAGAGAAATAAATCACAAGGAGTGGGTAAGGATCCAACTGTTACCTCACCAGGAGAGAGCCAAGGCATGAGCTGGGAATGAGAGCTGAAGGCTGTTTGAGGAGGCACATGGGCTCTTCCCCTCAAGCCCAGGGATGTCCCCAACCAGCCCAAAACTGGGGCAATACTTCTGCCAAGACCCAGCAGTCACACACCTCCCACTCCTTTCCTCCTCTCACAAAGAGCATCTGCAAGACCTCACACGGGACAAAGTCACAGGTATGTGCAAGAAATCCCAGAGAAGAAGGAGAAAACGGAGAATAGGCTTCAAACTCACCTTGTTCTCAAGGAGATGGAGGTGAGAGGAGTGAATGTGAGAATGGGGAGAAGAGCCTCCTTTTATACAGATCCTGCATTGCCCCAGGCCCATAATCCTGCACAAGGGTGGTAATTTTTGAACAGACTCATCTTCAAAGGAAAACATCCCTTATAGGGGCAGCAATTCACATTTTGTTTCCATCAAGGCTGCCATTTCATTTCCTCATTTCCAGCATTCCTGCCCTGCATTGCAGGATCCTTTCATGTTCTGTGATGAGAAGCAAAGGATATCCCAGGCAGAGCTGTGTCAGCAAGGGCACATGACCCTTGCTGACACAGCTCTGGATGAAGGCTGGGAATGTTGGTTTAGGGCAATGAAAAGCAACTCTTTGCAGTACCCCTTGCAGGAAGAGTCCTTGTCTCACACTGCACATGTCAGAGGGCATCCAAATAATCTGCTTTTTCTGGACATTTCACTTGCTTCTCTCTGTTCTCTGCAAGGGTCATGAGCTGCAGCATGTCCAGGCAGCCAGGCTGTGCCAATGTTTCAGCTCTCTTCCCCTTGATGCCCTTTGCTCTGGAGGGGATGTTTGCCAGGCTTTAGGAAAGCCAAAGCCCACCTGGACATGAATCAGGAGAGCACATGGAGGGGCAATAAGAAGGTCTTCTCCAGACAGGCCATCAGTAAATGGAGCCCTAGACACAAGCAGCCCCAGGATTCACCAGGGCAGCTTCCCTGAGGGCAGGGGGTACAGGAAAGGTGAACATCCTCAAAGGTTCACGTCCTTGGTCTTTACCATCAGGAATTGCTGTCGGGAACTGAAGTTCCTGGTGCTGATTGGAACAACTGGAACAGAAAAGATTTCCCCAAGCAGAACAGAATCCTATGGGGGAACATCCAAACACACTGGTCGAAATGAGTGTGTGTGAACTGATGTTATGTGTTCACTGGTACAAAGCCTTTCTCAACTCCCTTTGAAAGTCACAGTGACCATGGAACACACCTGAGAACTGGAAGAAAGCCAGTGAGTGTCTTGTCTTCAAGAGAGGCATGAAAGGAGTCAGGGAAGAACAGGCCAGTCAGACTTGATATCTGGAAAGCTCATAGAGAAAATCACTACAAAATCCAACATGCAGTGCTCAGGGAGGAGGTGTGCTCAGAAATGCCCTGGATGCAAAACCGGATTTCAAACTACAGCAAGTGAGGGATGCTCTTCCCTGCCCTGCAGACATGGAGGCAGCTGGGCAGCGTCCCAGGAGGGCAAGGGAATGCCTTCAGTAGGCAAATTTCCAGGGACAGACTCTCCTGACCCATGGAGAGTCACGCTCTAATTGTGGTGTGAGGTCAAGCCAGGAGTGTGTGATGTCTGCAGGCTTTGTGCCAGGCAGGGCTGAACTCCCTTCCAGCAAGGGCAGCTCCATCCAACACCCTGGAGAACCATCTTCAAGCACTGGGCTGAGCCCAGACCCACAGCTCCAGGCAGGGAAAGGCCTTTGCCCTCAGCCTGACTTGCTTGGCAGCACTGCCACAGCTCAGGGTGTTTGCAGAATTGACAATGTGTGGCAGGACTTTGTGTGTCCTCCAGGTCAGGGTGCAAAGGGTGCAGCCAAAATGCATCATGGGGTGAAAAGAGGGGTAGAAAAGGCACTGTCCCAAGAGTGAACACATCCCTCAGGCAGTAAGGAAGTACAGAACTCCACATGGGTCAACTTGAGCCTTGATTCCTGCCCATACTATTGTGCTCCTGCACAAGAAATCCTTGTACTTCTCATCCCACTGCATGGTAGAAGCCTCCATGACTTAGTGGGAATGTCAGAAATGGGGAAATGAAATGGCAAAAAGATGAAAACCAAACCACAATCTGTGCCATTGGCTAGAATGTTTTGCTTTGAGATGAGTGTGTAGGAAAATTACTGTCCTTGTGCAGTGACTCTGGGCCTGGGGCATTGCAGGAGCAGTATAAAAGCAGCACCTTCTCCTCACTCTCTCATCCACTCCTCTCACCTCCATCTCCTTGAGAACAAGGTGAGTTTGAAGCCTATTTTCCATTTTCTCCTTCTTCTCTGGGATTTCTTGCACATACCTGTGACTTTGTCCCGTGTGAGATCTTGCAGATGCTCTTTGTGAGAGGAGGAAAGGAGTGGGAGGTGTGTGATTGCTGGGTCTTGGCAGAAGTATTGCCCCAGTTTTGGGCTGGTTGGGGACATCCCTGGGCTTGAGGGGAAGAGCCCATGTGCCTCCTCAAACAGCCTTCAGCTCTCATTCCCAGCTCTTGCCTTGGCTCTCTCCTGGTGAGGTAACAGTTGGATCCTTACCCACTCCTTGTGTTTATTTCTCTCTGCTCTCTCCCAGGTGCACCTGCAGCCCCAAGCCATGTCCTGCTACCCCCGGTGCCAGCCCTGCCAGCCCTGTGGGCCCACCCCGCTGGGCAGCAGCTGCAATGAGCCCTGTGTCAGGCAGTGCCAGGACTCCACCGTCTTCATCCAGCCCTCGCCCGTGGTGGTGACCCTGCCCGGGCCCATCCTCAGCTCCTTCCCCCAGAACACCGCCGTGGGATCCTCCAGCTCTGCTGCTGTTGGCAGCATCCTCAGCTCTCAGGGAGTGCCCATCAGCTCTGGGGGCTTTGGCCTCTCTGGCCTGGGCAGTGGCATCTGTGGCCTCCCCTGCTGAAGCTGCTGGGGAAGGAACACAGGCAGTGCCAGGATGGAGCCGCCCTGGGCATGCAGCATGGCCTTGGTGCTTCCTGAGGGGCTGAGCAAGCCCTGCAGCCCTTGCAGAGGGACAGGGCCAGCCTGGGCTCTTGGCAAGCACAGCCCAGCCCTGCCTCTGTTCCCTGCCACTCTCTCCTTTCCCTCCTGTGTCCCTGTTCCCTTGTGCTCCCCGGGGCTGTGAGTCCCACTCAGCCATCCTGGGGAGCACCTGCTGGCCCTGCACTCCTTTGTGGGCACCTCCTTGGAAAACACAACAGATTGTTGTTTGCCCCTGGTGCTCTCTGCATTGGCACCACCTCACCTTGGATTGACCCAATTTTCCTGTTTTGACTCATTAAAGTTCTTTTGCATTGCAGTCCATGTCTCCCTCTCATTTATTCCCCTGCAGATCCTCTCCCAACATGCTCAAAAAGAGAGGTGTTGCTCTGGGCTGGATGTGGGAAGGGATTGTTGGAGATGGTTGTTCACAGCGTGTTAACACAGGCAAAATTTAAATATTCTTAATGATGCAATGGGTAACTCCATTTTCTAATTTCTTCTTCTGACATCTAATTGCTGCTTCCAGTAAATTGTACTTATCTAAGCCTGTGATCTTTGCTTTTTGTGCCTACAATTCTCCTCCACAGAAGGAGGGGAAGGGGTGAGAGCAGCACATGGCTTTATTTGGATCATTAAATTGGAGAATACCATTGTCGAACCACGACAAAGATTTTACTGTATTTTCCAGCCTTATTCAGTAAAAAGGAGCCCTAACCAGTGAAATAGGCAGCAGCTGCCTCCCCTAGTCAAGGACATCTGGGAAGAACAAACCTTAAAGATGTAATTGTTATGGTTTGGCCCAGGTGAGCAGGAGGGGACACGGGCAACACCTCCATGTTATCATTCCAGCTCATGTCCTTTCCATATTTATTCTGTCTTGCTTCCAGGAAGAAGGGAAATTTCAGATGGTTTCACCCTCCTCCAGGGTTTTTCCCTTGTTCCTCCCAGAGGGAAAAACCCTGGAGGAGGGTGGAACCATCTGAAATTGTTTCACTTTCCTGTGAAGAATTTCTTAGTCTCATAGCTTTTGGTATTAATATTGTAGCTGTTACTGTTTATATTCTTGTCTCATTGCTGTTTCCAATAAATTGTTCTTATCTCAGTCTTTGATCTTTGACTTTTGTGTTTCCAGCTGGAAGGGAAGGGGAAGCCAGTGTTGGTGTGGATTTTTTTTTTTTTTTAGCAAGACCACTAAACTGGAGAATACCATCCCTAAAACACAACAGTAATAAATAAAGATGTGTGGTAGATTGCAGTTAGCATCTCTTACACAGGGACATCAGCAGAAAAAGAAGTTTTTAAGGGTGTAGTGAATCAAGATGTTGATGTGTGTCTATGTATACATTGCTAACCTGGCAGAATATTCAAGGTCCATGTATCCTATAGCTGAATTATGTTCTTTGCAATACTGAAAGTCACAGCTACAGGTCAAAAAGACCCTTGTGAAGAGCCTTCCCCTGTGCATGTGTAGAATTGAGCTGGGGTTGTGTCACTTGTATGGAACTCCCAATAGAGAGCTGTACTTGGAAAGTTTCTATTTCTGAATTTCTGTGTACAAATAATGACATGAAAAGTCTGGTGGGTATGCTTGATTTGGGGAGTTCCACCAAGCATCCAGGCTTGTGCAACTCTGACATAAATAATGTCTCTGCTGAGTGTGTGATTATTCAGCTGTTGTGGAGTGGGTCGCAAATCTGATTTTTTGGGCAACACAAGCAAACCCAATCTGTGATTCCATGGGAACACAGGTCTGTGAGAAGGCAGCCCACTGCACTGTGTCCCTCCTTTTGGGGATCCTGTGGTTAGGATGGGACCTCCTGGAGTCTGATGGGAAGCTGGTCCTTTGTCTTGTAACACATTCATTGCAGAGTATTTGTGTCAAACATTCAGCTTAAAGAGGACAGAGGTGCATGGTTGTCCCTGGACCATGCAGGGTAATTTTATGATGTTCTAGGGTTATTCTATTCTATTCTATTCTATTCTATTCTATTCTATTCTATTCTATTCTATTCTATTCTATTCTATTCTATTCTATTCTATTCTATTCTATTCTATTCTACCAAGAAGAGCTTTGGGGTGCCTGTGGGGTGATAGGCCTGCCACAAACCAGAACTGTGCTCTGGCATCCAAACCAGCTTGGGCAGCAGGACAAGGAAGGGGATTCTGCCATGCTCAGGTGAGACCCCAACTGCAGAGCTGCCTCCAACTCAAGGGTCCCAGCACAGGAAGGATGTGGAGCTGTTGGAGTGAGTCCAGAGGAATCTGAGATTATCAGAGGGATGGAGCAGCTCTGCTGTGAGGAAAGGCTGGGAGAATTGGGGCTGCAGGAGAGGAAAAGCTTTGGGGTGATGTAATTGTGGCCTTGCAGTACCTGAAGGGAATTTACAGTCAAGATGTGGAGAGATTGTTTAAAAGAATATATAGTGACAGGACAAGGGGAATGCCTTCACACTGACAGAGAGTAAATTTAGACTGTATATCAAGAAGCATTCCTTTATTACAAGGGTGCCCAGGGAAGCTGTGGCTGCCCCTGGATCCCAGGAAGTGTTCAAGGCCAGGCTGAGATGGCGCTTGGAGCAATCTGGGATAGTGTAAGGTGTCCCTGCCCATGACAGGGGAAGGAACTGGATGAGCTTTAAGGTCCTTTCCAACACAATCCATTCTGGGACTGTATCATTCTTTTCAGATCCATTGAGACAGGGAAACTCAGAACCCAGAGGGTCACTCAGTGCACACTGAGCACTCCCAATGCCAGCCTGTGTTCACAGACAGTGCAAAAACAGCACCAACAACACCCCCCAGAAACACCCCTGGGGCAACATCTCTGCCTTGGGAGAGTGTCTGCAAGGCAAAGGATGACACAGAGGCACAGGCTGGGATGCAGCAGAATTTAATGAGTCAAAACAGGGAGGAGAGGGGGATCCAGGTGGAGACTTCAGGTGGAGCAGCTTCAGCAGGGGAGGCCACAGATGCCACTGCCCAGGCCAGAGAGGCCAAAGCCCCCAGAGCTGATGGGCACTCCCTGAGAGCTGAGGATGCTGCCAACAGCAGCAGAGCTGGAGGATCCCACGGCGGTGTTCTGGGGGAAGGAGCTGAGGATGGGCCCGGGCAGGGTCACCACCACGGGCGAGGGCTGGATGAAGACGGTGGAGTCCTGGCACTGCCTGACACAGGGCTCATTGCAGCTGCTGCCCAGCGGGGTGGGCCCACAGGGCTGGCAGGGCTGGCACCGGGGGTAGCAGGACATGGCTTGGGGCTGCAGGTGCACCTGGGAGAGACAGCAAGAAAAAGTCATGAGGGGTTTTTGAAGAGCATCCATCACCACACCATGCAGCCACACTGTCAAGGCAAGATGGGAACAAGAGCTGGAGGTGTTGTACTGATGCCCACAGGCTTCTCCTTTCATTTAGCCAAAGAAGTTCCCTGCCAAGAGCAACCAAGCCCAGGGTAACCCCACCTATCCCATCACTCACTTCAGCGAAGTCCCAAACTCTCCCCTGTGCACACTCTCTGTTCCTGTCTCTCTCCCAGAGTAAGCAGCCCTATGACCTGGCATAAAACAAAGGGGCAGGTATGTGCAGAAAACAGAAGGAGAGAGAATAGAAAGAGTGAGAGGAGAAAAGTCTTCAAACTCACCTTGTTCTCAATGAGATGGAGAGAAGAGGAGTGGATGTGAGAGTGAGGAGAAGGTGCTGCTTTTATACTGCTCCTGCCCTGCCCCAGGCCCTTAGTCACTGCACAAGGGCAGTAATTTTCTTTCAGACCCACCTCCCAAGCAAAATATCCTCCCTGATGCCACAGGTGGTGCTTTTGTTTCCATCAACGCTGCCATTTAATTTCCTCATTTCTGATGTGACCAACAGGCCTCCAAGGATTATTTCAAGCACTGAGATGAAAGACCCAAGGGTTTTCTGGGCAGTGACACATCAGGACGTGCAGAAGATGAGTTGCATGTGCTGGAGGGGTCTGTGCAGACAGTTGACACCTATTTGGGAAATATGTTCTGGTTGTTTTCTACCCTCTTTGCAGGTGGCTGAACATCCCCTCCCACCAAGCCTGTCCTCTCCTCTTGTGGCAGTTTGTTTGGCAAGGTCGTCCACTCTCATAGCTGCATTGTGGGGTTACCAGTGTGTGCCACCAGCAGTTGTGAGGGAAAATAACTTTGGTCTCCTGAACACCAGGATTCCTTGAGATGTCTCATGGAGTTGTGTCCCTTTTCACTCTCATAGGAGTGTGTGGAGGTTCAGAAAATACCATGTTCTTCCCATTTTCCCCACATCACCATACACTTTGGCCCCATACTAGCCAAGGATGCTTTTCCAAACCAAGCTAATTGTCCTGAGAGCCCCCTGAGCTGTGGGAGTGATGGTAACAAGTTCATGCTGAGGGCAATTTCTGTTTGAGCTGCCTGGAGCTCTGTACAAGGAGCAGCTCAGTGACTGGAGATGGTTTTGCTGAGGTGTGGATGGAGCTGCCCTTGCTGGAGGGGAATTCAGCACTGCTGGCTCATGGGCTGCACACATCACACCAAAAGGCTGACACACAGCCAACCCAAAATTAGGCTGTGACTCCCCACAGGTAGAGAGAGTCTGTCCCTGGAAATTTGCCTACTGAAGGCATTCCCTTGCCCTCCTGGGACGCTGCCCAGCTGCCTCCATGGCTGCAGGGCAGGGAAGTGCAGCCCTGCTTGATGTGGTTTGAGAGCTGGGTCCTTCTGAACTTGTCCCCTCCCTGAGCATCCCCAGGCATGTGGTACCACAGGGTCCTTCCAGCTCTCACTCACTCAGGAGCTGGGTGTGTTTCAGCTTCTCCAGGGGTGCTGATTTGTGCTCCAGGCTGAGGAAGCCTTTGGCTCAGGGAAAAAGAAGCATGAAAAAGCACTAATGGCAGGAGAAGTCGTGTCATGTGAAACTCAGGGATGTGTCCCAGATGCTGGGGAGATGTTTTCTACAAACCTTTAACTCTGTAAAGCATTCAGGAGAGCCCCCACCACAACCTGAGGGAAGCCTCAGGCCATGTAGATGAGGCCTGTGCATCCCTTCTACTCTCTGCTGGTTTGGGTTGGCTTTTCTCAGGCTATCCTTGACTTGGAGCTCACCCACTGCAATTACAAACAGCACTTCACTGTCCCAAGCCAACATCTGCATGCCCAGGAGCCCTCCTGTACCTCTGCACTCACTGGCATGACTCTTCATGGGGTATCTTCTCATTGTAGCACTGAAAGGATCATGCAAGGCAGAGCAGGAATCTCAGCAATGAGGAAATGAAATGGCAGTGTTGACAGGCACAAAAGCACCACCTGTGGCGTTAGGGGAGGATATTTTGCTTTGGTGATGAGTGTGTAGGAAAATTACTGCCCTAGTGCAGTGCCTGTGGGCCTGGGGCAGGGCAGGAGCAGTATAAAAGCAGCACCTTCTCCTCACTCTCACATCCACTCCGCTTGTCTCCATCTCGTTGAGAACAAGGTGAGTTTGAAGACTTTTCTCCTCTCACTCCTTTTATTCTCCCTCTTTCTGTTTTCTGGACATACCTGCCCCTTTGTTCTATGCCAGGTCATAGGGCTGCTTATGGTGGGAGAGGGACAGCACAGAAAGTGTGCACAGGGAGAGTTTGGGACTTGGCTGAAGTGAGAGAGGGGATAGGTGGGGTTACCCTGGGCTTGGTTGCTCTTGGCAGGGAACTTCTTTGACTAAATGGAAGAAGAAACCTGTGGGCATCAGTACAACACCTCCAGCTCTTGTTCCCATCTTGCCTTGACAGTGTGGCTGCATGGTGTGGTGATGGATGCTCTTCAAACACCCCTCATGACTTTTTCTTGCTGTCTCTCCCAGGTGCACCTGCAGCCCCAAGCCATGTCCTGCTACCCCCGGTGCCAGCCCTGCCAGCCCTGTGGGCCCACCCCGCTGGGCAGCAGCTGCAATGAGCCCTGTGTCAGGCAGTGCCAGGACTCCACCGTCTTCATCCAGCCCTCGCCCGTGGTGGTGACCCTGCCTGGGCCCATCCTCAGCTCCTTCCCCCAGAACACCGCCGTGGGATCCTCCAGCTCTGCTGCTGTTGGCAGCATCCTCAGCTCTCAGGGAGTGCCCATCAGCTCTGGGGGCTTTGGCCTCTCTGGCCTGGGCAGTGGCCTCTGTGGCCTCCCCTGCTGAAGCTGCTCCACGTGGGAGTCTCTTTCTGGATCCCCCTCTTTTCCCTATTTTGCCTCATTAAATTCTGCTGCATCCCAGCCTGTGCCTCTGTGTCATCCTTTGCCCTGCAGACACTCTCCCAAGGCAGAGATGTTGCCCCGGGGTGTTTCTGAGGGGTGTTGTTGGTGCTGGTTTTGCACTGGCTGTGAACACAGGCTGGCATTGGGAGTGCTCAGTGTGCACTGAGGGACCCTCTGGGTTCTGAGTTTCCCTGTCTCAATGGATCTGAAAAGAATGATACGGTCCCAGAATGGATTGGGTTGGAAAGGACCTTAAAGCTCATCCAGTTCCTTCCCCTGTCATGAGTATGGACACTTTACACTATCCCAGATTGCTCCAAGCCCCATCTCAGCCTGGCCTTGAACACCTCCAGGGATCCAGGGGCAGCCACAGCTTCCCTGGGCACCCTATGCTAGGGCCTGCCCCCCCTTGTAATAAAGGATTACTTTTTGTTATACTCTTTGACAGTGTGAAAGCATTCCCCTTGTCCTGTCACTACATATTCTTGTAAATAATCTTTCTCCATCTTGACTGCAGATTCCCTTCAAGTACTGCAAGGCCACAATTACATCTCTCCAAAGCTTTTCCTGAGTGCTCAGTGTGCACTGAGTGACCCTCCGGGTTCTGGCTTTCTCTGCCTCTTTGCATCAGAATGGAATTTCTGTAACGAGTTCAGTGGCTAACTTGTACTTCACACACTTTCTCATTGTGTCTCAGTCAGCTCAGCACTGCATTGGAGGTACCAAGCAGTGGATGTGTTGCTGCAAGGACACAGCTTCCAGCTTCCCATCAGCTGCCAGGAAAACCCTTCCTAACAGTACTGTGACTGTACCAGTCACTCAAAATTCCACTAAAACTCACCCCGAACACTTCCCATGATGGGACATGCTTTCCCACCACATCCTTAACTCCTTCCTTTTGTCCCTCCTACATCTACCCTATTTCTGTCTAAAAGTGTTGCTTCTTGTCCAGTCACTGCAGGCCTTGATGTAATATCTCTCTCCAGCTTCCTTTTCCCTCCCCTTTATATATTGAAATGCTTCAATAAGGTCTCCCCAGAGCCTGCCTGAAAAAACTCAAGTCCTTCAGCCTTTCTCCATGGTAGGGGCAATGCATTTGTGTGATCATTTCTGCAGCCCTTGTCTGGTGCTGCTATAACAGGTTCATGCCAGACTGGATTCAGGGTTCCAGGAAGGGTCTAACAAGAGCTGCCCTGCTGCCTGTGTTTCTGTTTGTGCAGACCAAGACATGATTGAATTTCTGGATGTGAAGAACACATTGCTGGGTCATATCAAAATTTTCTACCTCCATGATTTCTGGTTCCTTCTCTGCAGGGCTGATCTAAATTGTTTCTCATCCAGTACTGGCTTTGGTGAAGTTCCTGAGTTTCACATGGTGCCGTTCTCAAATCTGCCAAGATCCCTCTGGATTGAAACACTTTCCTCAAGCCTCATCTTGGTGTCATTCACTTGTTGAGTGTCCACTCAGTCCCACTATCTATGTTATTGATGACCATATTAACAAATATTGGTCCCTGTATTGATCCTTGCTGTACACCACTCATCACTGGTTTCCATTTGGACATTGAGCCCGTGAGTATAAATCCTTGGATGCTCCCAAAATTCTCTTGAAAATCTTTCACTGTAACTTGCAGGTGAGGAAGGAAGCCATGACTCCAGAACTGATCCCCTGACCATCAGATCCAGCTTTGCCCACACCTCCCTCCTGGCCTTGGTGCTCATTCTGCAGAAGGACAAAGGACCTCAACTGACCAAAGGGCTGTTCCAAGTCATGCAGAATCACAGAATCATTTAAGTATTTATTTAGACAAACCTTTAAGATTAAGAGGTCCAACCATTAACCCAGCTCTTCCAAGCCCAACACTAAACCATGTCCCCAAGTGTCACAACTAAATATCTTTTAAATCCCTCCAAGGGTGGTGATTCCACCACAGCACTGGGCACAAATAATATCATGCTTAGTAATAAATCTGTGGACAGTGTTCCCAGTTTGGCCATTCTTCAGACACTTGGCGTTGGTCTGCTGCTGCCACAAGATTCATTGACTTGGAACCACTTGGTTTTCTCTTTTTTCTCCCATTCCTTCATAGAATGTCGTGATCTTGACACCAGGGTGTGTCACTCTCTTGCTTTTCCAATTCTCCCCCTTCCCACTGGGTCAGCAGATCATAAAAGCCACTGCTCAGTGCTTAGTGCTGCTCGTAACACCACACAGACCCACAGGCAGTGCTTGTCCTCTTTGCCCTGCTCCTTCAATGTCTCTGCCCAGGGCTTCCTAGGAAAGTTTTTGGAGAGGTGGTGGCAGGAAAAGACATTGGGAAGGAAGAGAGGCAGCAGGTGTGGGCTGAGTGACTCAAAGTGCTGTCCAGAAGCAGCTGAGGGAGAGCTGAACTGCTGCAGGACACAGAAAATCATCCTTGGAGTAGACAGGGCCAGTAAAGAGGTTTGGTTAATTCTACCAGCTCCAGACATATCAAGAAGGATATAAAGCAGCAATACCATGATATAGGAGATTTAACTCTCCTGTCCCAAAAGGAATTGAAACAACTCCTAAATCTGTCACACAGAGCCATGCCTGAGCAACACCTCCCTCCCTGGGAATCTGGGGAGACCAAAAACAGGGAAAAGATGACACAGAGAACAGGCTGGGATGCAACAGAAATTTAATGAGTCAAAAGATGAGAACAAGGTCACTCTGAGTGGAGGCCTCAGTGAAGAGAGCAGCAGGGTCAGCTCAGAATTTCCATCACATGGCAATGGCAGAGATCCCAGCAGGTTCCACCTGCCTGATCCAGAGAGGGAGCAGGGCCAGCAGGTCAGGATAGCTGAGTGGGACTCACAGCCCTGAGGAGCACAAGAAGTCGCTCAGAGTGGTAGACAGAGCAGTGATGCTCTATCCCTGGGCTGGTTCCATCCTGGGAGTCCCTGGGTTCCTTCCCCAGGGAAGGAAGCTTTCAGCAGCTTCAGCAGGGGAGGCTCCTGATGCCACAGAGGCCACTGCCCAGGCCAGAGAGGCCAAAGCCCCCAGAGCTGATGGGCACTCCCTGAGAGCTGAGGATGCTGCCAACAGCAGCAGAGCTGGAGGATCCCACGGCGGTGTTCTGGGGGAAGGAGCTGAGGATGGGCCCAGGCAGGGTCACCACCACAGGTGAGGGCTGGATGAAGACGGTGGAGTCCTGGCACTGCCTGACACAGGGCTCATTGCAGCTGCTGCCCAGCGGGGTGGGCCCACAGGGCTGGCAGGGCTGGCACCGGGGGTAGCAGGACATGGCTTGGGGCTGCAGGTGCACCTGGGAGAGAAGGAACAGAGGAGCAGAACATGAGGTGAGTTTGAAGAGCAGCCTCACCACACCAGGAGGGAGATCTTTCTCTCAGCCCTTGTGAGCACCACCAAGAAGGCCAAAGCCAGGGACCATCCTCCCAACCCACAGCTCAGGAGATACCTCAGTCTATATCCAGGATTGCTCCACAACATATGACCCTTCTCCCACACAGCCTCAAGACACAACAGGGAACAAGGGCAAACATATCTGATCAGAAATCCCAGAGAATTAAAGGTCAAAGAGAAAGGGAAGGAGAAAGAGCACAAGGAGAAGCCAGAGGAAGACAAGAAAGGGCTCAAAACTCACCTTGTTCCCAACAAGATGGAGCTGATACAGTGGATGGCAGAGTGAGGAGAAGGTGCTGCTTTTATACTGCTCCTGCACGGCCCCAGGCCCACAGGCATTGCACAGGGGCACTCATTTTCCTACACACTCATCTCCAAAGCACACTGTCCTCCCAAATGCCCCAGGCTGTGCTTTGGTTTCTGTCAACGCTGCCATTTCATTTCCCCATTGCTGACATGGCCATTAGGCCACAGAGCATCTTTTGAAGTGTTGAGATGAGAGGCCTGAGGCTTTCCCCAGCACCATCACGTCAGTACAGGCAGAAGATGGGCCCCCATGTGCTCCAGAGGGCTGTGGGCAAATGTGTGGGGAGTGTTTTTACAAACACCTGTGAGGAAACATGGTCGTGTCTTCCCACCAAAGCAATCCCCTCCTGAGCACCTGAAGTCTTCCCTCAGTGTGTTTGTGCTGCATCCCCCTGCTGCCTCCCTGCTCAGGCCTCACTGGGCATTGCCTCTCTGGGCAAATTTGGTGCATTGCTGGTTTCAAATGGCTTTGCCCAAGGAAATCTTCTCCTTCAGGGAAGACATCTCCTGGTTTATTTGGCAGAGTTGTTTCCCCTCACTGCCATCTCTGGGGGAGCCCAACCTATGCTGTCCACAGGCTTGTGGTAGGAGATTGTTGCCCTCCTTAATCCTGTTATTCCTGAAGAAGCCCTTTAGGATTGGGTCTCACTGTCCTTTGTGTCAGAGGGATCTTTGGCAATTTCCTGCACATTTTGTGCCATAATCTGCAGGACACACAAGCACAGGCCACTTTTCCAATACACATTGTTCGTCCTGCAAGAATCCCTGACCTGTGAGGGAGCTGCCAAGCATCCCTTTTCCCTGGGCCAGGATGGAGCTGCCCTTGCTGGAGGGAGACTCAGCCCTGCCTTGGACAGCCCTGCAGACATCACACCCTCCTGCCTTGGCCTCACACCAAAAGGCTGACACACAGCCAACCCAAAATTAGAGCATGACTTGTCACTGGTAGGGAGAGTCTCTCCCTGGAAATTTGCCTACTGAAGGTATTCTCTTGCCCTCTGGGGCACACTCCAGCTGCCTCCATGTCTGCAGAACAGGGCTGTGCATCAGTCCTTGGTGTATTTTGAGAGCTGGTTTTGTAGCCAGGGCTTTTCTGAGTGCATCCCCTCCCTGAGCATCCCCAGGGATGTGGCACTGCGGGATCCTGCCAGGCCTCAGGGTCCTGCCAGGCCTCAAGATCCTGCCAGGCCTCAATCCTTTGGGAAACTCCACTTCTTTTCCAGGAAGACCATCTTCAAGTACCGGTCTATCCCCACACCCTAGCAGGCAACCCCAAAAGCCATTGCCTTTAGCCTGACCAGCTTGGCAGCACTGGAGTGTACTCAGCACTGAGTTTTAAAAAACTGGGGAGGATTTTGTGTGCTCCCCAGGACAGGGTGCAGCCAAAATGCATCATGGTGTGAGGAGAAGGGGAGAGTGATGTTCCAACAGCCAACATATCCCTCAGATGCTGAGAGCAGAGGAACCTGAGCCCACAGGATTTGTTGGGTGATCAAAGGGTTTTTGATAGGACAGTGCTCTCCTTCCACAAGCCTGTGGACAGAACAGGATGGGGTTCCCCCATAGATGGTAGTGAGAGGAGACAAACTCTGTCAAATAAACCACAAGATGTCTTCCCTGAAGGAGAAGATTTCCTTGGCAAAGACATTTGAAACCAGCAATGCACCAAAGCTGCCCAGAGAGGCAATGCCAAGTGAGGCCTGAGCAGGGAGGCAGCAGGGGGATGCAGCACACCCACACTGAGGGAAGACTTCAGGTACTCATGAGGGGATTGCTTTGGTGGGAAGACACGACCATGTTTCCTCACAGGAGTTTGTAAAAACACTCCCCACACATTTGCCCACAGCCCTCTGGAGCACATGGGGGCCCATCTTCTGCCTGTACTGATGTGATGGTGCTGGGGAAAGCCTCAGGCCTCTCATCTCAACACTTCAAAAGATGCTCTGTGGCCTAATGGCCATGTCAGCAATGGGGAAATGAAATGGCAGCGTTGACAGAAACCAAAGCACAGCCTGGGGCATTTGGGAGGACAGTGTGCTTTGGAGATGAGTGTGTAGGAAAATGAGTGCCCCTGTGCAATGCCTGTGGGCCTGGGGCGGTGCAGGAGCAGTATAAAAGCAGCACCTTCTCCTCACTCTGGCATCCACAGCTTCAGCTCCATCTTGTTGGGAACAAGGTGAGTTTTGAGCCCTTTCTTGTCTTTCTCTGGCTTCTCCTTGTGCTCTTTCTCTTTCCCTTTCTCTTTGACCTTGTAATTCTTGGTATTTTTGATCAGATATCTCTGTCCTTGTTCCCTGTTGTGTCTTGAGGCTGCTTACCATGGGAGAGGGGAGATGTGTTGTGTAGGAAGGCTGGATATAGACTGAGGTGCCTCCTGAGCTGTGGGTTGGAAGGGGGGTCATCCCTGGCTTTGGCCTTCTTGGTGGTGCTCACAAGGGCTGAGAGAAAGATCTCCCTCCTGGTGTGGTGAGGCTGCTCTTCAAACTCACCTCACGTTCTGCTCCTCTGTTCCTTCTCTCCCAGGTGCACCTGCAGCCCCAAGCCATGTCCTGCTACACCCGGTGCCAGCCCTGCCAGCCCTGTGGGCCCACCCCGCTGGGCAGCAGCTGCAATGAGCCCTGTGTCAGGCAGTGCCAGGACTCCACCGTCTTCATCCAGCCCTCGCCCGTGGTGGTGACCCTGCCTGGGCCCATCCTCAGCTCCTTCCCCCAGAACACCGCCGTGGGATCCTCCAGCTCTGCTGCTGTTGGCAGCATCCTCAGCTCTCAGGGAGTGCCCATCAGCTCTGGGGGCTTTGGTCTCTCTGGCCTGGGCAGTGGCATCTGTGGCACCAGGAGCCTCCCCTGCTGAAGCTGCTACCTCCACCTGGATCCCCCTCTTTTTCCTATTTTGACCCATTAAATTCTGCTGCATCCCAACCTGTGCCTCTGTGTCATCCTTTGCCCAAGGCAGAGATGTTGCCCCAGGGGTGTTTCTGGGGGGTGTTGTTGGTGCTGGTTTTTCACTGGCTGTCAGCACAGACTGGCATTGTGAGTGCTCAGTGTGCACTGAGGGACCCTCTGGGTTCTGAGTTTCTCTGCCACTTTGTATGAGGATAGAATTTCTCTACATTTTCCAGAGACAAGCCTCTTGTTTTTTATCTCCACTTTGCACTTCTTTTCCTTTCTCAGCTCAGCACTGTGATACAAATACTCAGCAGTGAATTTGTTACTGTCCAGACAGAGGTACTAGATTCCCATCAGACTCCAGCAGATCCTTTGGATCTGAAAGGTTTCTGAAAGGGAGGGACAGAGGGCATTGGGCTGCCTTCTCACAGACCCCTCTTGTCATGGGATCACATAATGGGGCTGAGTGGAAGAGACCATTAAAGTTTATGCAGTCCAACTCTTTTGCTATGACACAAACTTCCTTCACTGCATCGCATAAGGTTGGAGTAAACCTGTCCTTGAACCCTTCTCAAGATGGGACACCCCATCATTCTCTAGGCAACATTTCCCAGTGTCTTGTCCCACTCATCACAGTAAAATTCTTCCTCATGTCCCTTCTGTATTTATCCTATTTCAGTTTCAAACTCTTCTCTTCATCCAATTATTGCATGTTTTGAGAAAATATCTCTCTCAACTTCTTCATTCATCCCCTTTACATATCAAAAGGTGTCCCCAGAGCCTGCTCTTCCCCTGCCTGAAAAACTCAAGTCCCTCAGCCTTTCTCCATGGTAGGGACAATGCATCCATATGATCATCTCTGCAGCCCTTGTCTGGAGCTGCTCTAACAGGTCCATGCCTACTTTGGATTAGAGACTCATGACTGGATTCAGGTTTCCAGGTGAGGTTTAAGAAGAGCAGATAAAGTGAAGAATCCCCTCCTTTACCCTCTGCCCATGTTTCTGTTTGTGCAGCCCTGAACCTGATGGAATTTCTGAGCTGCAAACACGCATAGCTGACTCATGTCCAC
Organism: Melospiza georgiana; assembly: GCF_028018845.1. NCBI lineage: Eukaryota > Metazoa > Chordata > Aves > Passeriformes > Passerellidae > Melospiza > Melospiza georgiana. The sequence goes on along the minus strand of NC_080457.1, from coordinate 4,009,154 downwards.
TTTTCAATCTCCAGTGTCCCCATGCCTTCCTTAAAGGTCTGCTCTTAGTCCTTTCTTCTCCCGGGCTGTTCTGATATTGTGGATTTCCAGAATGCAACTTTCCTGGGAGAGTTTCTGGGGAGAGGGAGGCAGGGAGAGGCATCAGGTGTGGGCTGAGGGTCTCCAAGGGCTGTGCAGGAGCAGCTGAGGGAGGGGAATGGCTGAACTGCTGCAGGACGCAGGTGGGCACGGTGACACACATCCCCAGAGAGTCCAGATTTGAAGTTGTTGCTGTTGAGATGGTCACAACACACAGAAGAACACCATGCACTTCAGAAGGCTTCTCACTGTTTATTTTAACAGCTTCCTGTCTTTTATAACTTCTCATAAAGTTTATACCCATTCATTGGCTACAATAAATCAGCATGATGTTCATTGGTGCAGGGAGGTCTCCACCACTGTTTTCCACCAATATCCAACTCAATGCCCCCCTGTTTATTTTTCTTCTCCCTGGTTTCCATGTCAGTGACCTTGCTAGAACTCCTTTCAGGGGCAGAGGTGACTCTTACCAGCTTCTCTTCTTCAGCTCACTCTTTCTGGCTAACAGACCAGCTGTCAGCTCCTTCCACATGATGGTGGCTTTGTAGCAGCCAACCCTGTCCCATGGTTCAGTGTGGAAGATCAGACAGCTACAGAAGCAGAGCCGGGCAGTGCCACCAACGTTTTGGCCCTGGTAGAATAAAAACTGAGGGGGAGATAAACTCAAGGCAAGAACAGGAGTGAAGACATCATGTCTGGTCACTCTGACCCCCTGATGCTGACCACTCTGATGAGGGAAGATTAACAAGGACTTTGCTGGTAAAAGAGGTAACAAGGACATTACTAGTGTGAGAATGATAATCAAGAAGATTTTGTTTCTAAAGGGACTGGGACAAAGGAGTCTGAGAGGAAGATTTTGTACAAATGTAGTGACCTGTAAATACTTGTGTAATAAACTGGCTTTGCTCTGCTGGCATCAGTTCATGTCTGTGAGTCCCCACACTTCAGTCTCTGAAAAGGATGAGGTGCTTTTGTCGTAACACCATCAAAACAGGTGGAGCTGCCAAGAGTGTTCCTGGGCACCAAGGAGTGTCATCAACATCCTGGGCTATCAGAGCACAACTGTGAACAGGATATTAATGGGAGCAAAGATCCCACTCTGCTCAGCACTCCCCAGATGGCATCAAGCGTGCTGTGCTGCCTCCTGCCCTGTAACTCAAAAAGATCTCCAGTAAGGGAAGTGAAATACATGAAGATTGACCAGGGTGGTGAGTGGGCTGGAACATTTACTTGTGGTTGAGAAGCTGAGGGCACAAGCTTGCTGACAACAAGAGAAAACTTGAAAGATTTGTTGGGAGAACTAAAAGTATTTTTGGAGTATTGGTGGTCATTGAACTGTGTGGGGCAATTCCTGCACATAGAGAGAGGCAGAGTAATTTAGACAGGTGACACTAAATATGAGTAATCAATGCTGTGTTAACATAATGAATGTGATGTTGACAACCATGGCAACACCTCTTCCAACAACACCCTCCCAGAGCCACACAGCAACAGCTCTCTCACTGGATATGTTGAGTGAGCATGTGCAGGGCAAAGGATGACACAGAGGCACAGGCTGGGATGCAGCAGAGCTTTAATGAGTCAAAAGGTGAGAAAGAAGTCACTCTGAGTGGTAGATAGAGCAATAATGCTCTATCCCTGGGCTTGGACCATCCTAGGAGTCCCTGGGTTCCTTCCCAGGGAAGGAAACTTCCAGCTTCCAGGAGCTTCAGCAGGGGAGGCCACAGATGCCACTGCCCAGGCCAGAGAGGCCAAAGCCCCCAGAGCTGATGGGCACTCCCTGAGAGCTGAGGATGCTGCCAACAGCAGCAGAGCTGGAGGATCCCACGGCGGTGTTCTGGGGGAAGGAGCTGAGGATGGGCCCAGGCAGGGTCACCACCACGGGCGAGGGCTGGATGAAGACGGTGGAGTCCTGGCACTGCCTGACACAGGGCTCATTGCAGCTGCTGCCCAGCGGGGTGGGCCCACAGGGCTGGCAGGGCTGGCACCGGGGGTAGCAGGACATGGCTTGGGGCTGCAGGTGCACCTGTGAAAGAGAGAAGAGAGAAGCAGACTCAGGGGTGAATGAGGGGACACTGTTCATCCATCATCTGGAGAAAAGCCAGAAGCGCAAAATTGCACAATGATGTTTAGAGACACCCATCAACCTCAATTCCTACTCAGCCATAAGGAATCCCCCTAAGAGTGACCAAGCCTGGGCCCTTCCACAGCTCAGGATACATCTAAGTCAAAACCCAGCCTCTCTATATGCCCAAATTCTGCCCCTTCCCTCTCCCATAACAAGCAGCTCTCCACAACCCACATGGAACCACAGGGGCGGATAGGCTCCGAAAACTCAAAGGAAGAATAAAAGAAAGGGCTTCAGACTCACCTTGTTCTCAATGAGATGGAGGTGAGAGGAGTGAATGAGAGAGCAAGAAGAAGGTCCCCCTTTTATACAGCTCCTGCACTGCCCCATTCCCCCAGGCACTGCACAAGGACAGTAATTTTCCAACACATTCACCTCCAAAGCAAAATACCCGCCCTAACGCCACACGTTGTGGTTTGGTTTCCATCCGGGCTGCCATTTCACTTCCTCATTTCTGACACACTTGCTCTGTGCTGCAGCTCCTTCCACATGTGCCAGGCCAGGCCTGAGCACCCCCGAGACCAGAGGTGTCCCTGCAGGCACAGGAGGTGCCCCCAGGCCAGAGGGTCCCTGCAGGCAGGGCATGTTGGCAAGGCGCAATTCTTCCCGAGGGTTTCTGAGATTCACATTCTCAGAACCTCAGAGAAAGGGAAAACACGTTTCTTATCACTTGCTGTGCCTGTGTTTGTGCAAAAGTAGAATGCAATGTGGAGATTGTTTACCCACAGTAATGGTGTTTGTTTCCTTGGCCTGTCAGGGCCAGGTGTGTGTGTGTCAGGACTGTCACCGACAGCCACGAGATTCTGTGCAGTGTGTGCAGAGTGAGTGCTTGGCAGATTCAGTTTAGATGAAATGTATATAGTATAGTATAATAAAGTAATTAATTAGCCTTCTGATATCAATGGAGTTAGATGCATCGTTTTCTCTCCCCTTCGTTGGAGTTGCCTTTGATTTACACCCAGTCAGGTATCTGGCAGGATGGAGGCACCTGTGAAGAGTAAAAGAAGTTAGAAAAGCTGGCAGCAGCTTAGGTATCCTGTGGGCAAGGATTAAGAAAGGTCCAGGAAAAACACAAGAAACCAAGAGGAGGTCTGAGCATAAGGGATGTGCTCAAGAGGTACAAAACCAGGCCACATCAAGGAGTGCTGCACTTCCCTGCCCTGCAGACATGGAGGGAGCTGGGATGCATCCCAGAGGGCAAGAGAATGCTTTCAGTAGGCAAATTTCCAGGGAGAGACTGTCCCTACCTGTGGCAAGTCATGCTCTAATTTTGGGCTGGCTGTGTGTCAGCCTTTTGGTGAAAGGCCAAGCCAGGAGTGTGTGTGATGTCTGTAAGGATGAGTCTCCCTCCAGCAAGGGCAGCTCCTGCTATGCAAAGAGAAAACATCTCCAACACTGGACTGTAGCCAAGCCCAGAGCTCCCAACAGCCACACTCACACCTTGCCCTCAGCAGGACATTACTGTCTGCCAAAGAAGGTGGAAATCAGTGTTACCAATTTTCCCTGGTCCCATGATCCCTTCCTTCCAGAGACACCTCCAGCACATCTTCTGCCTGTGCTGATGCATCCCTGCGTGGGAAATCCTTCAGTCTTTCATCTCAATACTTGAAAGGAATCCTTGGATGCCTAATGATCACGTCAGGAATGAGGCAAACAAATGGCAGTGTTGATGGAAATAAAAGCACAGCCTGTGGTGTTAGGGAAGATATTTTGCTTTGGAGGTGAGTCTGTAGGAAAATTACTACCCTTGTGCAGTGACTGTGGGCCTGGGGCAGTGCAGGGGCAATATAAGAGAGAGCTCATCCTCACTCTCTCATCCACTCCTCTTGCCTCAGTCTGTTTGGGATCAAGGTGAGTTGGGTCACTTTTCTCCTCTCCTTCCTCCTCCTTCTCTTTTCCTATGCATACCTGTCACTTGGTCCTTTGCTGCATTGTGGGGCTGCTCTGTGAGAGGTGGAATGTGAGAGAGAGTCGCATGGAGAGAGGCTGGGTCTCTGCTGGAGTGAGTGATAGTCTGGGCAGGAACGTTCTGAGATTGGTTACTCTTGGCAGGGAACCTGTGGGCTAAACCTTATCACTCTCTACAATTTCCTGAAGGTTACCTGTAGTCAGCTGGGGTTGGGCTCTTTCTCCAGGCAGCACTGACAGAATGAGAGGTCACAGTCTCAAGGTTCATCAAGGGAAATATAGGTTGGATATTAGGAAATAGTTTTTCATGCAAAAGGTGATGAAGTTCTGGAATGATCTGCCTGGAGAGGTGGTGGTCACCATCCCTGGATGTGTTTAACAAAGCCTGGATGTGGCACTGGGTGCCAGGGTTTAGTTGAGGTGTTGGGGCTGGGTAGGATGATCTTGAAGGTCTCTTCCAGCCTTGTGATTCTGTGATTCTATGAAATGTGAGGAAGAACTTGAGAACATCCCTGCATGTCCAGCTTGGATGGAGCCACAGTGTGGTGAGGCTGCCCTTCAAACACCTCTCATGCTCTGCTCCCCTCTTCCCTCTCTCCCAGGTGCACCTGCAGCCCCAAGAAATGTCCTGCTACACCCGGTGCCAGCCCTGCCAGCCCTGTGGGCCCACCCCGCTGGGCAGCAGCTGCAATGAGCCCTGTGTCAGGCAGTGCCAGGACTCCACCGTCTTCATCCAGCCCTCGCCCGTGGTGGTGACCCTGCCTGGGCCCATCCTCAGCTCCTTCCCCCAGAACACCGCCGTGGGATCCTCCAGCTCTGCTGCTGTTGGCAGCATCCTCAGCTCTCAGGGAGTGCCCATCAGCTCTGGGGGCTTTGGCCTCTCTGGCCTGGGCAGTGGCCTCTGTGGCATCAGGAGCCTCCCCTGCTGAAGCTGCTGGTGATGATTCCAGGGTGTGAACCTAAGCACTCAGCAGGATGGCTCTTCAATGGGGATGGAGCATGGCCTTGGTGCTTCCTGAGGGGCTGAGCAAGCCCAGCAGCCCTTGCAGAAGGACTCTTGGCAAGCACAGCCCAGCCCTGCCTCTGTCCCCTGCCACTCTCTCCTTTCCCTCCCGTGTCCCTGTTCCCTTGTGCTCCCTGGGGCTGTGAATCCCACACAGCCATTCTGGGGAGCACCTGCTGGCCCTGCTCTCTCTCTGGATCAGGCAGGTGACACCTCCTGGGGCACAGATTCCCTTCTGTCCCTCGTGCTCTCTGCACTGGGACCTCCAGATGGACCAACCTTGTTTCTGTGTTTTGTCTCATTAAATTTCTGCTGCATCCCAGCCCGTGTGTCTGTGTCATTCTTTCCTCTGCAGGTTCTTTCTCAACATGCCCGGGGGAAAATATGTTTTTAAGAGCTGTTTTTTTGAGGGTTTGCTTGGGATGAATATGCAGTGATGAATAATTGTGACGGTGTTCACAGGGGTTTTTGGATGAGGGAAGAGACGAGGATCTGACTCCATGTTTCAGAAGGTTGATTTATTATTTTATGATATATATTCTATTAAAACTATACTAAAAGAATAAAAGAAAAGATTTCATCAGAAGGCTGACTAAGAATAGAAAAAAAAAAAGAATGAATAACAAAAGCTTGTTGCTCAGACAGAGAGTTGGAGCCAGCTCACTGTGATTGTCCATTAATTAGAAACAACCACATGAGCCCAATCCCAGATGCACCTGTTGCATTCCACAGCAGCAGATAACCATTGTTCACATTTTGTTCCTGAGGCCCCTCAACTTCTCAGGAGGAAAAATCCTGAGGAAAGGATTTTTCAGAAAATATCATGGCTACAGATAATAGCATTGTGTAGGTTTTACACAAGATGGAGTTTGATTTCACCAAATTAACTCTTCTATGGATTCTTTGCAGTTGGAGCTAGAATGGTGCTGATAACACAGAAATATTTTGGGTTTTTCTGGGCAGTTCTTGCCCAGCATCAACCCTGGCTCTCCACCCTCCTCTACAAAATGTCGTGAAGGTGGATGTGGTCAAGAGCATGGGAGAGGACATAGCCAGGCTGGCTGACCCACGCTGACCAAAGGAATTTTTGATACCATGAGACATCATGGTCAGCAAAAAATGCTGAGAGAAAGGAGGAGGTGGCTGGCAGGGGAGCATTTATTAACAGATTGTTTGTCAAGAATCCTTTTTCATCTTAGTGTGAGGTGTTGAAAAATACTCATTAACTTTATTGACTTAATGTGGTGTTTGAGGTATCTGGTGTCAGGGTGGTGCAAGAAGAGAGAATTTTCTGGTGTGACAAGAGTGAAATTTATCCTGAGGCGGCTGGTGACAGCTTTTAACACACCTCTGGAGCTTCACCAGCACAATCAGAGGACAGGGGTCCAAATCACTGCTGAGAATGTCACCATGCATCTGAACTACATTTAAGAACACAGTAGTTGGGGCAGACACCGAAAACCACACCTGAGAACACCAGGGCTGAGGTAGGGACCCAAACAATACCCTATGGTAATTGTCCCAGTAGTGGAAAAAAATCGTGGACAAGGAGGTGAATGGGACCAGGTCACTGATGATTTGAGTGAAGGGGAGAAAAGAGGAAAAAATCACAAGTTGTATAAATGCAATCAACCACTACCTTGCACCAGCAGACCAATACCCAGCCAGGCTCTGGAGAACACCTACTTTGGAGAAACTGCCTACAGTTTTTTGCTGAGCATGTTCTATGGCATGGCACAGCCCTTTCATCAGTTCAGCTGAACCAGTGGGAGGATTTTCCCATGTGATTCTTCTTCCCTGGCACACTGGCAGTCCTTGAACCGTAACCTGTCACGATTTTATATTATTCAGAGTATTATTCCATAAACTGTCAGTGTTTCAGTGGTGTTTGCAGTCTCTGGCAGCAGGGAACTTACTCAAATACAGTGGAAGACCCACTTAGGGGTCAAAAAGTGGAAAGATCTGCTGAGGGGTCTCCTTCACTCTGATGGTGTTTCCCTGACTGAGTCAATAGAGCTGCCTTCCAGTCCAGCAGGATGGCTCAGTGCAGGGCCCCCCTAATTGGACACTGACAGAGTGGCTGTTGGAATTCAGGACATCCCTCTGGCTCTGATGGATTGCCCAAACCCTGCCAGGGGGCTCAGAGACCTTGGCACGGAGCCCAAGACACCTGTGACTTTGATTATGAAAAAATTACCAACCTTACATGAGGATCTGCGAGCCACAAAAGTCTAAGTAGAATAATAGTTAGTTTGTCACAGGATGGAAAATAGATTTTTTGAGGTTTTTGGAATGGGGGTTCAGGAGGCAAGATGGGGGAATCTGGGTGTGTCCAGCTTTTCTCCTTCTTCTTCTTCTTGGCCTCCATCTTCTGCTGTGATGCTGGCACTTTTAGATTGGTTTAAAGTAGAAGCTCACTGTCTAACATAGGTGATAGGTATTGGGAAGTTATAGTAAATAATGTACACGTAGTTTTTAGTATAAAAAGATAACACCAGTGGGCCTCTGTCTGACCTGCTGAATGGACCTCGGCAGGCCAGAGAAAGAATTTTATAGATAAGAAACAATAAACAAACTTGAGAATGAGAACTGAAGAGTTCTGACTTCTTCTTCGACCACCAGGCTGGGAAAAGAGACTTTCTAACACATCTTGGGGTCACTTTGACCAGCAGAAGTCCCAAGAGGTGGCTGACACAATGGTCTCAGTTTTTCTGGGGCACTGACAGACAAATTAAATATTAAGGGTCGAGGAAATCTCCCCTTTTCCCAGCATCTCTGGTGGAGCTCTAGCCAATGAACTGTGTTCAATCATTCCATCCAGCTCTAGATAGGTAGAGAAGCTTGAAAAACAGAGGATCACCCTCTAAGCATTGTCAAAACTATCCTGTGATAATGGTCCCTGCACAAGCGCACCCAATAACCTCCCATGTCATTTTGTGAGGGCGTGTGCAGGGGAAATGATGACAAAAAGGCAATGGCTCAAATGCAGTAGAACTTTAATGAGTCAAAAGATGAAAACTAGGTAAATCTGAGTTAAAGGAGCACCAGATAACTGTGGTGAAGATCTCAGAAGATGTCCATCTGCCTGATCTAGAGAGGCAGCAGGGCCAGCAGGTGCTCTCCTGGCTAGATGTGTGGGACTCACAGCCCCATGGAGCACAAAAGAGCAAGGAGAGGGAGACAAAAGAGGGGAAGAGGGCAGAGGCAGGGATGGGCTGTGTTTGCCAAGAGTCCTTCTGCAAGGGCTGCTGGGCTTGCTCAGCCCCTCAGGAAGCACCAAGGCCATGCTCCATCCCCAGTGAAGAACCATCCTGCTGAATGCTTAGGTTCACACCCTGGAATCATCACCAGCAGCTTCAGCAGGGGAAGGACCTCCTGCCACAGAGGCCACTGCCCAGGCCAGAGAGGCCAAAGCCCCCAGAGCTGATGGGCACTCCCTGAGAGCTGAGGATGCTGCCAACAGCAGCAGAGCTGGAGGATCCCACGGCGGTGTTCTGGGGGAAGGAGCTGAGGATGGGCCCGGGCAGGGTCACCACCACGGGCGAGGGCTGGATGAAGACGGTGGAGTCCTGGCACTGCCTGACACAGGGCTCATTGCAGCTGCTGCCCAGCGGGGTGGGCCCACAGGGCTGGCAGGGCTGGCACCGGGGGTAGCAGGACATGGCTTGGGGCTGCAGGTGCACCTGGGAGAGAGAAATGAGAAGCAGAACAGAAACTGTGGGTGAAGAGCAGTCTTGCACTCAACTAAGAGTGAGATAAGTCAGAGAAAAAAGACAAGTTGGAGAAAAGAGCTGGGAACTTTGCAGTGAGATCCACAGGTATCCTTTCTGCCCAAAAGAACCCCCTGGACAGCAACCAAGCCCGAAGAGGTTCCTTCCTCGCCCATTGCCATGAGACACTTTAACAAATTTCAGCCTCTGGTGGTGACAGAACTTCCTCCCCTTCCCTCTCCTATTATAGCAGTTCCAAGACCCCACATAGGACCCCACATAGACACTTAACCAAGTTTCTCATGATGACAGAACTTCCTCCCCTTCCCTCTCCCATGACAGCAGTTCCAAGACCCCATGTAGGAGTGGAGCAGATATGAGCTGAGGTGCATTGGAGGAATAGGAAAAGAAAGAGGAGAAAAAGCTTCAGACTCACCTTGTATTGAAGGAGATGGAGGTGAGAGGAGTGGATGAGAGAGTGAGGAGAAGGACCTGCTTTTATACTGCTCCTGCACTGCCCCAGGCCCACAGACATTGCATGACAGCAGTAATTTTCCTGCAGACTCACCTCAAAAACAAAATGTTCTACCCGGTGGCGCAGGTTGTGTTCTGGTTTCTGTCAACCTGTGCTGCCATTTAATTTCCTCATTTTCCACATTCCTGCTCTGCTTTCATGTGCTGAGATGAGGCACCCAAGGATATCCTTGGTGATGCTGTGTCAGTGAAGGCAGAAGATGTGTTTGAAGTGTGGTGGGGTCCCATGAACACAGGGGGTGTTGGCTTGGAGTGAATTGCAATTTTATGCAGCTCCCCTTGCAGCAAGAATTTTCAGCTCTCTTCCTATTATTGAGCTTTTTTTCCTGGGGAGAATGTTTGCCAGTTTGTCTGAGTATGCAGGACTAGGGAAAATCAAAGCCTGGCTGGGTATGTACCAGAGCAGAATACAGAGAATACAGAATATAGAATACAGCAGAACCAGAACAGGCAAAATACATGATGGGCACAAGAAATTCTTCCAGGTAGTTGAGAAGTCCAAAGGCTGACTGGAGCAGCCTCACTGAGGACAAGGGTTACAGGAAAAGTGGAGATACTCAAGGAATCCTTGGCCTTGGTTTTTACTAGCAGGAATTTCTGTCAAGAGATTGGGCCACCACTTGGAAAGTCACCAGCAGGAAAGGTTTACCTGCATAAGTCCTACTGGGGGAAGAAAAGACTCCTCCTGGAGATGATTTGCTGCTAAAGAGCTTCACAGCAGAGAGCAGGGGTTCTGGAGGGCACCATGGGACAGCCCCGGGCCCTTGTGGAAATGGCATCTGACAGTATCCTGGGATGCCCATTTCAGATGATGGAAGGTGATCTCAGAAGTGTGGAGATAGAGGAGACAATGCCTCTCTCAGTCTTCACCTACAACATCTCCCAGGCTGCTGCATCCCCTAAAAGAGTTCTGAGAAGGTGGGGGAGTCTTCTCAGCAGTGAATGGCTGTCAAAAAAAAGACTGCCTGACAAGAGTCAACCAGTGAAAGCCTGCTAATGTATTCTGGGTCATGGTTTCTATAAAGTGAATTACTGACTGTCTGGAGAACTGGGCCACAGAGGCCCTCTAGCACTCAAGAAGAACAAACAGCAAGATCTGCACTTGGAAATTAAAAACTTCTTCCAGCAGTATGGGCTGGAGACTGAACTATGCTACAGTCCTAGAGCCTCAGCTCTCTTTTCTCTTGTGAGAGATGCCTTGGGGAGAGGCTTGGAGGGTGCAGTGGATGCACAAACCTCATCCTGATGGCCAAAGAGACCTTGCTGTGTTGAGGAGCTCTCCCGAATGCTCTGTGGAGGGATAGGAGGGGTTGCAGAAAAAAATCTCCCCTCTGGTTGGGACTCATCAATGGTCCCTCATCAATGGTGTATAGGAATGTGCCCTCTGTTGATGGAGTGACAAAACTATCCTTTGTCCCCTTTAAAAGGAAAGAAGCCCAGAAGTTTCTCTCCTCAATTGGGTAAAAAGACATTTTATAGACCTAGGGGACTTCACCTCAAATTTAAGGATAACCAATTGGACAGGGGCCAAAAAGTCCCACCTGAGCAATTCACTAGAAAAAGAAGAGAACAAAGAAATGAATAGCTTTTGTGAGGTGTTTTACCAGCAGCAAGAACCTCTTGCACCTGGATTGGTTTTTCTCTGTAAAGAGCTTTGTTATTTTGCCTTTTAAACCTTTTTGTTTCCAACACTGCGGCAGAAGCCATCCTGCTGATTTTATGCTTCCAAAGGTGGCTGAGCTATCCTGGGTGAGTAATAGCCCTCCAAGAGCTTCTGAGACCTGGCTTGAGGAGGCAACTATTACTCCTATGCATTGAGTATTCTCTTGGCATCTGTGCTTCAGCACACCTTGTTTGCCATGCCCAAAAAGACTTGCTTAGAGAGCAGCCCAGCAACCCTTGGGGAAGCAGGAACCTGTCCAGCTCCCTAATAAATGAGAGCTGTCAGTGATAGCCCTGCAGTGCCACGCACCTCAGAGTGATGCACATCAAGGAGTGATGCACTTCCCTGCCCTGCAGACATGGAGGCAGCTGGGATGCATCCCAGAGGGCAAGGGAATGCCTTCAGCAGGCAAATTTCCAGGGGGAGACTCTCCCTACCAGCGGCAACTCATGCTCTAATTTTGGGCTGGCTGTGTGTCAGCCTTTTGGTGTGAGGCCAAGCCAGGACGGTGTGATGTCTGCAGACCCATGGCCCTTGCAGGGACACAATTGCCCTCCAGCAAGGGCAGATCCATCCATAACCCATGAAAAGTGGTGCAAGAACTGGGCTGTACCCAAGTACACAACTTCAGGCAGCCACCAGAGCCATTGCTGACAGCATGAGCTTCTTGCCAGCACTCCCACAGCTTCAGGGGCTCACAGGGCAGTCAACATGTTTTGCAAAAGTCTCTCGTGCTGGTCAGGGTTTAAGGCATGCAGCCAAAGCTCGTGGCACTGTGAGGAGGAGAGTGGGACAAACTAGGTGCTGTGCCAAGCCTCAACACACCCCTCATGTAGTGAGGGGAGACCACACCAGAATTGTGGTCATGGTCCTTAGGAAGGGTGACATTTTCTTTCTTCATGTTGATGGACATATGAGACTCCCAGAGACTGCCATGAGAGGAGATGACTCTTCCAAGTAAATCTGTAAAGGATTGAGGGAGAAGGAGAAGTCATTTCATTAGGCACAGGAGCCTTTGTGTACCCAAGACAGACCCCTGCATTGGCAGGGGAAGAGCCAAGCCTTTCTGCAGTGGGGTTTGAAAAGAACATCACCAGATTTCCCAGTTCCATGTCCTACATCTGCACAGACCCCTCCTGCACCTGAGGGTACATCTTCTGGTGACAGGGGCATGATCCATTTGGAAAATCATTGGATCTGTCATCCTGGAACATGAAAGGAGCCTGCATAGCATAATGGGTGTGTCAGAAACAAGGAAATGCACTGGCAATGGTGATGGAAAACAAAGAACAACCTGGGGCATTAGGTGGGATATTTTGCTTTGAAGATGAGTCTGTTGGAAAATTACTGCCCTCATGCAGTGCCTGTGGGCCTGGGGCAGGACAGGAGCACTATAAAAGGAGTTCCATCTCCTCACTGTCTCATCCACTCCTCTCCTGCACACAGTCTCCTTGGGAACAAGGTAAGTCTGAAACTCTTTATTCCTCTTTTCTTCATTCTCATCATTGTGCTTCCATGGGATTTTTCAGCACAAAGTTGTGTCTTTGTCCTATACCTGGTTCTGGGGTCCTTGCTTTATATACCATTCCCTTGCTCTCTGTGGGACAGGGAAAGGTGCAAAAGGGGGGACATGGAGAGAGCTTGGAGCTCAGTTAGGTGTCTCCTGTGGTTTGGGCTAGGAAGGGATCTCCCAGAGCTTGGTTGTGTTTTGCAGGTCTCTTTTGGAGAGCTGTGGAAACCCAGGGCACTAGGAATATTTTTCTGTTTGCTCTGGCATGTCCTTGTGCCCAGGGAAGCACTGACTTGGACCCTCATTCATGGAGAAAACTAAACTTCAAGATAGACTAGAATCCACAAAAGTGTAAAATAGATTATAGACTACTGTATGTGCATCCCTTCATTAGAAATTGAGGTTTTGGGATTTTTAGTATGTTGTGGATGGATGCAAGAGGGCACAGAGTGTCATCCGGGGTTTCTTCTTCATGGTTCTTCTTCCTCCTTCTTCATGGATTTAGGTGGCATTTTGTAATTGGGCAGAAAAATCCACTTTGGGGTCAGTTATTGGGTTAAAAGGGAAAATAATCCAGGTGTCTGCCATTCGTGTGCCGAGATTGAGGCAGGAACAGGTGAGAGGCAGGATGGTAGAAAAGGCAAAGAAGGTTTTATTCAAAAGAACCGTGTGGTTTTTATAGAGTGGTACAATAGATTCTATTCTATTGGCTAACTAACAGAAACATCCATCTCATGCACTGTCCTTGAGAGGAACAGAAAAAGAAAGTAGAAAAACAGCACCTACAAATTGCTTATATTCAACAAGTTATCACATCTTTCCAGCTCCCTAAAACCTCTCACAGCCTGCTGTGAGAAATGCTTGCCGTTCCTCTCTCTCTGTCCCATGGCATCCACAGGTGTCAGTTCTTAATTGGAGAGTTTAGTCTTAAAAGACTTTGTAACCAGAGATTGTTGGTAATTTTGTGCCTTCTAATGAAAAGCTGCCCAACTCACAGTAGTGAGATTGTTTTACTGATAAGAAACAATAAACACCTGAGTCTGAACATGAATTACTGTCCCAAGTGCGTTCAGTCCAGACTCAGAAAAATGGACGACTGAGGCCCCACAGAGAAGGAGAAGCCTGTGGGCCTCCTTATGATCCTTCCAGCACTTTGTGTGAGCTGTATTCTCTCCTTTCTGGTGGTGTTACAGGCTTGTACTCACTTGTGCTTTTCTATCCCACTTTTCTCTCTCCCAGGTGCACCTGCAGCCCCAAGCCATGTCCTGCTACCCCCGGTGCCAGCCCTGCCAGCCCTGTGGGCCCACCCCGCTGGGCAGCAGCTGCAATGAGCCCTGTGTCAGGCAGTGCCAGGACTCCACCGTCTTCATCCAGCCCTCGCCCGTGGTGGTGACCCTGCCCGGGCCCATCCTCAGCTCCTTCCCCCAGAACACCGCCGTGGGATCCTCCAGCTCTGCTGCTGTTGGCAGCATCCTCAGCTCTCAGGGAGTGCCCATCAGCTCTGGGGGCTTTGGCCTCTCTGGCCTGGGCAGTGGCATCTGTGGCAGGAGGTCCTTCCCCTGCTGAAGCTGCTGGTGATGATTCCAGGGTGTGAACCTAAGGACTCAGCAGGATGGTTCTTCACTGGGGATGGAGCATCAGCCTGTTGCTTCCTGGAGGGCTGAGCAAGCCCAGCAGCCCTTGCAGAAGGACTCTTGGCAAGCACAGCCCAGCCCTGCCTCTGTTCCCTGCCACTCTCTCCTTTCCCTCCTGTGTCCTTGTTCCCTTGTGCTTCCTGGGGCTGTGAGCCCCACACATCCAGCCAGGAGAGCACCTGCTGGCCCTGCTCCCTCTGTAGGGCAGGCAGATGGACATTCTAGGGTTCTCAGAACCTTCTAGGGTTCTCAGCCACAACCATGGGGCAAAATCTCTTATCTGTCCCTCGTGCTCACTGCACCATGATCATAGCTTGAAATGACCTAATTTCTCTCTCTTGACTCATTAAAGTTATGCTGCATTTGAGCCATTGCTTCTGTGTCATTTTTTCCTGCAGATGCTCTCCCAAGACGACCAGGGAGAGAGATGTTGCTCAGTCTTTGTTCTGGGAAGTGTTTGGGGATGGCTTTGAAGTGACTGGTAACACAGGCTTGCAGCAAATTTCCTTAGTCAGACACTGGATTAATTTCTGCTTTCTAAATCTTGCAAAACTTGCAGGATGATGACATTCCAGATGCCAAAGGGATTTTATTGCTAATGGCATCCAGGGCCAGCTTTAATCTTTGTGGATGGAAAGTTCACTTGGAGCACCACTCTTTCTCTAGTGCACCAGGATAACTTGGTCCATATCTGCCAATCCTTTCTATGCCATGAAATTTCCATTTCTTTGTCACTACACACAAAACACACATGCCAGAATCCCTTTACTTATGATTAAATGCTCCACCTGGAAACAATCCTTCCTTTTTTTTGTGGCATAAAAACCTCTGCAAAGACCAAAAAAGTTTTGTCACTGAATTGTTGGACTTAGTGGAGTCTTCAACAGTTTCTTTCAGCCCTTGGAACAGTGCAGTGAGACCAGGTCAATGTAGGCAAGTATAATCTACAAGGATGTATGGTCTTGGCAGATGGAGAGATAAAATTTCCACCACAGAATCTTTTCACCCCTTTGTCCATCCTCTGAAGTGTGACTGCCATCAGAACAAGGTTCATTGACTGGATGTGTCTGTCTGTGGAGGTGAAATAGAAACTGCACCTGGAGCCCAGCTTCATAGAATCACCACAAGAAAATCCTTGTGGTGTTGTGAGGTCCCCAGGATAACATGAGAGATGAGAATTTGACTCCATGTTTCTCAGGAGGCTGATCTATTCTATTCTATTCTATTCTATTCTATTCTATTCTATTCTATTCTATTCTGTAACTATACTAAAGAAAGAGAAAGGATACATCAGAAGACTAAACAAGAATGAATAATAAAAACCCGTGACTGACTCAGAGAGTCCGACACAGCTGGACTGTGATTGGCCATTAATAAAAAACAAATCACATGTTTGGGCAAACAATCTCCAGATCACGTTCCAGAGGAGCAAAACATGGAGAAGCTGAGGCTTCCCAGCTTCCCAGGAGAAGAAAACCTGGTGAAGAGATTTTTCAGAAGATATCATGGTGGTGTACCCTGAGCTGGAAGGCACTCACAAGAATCACCAAGTCCAAATCCTGGCCCTGCACAGACACCACAGCCATCCCACCCTGTGCCAGAGAGCATTGTTCAAATGTTCCTTGAGCTCTGGCAGCCTTGGGACTGTGACCATTCCCTGGGGAGCCTGTTCAATATCTGACCACTCTCTAGGGAAAGACTCTTCCTGATATCCAAACTAAATCTGCTGATGTGAAACAGAAGACCCACACCCACCTTTCTCTCTGGCAGCTGGGGAGAGACAAGGACCACACAGAGGCACAGGCTGGGATGCAGAAAAACTTTAATTAAGAATTAAAGCAGGTCCTCTGAGTGGGCACCATAGTGCAGGGAGCACCAGGGGGATGTAGGAGATTTGGCCACGAGTCCCTTGGCCATGGGTGCAGTCACACCTTGGATGGGGCTTAGCCAGTGATCACAGCCCAGGGGAGGACATGAGAGCAGAGACGAAAAAAGAACAGGAGGGAAACAGGCAAGTTAGACAAAGGCCATGGTTTGAGAGCCCAGGCACAGCTCTTCCCAAATGCCATGGGTCCTCAGTGACTCTAAATGACCATACTCAGTCCATTTCCATCTTCTGGGTTCCAGGGGGTCCTTCTGTGGAGCAGCTTCAGCAGACCCTGTTCCAGCGGGGCCTGGTGATGCAGGAGAGGTCAAAGCCCCCAGAGCTGATGGGCACTCCCTGAGATCTGAGGATGCTGCCAGCAGCAGCAGAGGAGGAGGATCCCACCACAGTGTTCTGTGGGAAGGAGCTGAGGATGGGCCCAGGAAGGGTCACCACCACAGGGGAGGGCTCAATGACGATGGTGGAGCTCTGGCACTGCCTGACACAGGGCTCATTGCAGCTACTGCCCAGGGGAGTGGGGCCACAGGGCTGGAAACAGGGGTTGGAAGGCTGGAAACAAGGGTTGCAAGGCTGGTAACAGGGGTTGCAAGGCTGGTAACAGGGGTTGCAAGGCTGAAAACAGGGGTTGCAGGGCCAGTTGCAAGGGGCGCAGGGCTGGTAGCAAGGGGGGCAAGGCTGGCAGCTGGACATGGCTCTGAGTCTCAGTGCACCTGGGAGAGAAGACAGAGACAAGATGGGGATGGTTAAGGAGCCACCTCTCCACCCACCACAAGGGAGACAAGACACAGCCTGGCCTGGGAGATGCAGCCAGTGCAGGGAGGTGTTTTGTGGAGATAACCCAAAGTCCACAACTTTGTGGAAGTTGTAAAGCCAGTACGTTTACTGCAGCGCCGGACGCATAAGGAGATTGCTCTCCTTAAAAGACGTGTACTTCTGGAGACATCAGGTCCCTTTTTATCCCCCTCTCAAATACATATGCATACAATTTCACAATAGGTTCATACATATTCATTATCATGAACTCCGCACTAGTTCTTCTTTATCAGAAAGAATTCCTAGGTCAGGTTGACCTGCTCTCACAGCAGTTTCCCTGTCTCTCTTTATCACCATCTCTCTCCCCTCCTTATCTCTATCCTTCACTGAAGCAGTTTCCCTGAGCCTAGGCCTTGCAGTCAGGCTACATAGCTATGTTTTCTAACCACAGACTCAAAGATGTACATTTCACCTAAATCAAAATGGATTTCTACTCTGGAGAATTTCTACTCTGTCTCAGAGGACCACAAGACTCATTGCCTGCTCCCCACCACTGAGCAAGGACAGACAGGACCACAAAAACACTTTCTTAGTCAACACAACAAGAGTTCTCCCAGCCCAGACACAGCCCCTCTACACACCAAAACCTCTCTCCACCTCCCCTCCCCAAACAGGCAGCCTCAAGCCCAACATAGGACAGAGCCTCCAACTCACTTGCTTCCAAAGGAGAAGAAGGGCAGTGGAGTGGATGGGAGAGTGAAAAGCTGGGACGCCTTTTATACTGGTCCTGCACTGCCCCAGGTCCAGAGGAAGTCTCTCTGGAAACAATAATTTTCTGAGAAGCTCATTTCAAGTGCAAAACACTCCAATTAATGTGATGGGCTGTGTTTTGTTTTCCTGCATGGCCGCATTTCCATTGCCTTCTTTGGCCACACATATTTCTCCCTGAAGGCTCCATTTTAGAGCTGATCATGGAAGCCCATTGACCTGTGGGACAGAAGCTCGTTTGTGCCACCAGAAGATGAGTCTGGAGTGCCAGAGGCACTGCCTGCAGTCTGGGGACATTGGCTTGGGGCATTCCAAGCCCTGGAATGCTTGCTCATATGCTGAAGGGTTACTGAATGTGCTGATGGGCCACATCCCTTCCTCCCACCCTCCAAAATGTCTGGTTGATACCGGCCATTGCCTTTGCTGTCCCAGCTGTCCCCTCCCTAGTTCTTGTGCTTCCACTAAGTGTGAGAAGCAGAAGAGGCCTTGATGTGGTGAAAACACCACTGAAAAAAGAGCCTCCAGTTGAGCAGCTGTGGACTTGTGTGGCAGAGGAGACTCAGAGAAACCTCTAGAGAAATCTCTTAGGTGGGCAAGGCTGGAGCATCCTGGGAGAGGAAACAATGAGGTTGTTTGTGTTTGTAGGGGACTATCAGAGGGAGTCCATGGAGTGGATGAGGACATGATTGGGTTGTTTGTGTTTGTAGGGGAATATCAGAGGGAGTCCATGGAGTGGATGAGGACATGATGAGGTTGTTTGTGTTTGTAGGGGACTATCAGAGAGAGTCCATGGGGTGGATGAGTTCATGATGAGGTTGTTTGTGTTTGTAGGGGAATATCAGAGAGAGTCCATGGAGTGGATGAGGCACAACAAGTGCACCAAGGACTTCTGAGGGCAGCATTAAAAGGAAAAGAGACGAGAGCAGCAGTGCTGATGACCAGCCTGCAAAGACAATGGCCAGTGTGAATCAGAGATTTTGGAGGGTGGGAGGAAGGGATGTGGCCCATCAGCACGTTCAGTAACCCTTCAGCATATGAGCAAACATTCCAGGGCTTGGAGCTTCAGCGCCCTTCCTGCCCATGGGAATGCCCCAAGCCAATGTCCCCAGACTGCAGACAGTGCCTCTGGCACTCCAGACTCATCTTCTGGTGGCACAAATGAGCTTCTGTCCCACAGGTCAATGGGCTTCCATGATCAGCTCTAAAATGGAGCCTTCAGGGAGAAACGTGCGTGGCCAAGGAAGGCAATGGAAATAAGGCCATGCAGGAAAACAAAACACAGCCCATCACATTAATCGGAGTGTTTTGCACTTGAAATGAGCTTCTCAGAAAATTATTGTTTCCAGAGAGACTTCCTCTGGACCTGGGGCAGTGCAGGACCAGTATAAAAGGCGTCCCAGCTTTTCACTCTCCCATCCACTCCACTGCCCTTCTTCTCCTTTGGAAGCAAGTGAGTTGGAGGCTCTGTCCTATGCTGGGCTTGAGGCTGCCTGTTTGGGGAGGGGAGGTGGAGAGAGGTTTTGGTGTGTAGAGGGGCTGTGTCTGGGCTGGGGGAACTCTTGTTGTGTTGACTAAGAAAGTGCTTTTGTGGTCTTGTCTGTCCTTGCTCAGTGGTGGGGAGCAGGCAAAGAGTCGTGTGGTCCTCCCTGCACAGGCCAGGCTGTGTCTTGGCTCCCTTGTGGTGGGTGGAGAGGTGTCTTCTCAACCATCCGCGTCTTGTCTCTTTCTTGTCTCCCAGGTGCACGTGTGACTCAGAGCCATGTCCTGCTACCAGCCCTGCCAGCCCTGTGGCCCCACTCCCCTGGGCAGCAGCTGCAATGAGCCCTGTGTCCGGCAGTGCCAGGACTCCACCATCGTCATTGAACCCTCCCCTGTGGTGGTGACCTTCCCTGGGCCCATCCTCAGCTCCTTCCCACAGAACACTGTGGTGGGATCCTCCTCCTCTGCTGCTGCTGGCAGCATCCTCAGCTCTGAGGGAGTGCCCATCAGCTCTGGGGGCTTTGACATCTCCTGCATCGCCAGACCCCGCTGGAACAGGGTCTGCTGAAGCTGCTGCCCCACAGAAGAACCCCCACAACCCAGAAGATGGAAATGGACTGAGCGTGGAGATCCTGACCATTGCTTTCAGAGGCACTGAGCATCCACCTGCACTGGAGGTGGGGTGTATGGGCTCTCTGAAACCTTGACTAAATTGCTTGTTTCTCCCGCTCTTCTTCCTCTCTTTTTCTTCTCTGTGATCACTGGCTAAGCCACATCCAAGGTGGGAACTGCATTGTGACCAAGGGACAGAGTCTCCTTCATCCCTCTGGTGCTCTCTGCACTATGGTACCCACTCAGAGGACTTCCTTTCCCTCTTCCAACTCATTAAAGTTTTGCTGCATCCCAGCCTGTGCCTCTGTGTGGTCCTTCCTTCTCCCTATGTTGTCTCCAGCTGCCAGAGAGAAAGGTGTTGCTCTGGGGGGATGTGTCAGGCACAGATGAGAGCCCTGGGTCTCCCTGGAGTCATGGAAGGATGAGACACTATGGCAGGATATTCTGCCCTGTAATGTGGTCAAGCAACTTGGAGAATGCCTTATTTGCCAGGCTCATCAATCAGTAGTGGATTGAGGGCTCACCAAACCCCAATCAACATCCTTACATTGCTGCAACGACAGACACATGACTGAGAGTCAATCCCTCTGTACTATAGAAGTCCAGTCCAATTTTAGACAATAGGTTATTCTAACATTTTCCTGCTTGGATGTGTGTATGAACTTTCCTGCCTTGGAGTGGAAATGTCCCTTCAAGACTGTTCCTTTATGTCAAGTAAAAGAGATCTGCCCATGAGCCCTGGTATGCTGAGTTGCACTATTATCTATTTCAATAGTTCTTTATTTTTGCTGGCTTTAATGTAATTGCTGTAATATCATTGCTTTGATATAGTACATTATCCTATTCTACACAGTACTAATAGTTTTAGGTTTTACAATGTGTATTAAATAATTCTGATTAATATATTATGTCTAATAATTTGTCATAATAATTTATTTTACATATACATAGCCATTATATATATATATATATATATGTGTGTGTATATATATTATATATATATATACTCGTGTATAATATATACATGAGTATATATATGTATCTAAAATTTTCCCTTATTAATCCTGTGGGACAAAGTGACTTAAACCACTCCCAGTCTAGGGCTAAGATTGGATGCAGCCTAACCCAGGCTCCTCTTTGAGGAGGAATTTAGAAAGCCAGGGTGTTCTCTCTGCATCTCACAACTCAGCAGGACTTCTCTAAAATACTCTGTCTGAAGCTCCCTCTTCACCAGTGACAATTTGGTGTAGTTGGCAGGATGGCAAATTTTGAGAAACAGACAAAACGGAGTATTTACAGAGGCACAGTATAGTCAAGAAAATGTGGGACATGGTAATAGAAAAGGAAAAACACACTGCCATTTTGGTGAGAGAAGCATGTTGCCAAGAATGAAATCCAAAGTATTTAGTCTTTGTTTTACTTAACTAAAGTTTGCAAATTAGAAGTCGAACACCTTGGAAAGAAAGCTGAAAAGGAATTGAATGCTAAAAAGAGATTGGCTGAAAACTTGAAGAACCAGTTGTTTTACTTCTTCCAAATAGAAAGAGAATTAAATTTGCAAACTCCCTGTCTCATTGTGGAGCTGGAGAATGAGGAGTTTTCCAGCCTTGCTAATGAAGTAGAGTGGAAGGCAGACTACATTCTATATGATCTCCCCATCCTTTATTCATTGTCAGAAAAGTTTGATGCAATAAAGCCAAACTCCACACCACCTCACTCTAAACTCTGCCAATTTGTAACAACTGAATTAATTTATGAGGTCGAGCCCTCTGTAACAGCTAAAGATAAACCTTGCACTGTGATCCAGTTGGATAAAGTGCAAAAACAATGTAGAAAGGATTCAAAAAAATCAAACTAGGCCAGCAGCTCTATCAGAACACACAGTCATGCTCAGCAGTGGGATGGCACACAGGGGTCTTTTAGATGGCCCATTTATGTAGGATGGCAAAAATAATCCCTGTCTTTATGTCCCCAGCACTCTGCAAATAACAGCCCATGAACATTCTGTCGAGCCCAGAGCACAGGATCCATTCACACAAATGGAAGAGAGCAGGGTTCCGTCTCATCTGCTGCAGAATGGAGGTAAGGGGAGTAAAAAATATCCTGGTTTGAAAGATGTCTGCCAAGGAAGGTGGGAACTTCCCTTGGAATGGAAAATGTTAGCCCCTTCCCTCCATATTATTGTAACTTTGAAATTATGGGGCTTTCAGGCAAAGATATGGGAAAAAGAATAACAGTCCACTGACTAATGCCTTCATCCTCTGGGAGTAACAGAAGGAAAAGGGCCTGCAGACTCACCTTGTTTTTAAGGAGAAAAAGGAGAGTGAAGTGGATGAGACACCAAGGACCTGCATTGGTTTTTATGCTGCCCCAGGCTCAGGAAGTTTGCCCAAGCAGACAGAAAAATTTTGACATGCTCTTCTGAAATGTCAGGCATCCCAGATGATACAGGCTGTGTTCCAAGTTCCTGGTGCCTTTCACTTCCTTGTTTACACTATGATATTTCCCTCCTGGATGTTTGTTTTGAGGTTAAAATGAGATTTCCTAAAATTTCTGGGACAGGAGCATGTAATTGTGGGCAGAACACTCACTTCAATTGCTGTAAAAGCCCTCTACACACCAGGACCAGTGGCCTGGGGCAGTCCTGGGGTGGTGTTTTCAACCACACTGACAAAAGGCCAAGCTCCTCTCGGCCCTGCAGTCTTTGTCTGGACACCAAATGGATCCCAAAAGGACACACAATGAACTTTTCCCTCTCTCCCTCCCAGCACCTGATTGCTGATTGGTTTTTCTCTTCCAGGCAGCTGAACTGCACTGCTGAGCTTCAATATTTTTCCTTCATTCACCAAACTTGGAAGAGATTCCCCAGGTTGTTTGGCTTCTTCCACTCTTCAGGCCATGACTGGGGATCCTCAGCCAATCCATCTTTGGGCCATGCGGTGCCTTGGTGTGCTCCAGCCCAGCCAGGCTTGTGCCTGTTGAACCCACAGTGGTCACACAAGGGCATTTTTGCTTGATGGATGCACTTAGGTGGATGATAAATTCCTTTGCATGCATGGCATGGATAAATTTGCATGCAATGCTCTGCAGATGAGCTCAAATGAGTTTGTACATTTCTGGCACTCATCACAACAGGATGTGATGGCCACCCCCACAGCCCGGCCCTTCAGGCTGGGCTGCCTCTTTCATTCTCCATGTTATAAAGCTTCAAAGAGCATTAGGAGAAATGTCAAGAAATCCTGCCCAGCTTGAGCATGGAAGCCCTGAGTGGATCTGATTCCAGTGCCTGTCCCATGGAGCCAAGAGCTTCAGCTGCACAGAGCAAGAAAGGCAGGGCAGATGGGGACCAGGACCAACCAGCTCAGGGGGAGGAAGGCTGGAAGATGAGTTTTGGCAATAGAAAAAAGGCTACTGCTCCCCTGTGGACTTTAACTTCAGAGCAGGTGCTGTCACCTGCAAACTGGTGAGGACAAAAAGACAAAAATTCCCCAAAATTTGGGAATTTGCCAGGGGCACCTGTGCTCAAACAATTTTTCCTCCTTGAAGGAGAAAATATCTGTTGCATCTTCAGGAGACTCCCTCTATTAGGAAGCTTAAGCAGCAGTTTCCTAACCTGACCTGATGTTTCGAGAGGTTTCTAGTTGAGGAAGAAGGCTGCTGAGCTTGCCCTGCCTTTGGAGCAACACCATTTGCTGCTCTTTGATGTGGGCTCCAGGGATAATGGCCAAAAGTGTTTCTGGAGTGACTACAGAGCTCTGGGATGAAGTAAGGGTGTGAGGGCCCCAGCTGGAAAAGACTGAGTAGAAAAGAACTCATCTTGTGTGTGAAAACCTGATTGCAGGCTTTGTGTTGCAGGTGGAGATTTGGTTTTGACTGCCAGGGAAATGTTTGTGATGAATGAGGGGTACTCAGCAAGGATGGGAAATATTTGAAAAAGTCATGCAAATAATCTTTAAATCTCATAAGAAACCGACAACATCCTTTACTTACCTCTTTATTCATCCTTCCCTTGGGTGTTATATAGGTATTGAATCTGTGCTTTTCACTGTACTCCTGAGGAGATATTATACAGAAATGGATCCCCTTGGCACGGATGTGTCCATCTAGAGATCCCAAAGGGACAATTTTTGTACAGTAGCATCAGACTCAGAGCTCTTGATGCCTGGGTAGCCTGCAATGGTTTTAAAACCTATGATCCCCCTAAAGGCATCACATGGCCCTGCCCCTAATGAAGTGTGGAATGTTTCTCACCACTCATTAAGAACTGGAGGGTAAATCCTTCCCATGTGGTTAATTAGGGAGCTTTTCTTGTTTTGTTGCCTTGTTTGTGTTTGCTGGCACAGGAGATGGTAAACAGAAGGATTTTAATCAGCTCTCAAGACAGTGGCATTTCTTTCTGTATTCTTTTGTCTGAGCCTTTGTCCTTTGTTTCTGGTAAAATCAAGATATTCTGGTGATGCAAATTTAGTGGATCAAGGTGCCTGTGTGGGAGATGCAGTATTTAGCTATGGTGAGAATCCTCCTAGTGGAATTTTCAGCCAGCTTAAACTCCACTTCTCCAGCTTGTATCTCCCCAGTTTGGCTATAAAGATTATTCCAGAGGGCAGAAGGTTTTGGTAATGGAGCCATGTGGAGGGGTTGCCCGTGGGGGTCACACACAGAGCGAAATGGGACTGGAGATGATTTGGTTCTGGCAACTGAGAGCAGTGCTTGGGCAGCAGGTCTCATAGGAGCAGGTGAAGCCTTGGTTTTGGGACAGAGCAAGGTGAGCCAGTATCCCATCAGATGGACAAAGCCACTGTCTCTGCCTGGAGATCCAGGCAGGAGGAGCATGGGAGGAAGGTTTCATGCATCACAGAGACCTATGAACCTGAGCTGGTATTTGGAGCCCAGAAAAGCCTCCAGGAGTTCATTTTCTGCAGCCAAGAGAACATGGATACTCAGGGAATGGTATTTGCACCATTGCCTGGAGCTAAAGGCCAAGGATTAACCATACATTTTGAAGTACAGCTGAAAACATTCCTAAATATTGGCATTAGTAGTGAAGCCACAAGTCACTTGCACAGGGAAGATGGACACCTGGAACAAAACATTAGATCCTTTTGGAAGAGTTGAATTCACGTTGATGGAGACTCCACTGCACAGATTGAGTGTGTTACCAATCCTTCCTTGTGAATCCCCTCAGCCCTGCATGTCTGGGCAGCAGCTGGGCCCTGCTGACTGCTGAGGGACTGTGTGAGGTTTGGATCTCATCTCCTTGTTCCCAGGTGTGCTGGCCATAGGCCCAAGGCCAGGAAATGAAGGAAGGAGAGGAAGAGATGAGTCGTGGGCTGTCCCAGGTGTTGTTGTTTCCCATCCCCACTCCTACGGAGCCAAAGTCTTCATGATGGCCTTTGAATGCCAAGTAGCCAGGGATGTTCTTCATCAGCTCCAAAGGAAAAGGACACAAAATAAAATCCACTGCAGCAAGCATCAAACATTGCTTTCTCCATCTTTTTCCTGAGCAAACTGGAGGAGTTGCTGAACAACAGATGACTCAGAGGCAGAGGCTTGAATGCAACACATTTTTAATAAGTTTAAAGAAGAAAAGGAGATGGCTCACAGAGAGCACCAGGAGCAGCCACTAAGATGGAGCTCCCATGTGGTGTTCTTTGTACTGCTCTGCAGACAAAGGAAGGATGGCAGGTCCACACTGGGAGTGTCCCACGCCTTGGGGTGTGAGGGACAGAAAAGGAGAGGAGAGTAGAACAAGGAAGCAATGGTCAAACATTCCGACTACAATGTCCACAAGCTTTATCTCTGCCCAGAACAAGGTTCAGAGGTCTTGGACATTCTTGCTGAAGGATGTTGCCAGCAGGTTTAGCAGGGACGGCATCTGCTGCCACCATAGCAGTTGGTGATGCAGGAGATGTCAAAGCCCCCAGAGCTGATGGGCACTCCGCCACAGCTGAGGATGTTGCCAACAGCAGCAGAGGTGGAGGATCCCACGGCGGTGTTCTGTGGGAAGGAGCTGAGGATGGGCCCAGGCAGGGTCACCAGCACAGGGGAGGGTTCAATGACAACGTGGGAGCTCTGGCACTGCCTGACACAGCACTCATTGCAGCTGCTGGCCAGCGGGCAGGGGCCACAGGGCTGGCAGCAAGGGTCACAGGGCCTGCAGCAGGACATGGCTCAAGGTCACAGGTGCACCTAGGATGGAAGACAGGGAGAGGGACAAAGTGAGGACATACGAGAAGCAGCACTGCACCCAAACACTCTGGAAGCATGAGAACTCCTGGCCCCCATTGCAGCTCAAAGCCCAGGAGCCACCTGAGCCAAGTCCCAGCCTCTCTCTGCACAAGACCTTATCTCCTCTGCCCTCTCCCACAACAAGCAGCTCCTAGCCCTGGGCTCTTGTAGTCCCTCGCAGTCGAGACCTCCAGCCAGGCAAGAGCTGCTCTTGAAGAAGCAGCAGCAGGCGGAGAAGAAGAGGTTTTCCACTCACCTGATTCCTGAAGAGGAGGAGGAGGTGAGAGAAGTGGATGCGAGACCAGAGACTTGGGCTGCCTTTTATAGCAGTCCTGCTTTGCCTCAGGCCCAGAGGCTCCTTTGTGGAAGTCATAATTTTCTGACCAACTCATGTCAAATGTGCACCATCCCAGTTAATGGTAGGGGCTGTGTCCTGGTTTCCTGCGCTGCTGCCTTTTCATTTCCTGGTAATTTCGCTTGCTTTCCTATATGAAAGGCTACTTCTGTAAGTGCCGACAGGATAAACCCAAGGATTTCCGGGGCAGAAAGACGTCAGCACAGACAGAAGTCTCTGATCAGGTGCCAGCAGCATCCTTTGTGGGCAGGTGATGTTCTCTTGTGTAATTTCTGAATAGTTTTTTTGTGGCAAAATTGTCAGGAAAGGGGCTCTGGTCTTGTTCTTCTTGGTCACATGCCTAAAAAATCCAGTGTGAGGGGACATGACAGAGGTTTGGCATGTTGTTTTCTTCTTCCACTCATCTCCTTCTTTCCACCTGCTCTCTGTGTCTCTCCAGGCCAGTCTAGAGGGGATGTGTTGCCCTCTCTCCCTCAGCCTGAGAGGCAGATGGACACCCCACTGGAACTCCACTACATCTTAGTGGCTGCTCCTGGTTCCTTCTGTGAGCCACCTCCTTTTCTTCTTAGACTTACCAAATTATTTGTGCATCCCTAACTGGGACTCTTTTTCATCATGTGTTTTGTGGCAACACTTCCAGTCTGTTCAGGAAAAGAGGTGGAGAAGCTCTAAGTGGGATTCCCTGTAGCAGATTTTACTTTGTGTCTTTTCCCTTGCAGCTGATGAAGACATCCCTGGCTACTCTGCAGCCAGTGGCCATCAGGGAGACCCTGGGTGCAAAGAGTGGCAGCAGTGAATATGAGAAACAATCTTCATTTTGGTGATAACAGCCCACAACCTCATCCTTTCCTTCTGCTCCTCTCCATTACCTGGTCCATTGTGGATGCCATGGGACAGAGAGAGAGAAATGGCAAGCATTTCTTACAGAGGCTTGTGAGGAGTTCTAGGGAGCTGAGAAAGATGTTTCTGTTAGTTAGCCAATAGAATAGAATCTAATGTACCACTCTATAAAAACCGAGCAGTTCTCTTGAATAAAGCCTTCTTTGCCTTTTCTACCATTCTGCCTCTCGCCTGTTCCTGCCCTGACCCCAGCACATGAGTGGCAGTCCATAAGCAGCACATGTGGTCAAAGACATGACACCCTTATGACATCTGTACAATCCTTCAGTACTGGCAGGGCCCACCTGCTGTCCAGACATGCAGGGCTTGAGATGATCCACAAGCTGGGATCAGTGTCTGCCACAATCAGGCTCTGCAGAGAAAAACAATGTGTAACATTTGTCAATGACCCCCTTCCCTCCGAATTATGTTAACTTTGAAATTAAGGGGATTTCAGACACAGATGTAGGAAAAGGAATAACAGACCTTTACTAATAAATGTATGTATAACAACTCAAACAAACAAATAGCACCAAACAGAATCACACAACCTGTCCTTGCCTCTCTCGGCTGCAGGCGCTTTCCCCTTTGGTGCAGTTCCGGGCACAGCCAGCAGGGGCGCTGCTGGCTCCTGGCCGGGCAGGGCGGGTGCGGTGATTCCCCGGGGCCAGGAGAGGGCGCTGTGGCGCGAGCTCGGCTCCCTCACGCGGTAATGGTGGGCGGGCTGGATGGCGGAATGGGCTCTAGCAGGAATCTCAGAACGGGGCTGGATGGCGGAATGGGCTCCAGCAGGAACCTCAGAACGGGGCTGGATGGCAGAATGGGCTTCAATGGGAATCTCAGAACGGGGCTGGATGGCGGAATGGGCTCCAGCAGGAACCTCAGAACAGGGCTGGATGGCGGAATGGGCTTCAGTGGGAATCTCAGAACGGGGCTGGATGGAGAAATGGGCTGCAGCAGGAACCTTGGAATGGGGCTGGATGGCTAAATGGGCTTCAATGGGAATCTCAGAACAGGGCTGGATGGGGAAATGGGCTGCAGCAGGAACCTCGGAATGGCGGCTGGAACAGCAGGATGAGCTCACCCAGGGAAGCAAGCAAGAGGCAGCAGAAACTCAGCATCAGCAGCAGCCCAGCTCCCAGACACATCCAGGAGAGGCTTTCCTGGAGGGGAAAAGAGCCCGGGATCCTGGAGGGGGAAAGGGCCCGGGTAAGGGCCTGAGATTAAGTTTTGCCTGAGGCACATGAGCAGATGGTGAAAAGGGTCTCCCTCTAATGAGATGGAGGTCCCAGTGCAATGGCCACCCCCACAAGCAGAGCTTCAGTCATACTTCAGTCTCCTACTCAGGTAGGAGAAGTCAGCAGGAGATGGAGCCTCACAGTTTTGGTGAACTCCCCCCCACAGTGACTGCAGCCTGCTTTCCTCCGAATGCCAAGAGACCAAGAGAGTTAGGAGCTGCAAATCTCTTTAACCCAGCTGAAATCTGGCAGTATCTCTGCCCTTCCAAGAGAAACTCCCCAGCTAAGAGCTGCACTCTTCCCGTGGCAATTTCTTTTGTCTCTCTTAAGTATCTATTGTTATGGTTTCTTGGCAAGAGATGAGAGAAAAATCCATGAGAGATAAAAACAAAAGAAAAATCCTAAACCCCAACATGAGAACGAGGTTTGTGTGTCAGACTGAAGAATGATGGAGTAGTACTTTATGACCTGACCACATATTTGGGATACTCTCAAAAAGAAAAGATTCATCAGAAGATCTGGAACCATATCCAAACAAGTCCATGGATATATTTAAAATATGGTCATTATTTATAAAAGGATGAATATGTGAATATGTATTAATTTTTGGAATACAGACTGGTCTCTTAGGTTAGTGGGCATGCTTAGAGGAGACATCCCCATGCATCCAGCTCTCTAATAAAGTAATGTCAGCTTTCTGACGCAGGATTGGACTGACCCTAATGGTGCCACTCTGCCTCTCTTATGTGTCTCTGCAGCCTGGCAGTGCCTTGGGACCCTTGAGTTAATGAGGTAATGAAATAAATCTACTCTTTGCATTTCAGCTGTGGTTTGGTGACTTCGATGTATCAATTCACACATCAACCCACTCCTGGTACCCTTTGGAGCCTCGCTGTACCTGATGGCCACTGACTGTGCAGTACCCAAGTACGTTTTCGTCAGCTACAAGACAAAAGGGCAGAAAGTAAAATCAACTGCAGGAACTCCCACCCTCTGCTTCTCCACTTTTTGTCCTGAGCAAACTGGAGGAGTTGCCATGGAAAGAAAGAGAACTTGGAGGACAAGGCTTGGATGCAAAACAACTTTATTGAGTTGAAAGAAGAAAAGGGGGAGGCTCACAGAGAGCACCAGGAGCAGCCACTAAGGAGCGGTGGAGCTTCTGCAGAGCGTGCATCTGCCCAACCTGCAGGGCAACATGTCCCGACTAGACTGGTCTGGGGAGACACAGACAGCAGAGGAGAAAGAAAAGTAGAAGGGAATGATGGCTTGAAGATGTAAATACAATGTCCCAAAGCTCTATCTTCAGCCCAGAACTAGATTCTGAGGTCTTGGAGGTTTGTGCCCAAGGATGTTTGGTTTAGCAGGGACGGCATCTGTTGCCACCATAGCAGTTGGTGATGCAGGAGATGTCAAAGCCCCCAGAGCTGATGGGCACTCCACCACAGCTGAGGATGTTGCCAACAGCAGCAGAGGTGGAGGATCCCACGGCGGTGTTCTGGGGGAAGGAGCTGAGGATGGGCCCAGGCAGGGTCACCAGCACAGCAGGCGGCTGGATGGCCACATGGGAGTCCTGGCACTGCCTGACACAGCACTCATTGCAGCTGCTGGCCAGCGGGCAGGGGCCACAGGGCTGGCAGCAAGGGTCACAGGGCTTGCAGCAGGACATGGCTCAAGGTCACAGGTGCACCTAGAATGGAAGACAGGGAGAAGCACAAAGTGAGGACGCATGAGAAGCAGCACTGCACCCAAACTCCCTGGAAGCATGAGAACTCCTGGCCCCCACTACAGTGCCCAGCTCAAAGCCCAGGAGCCACCTCAGCCAAGTCCCAGCCTCTCTCTGTCTGCACAAGACCTTCTCTCCCCTGCCCTCTCCCACCACAAGCAGCTCTCAGCCCTGCGCTACGACAGCCCCTCTCAGCTGAGACCTCCAGCCAGGCAAGGGCTGCTCTGGAAGCAGCAGCAGCAGGAGGAGAGGAGGCTTTGCACTCACCTGATTCCTGAGGAGGAGGAGGTGAGAGAAGTGGATGAGAGAGCAGAGACTTGGGCTGCCTTTTATAGCAGTCCTGCCCTGCCTCAGGCCCACAGGGAACTTTGTGGAAGTCATAATTTTCTGACCAACTCATGTCAAATAGGCACCATCCCATCTAATGGTGGTGGATGTGTCCTGGCTTCCTATAATGCCTCATTTTCATTTCCTGGCACATGCCACGTGCTTTCCTATATGAATTCTTCTTTAAGTGCTGAGATGAGAGGCCCAGGAATTTCTGGGATCATAAAAACAGGCAGAATGCCTAAGTCCTGGGCTGGTGGCATCCCATGGAGGCACGTAATGTAAAGCTGTGTAATTTCTATGGGTTTGTTCATATAAAAATATGGCAAAGCCATAGTGGCAAAGTAGAGTTCTTCTGTATTGGCATCCATAACTACCTTGAAGGACTGCAGCCTGTAGGAAGAGCTCATCCTGGAACAGAGAAAAATGTGAGGAAGCAGAAAAGAGCAGTTGTGCTCTGACCAAAACTCCTCCATTCCACAGCCCACAGTGCCATGGAGGGCTGGAAGATATAGGTGATTCATTAATGAAGGATGGAACTTGAATCTTTAAGAAAGAGGTGTGGATGAACTGAATAATGAAATCGAAGAATCATAGAATGTTAAGGCTGAGAAGGGACCTTAAAGATCATCTAGTCCAAACCCCCCCTGCCATGGTCAAGGACACTGAACTTAATTCAAGGGCTGTTTTTGGGGAGAAGGGGTTGCATTTTTTTTCTTTTTTTTTCTGTTTCTCAATATCCTGTTTTATTTTTTTCATTGTCAGTGTCTTCAACAAATGTTCCCCAATGCAACTCTATTGTTTTCTTTTCCCAAACATCCATCCCTCACTGACCCTCTCTTCTGGCCAGTCCACTCTGTGTTTCCCAGACAGGCTTTTCAGAAGTCTCCACTGTCTTTGTGGTCCCAGATTTCTGAGGTTTGAGCATTAAAGGGTGTTCCCTATAAGCTCCATGCTTCAGGAGAGGTGGGAGTGAGGGATAGACGCAAAGCAGAATTCTCCTGTGTTGGCATCCAGGCAGGAGGGCCTCGCACCCTTTGGTGCAAGGCTGAGCTCTGTAGGAAGGGGCCTCAGTTCTCCCCTGGCATCCCAATTTTCCCCATGCAGCCAGAGATGGGAAAAAGATCCTCTTGCTGTGAGGGGTTGGGATTATTGCCTCAGAGAAGAGGAAATGGTGGAGGAAAGAGCTTCTGCTATGAAACTGTCCCAGGATGGGATTGCAATTGCAGTGAGAGAGCAAGGGTTGTTCTGACTGGTGCTCTCTTTCGAGGACCATTGCAGGAACTGGTGGTGGCTCGTCCGTGCCACCTTGCCAGCCCATGTGAATAACCTTTCCTGTCCCAGAGGTGCTCTGTGTGATAAGAGTTGGGAATGGGCTGTCTGCAAGATGCCTCAGCCCTGGTTCTCTTCTATTTCCTTCATGTTTAAGTAGCACAGCAAGATAGAGAATGAGGGGTTGCAGTCAGAACACAAGTTATTTTTTGCCAAAGATCGACTTCAACAGAACTGATCATGAAAAAGCAGCAGGATTTTGGCAGTTAGCCTAAAAAAAGTCACACTTTCCTACTCTTCCATGCACAGTTGCTAGACATGCAATTTTGGGGGGGTATGGAGGTCCTGGTCCTTAAACATGAAAGGAGTTTGACTCAAAGATTTTTGACGTCCCCAGTACCACACAAGAGAGTATGTCCTACATCTCACAGCAGAGCACAACCCACGTCCCAGTCAATTCAGTTCAACACCCATTTGCTGTGAGATGCAACCACCTCCTCGCTCAGCACCAGGGAGATGAGCTGTACAAGTGCATCCAGCATTGGTCTGGAGAGGAGGAGCCTGTGTCCCATCCCAGTCACCAGAAACACTCCAGCATAAGATCCATTCAGGGACTTCAGTTCAGTGGTCTGCCTGGAACAACTCAAAATTATGTGCACTCCTATGAGGACAGGAAGAAGTCAGCCCCTGGGGTCTCTGTTGACACAACATATCCCCTCACATGGCAGTCCTTGGGCAAGAAGCAAAAAACTGGTGCCCATTTCCTGCCAACTTTGACACAAACAAACCCACAAGAATGACACAGGTTCACATCGGCTGAATGCATGGAATGCCAACGGCCCTTGATCTGAGCATTTGGCAGGTGTGGATGTGTTTACCTCCCGGAAATCCTTGGGCTTGTCCTCCTAGCACTTACAAAAGACCTCAAGGGGGAAAGAATATGGCATGTGCCAGGAAATGAAAAGGATGCAGTGCAGGAAACCAGGACACAGGCCCTACCATTAACTGGGATTGGTGCAGATTTGAAATGAGCTGGTCAGAAAATTATGGCTTCCACTAAGGTGCCTGTGGGCCTGAGGCAGGGCAGGACTGCTATAAAAGGCAGCCCAAGTCTCTGCTCTCTCATCCACTTCTCTCACCTCCTCCTCCTCTTCAGGAATCAGGTGAGTGGGAAGCCTCTTCTGCTCCTGCTGCTGCTGCTGCTTCAAGAGCAGCTCTTGCCTGGCTGGAGGTCTCAGCTGAGAGGGGCTACAAGAGCCCAGGGCTGGGAGCTGCTTGTGCTGGGAGAGGGCAGGGGAGAGAAGGTCTTGTGCAGATGGAGAGAGGCTGGGACTTGGCTGAGGTGGCTCCTGGGCTTTGAGCTGGGCACTGAAATGGGGACCAGGAGTTCTCATGCTTCCAGGGAGTTTGGGTGCAGTGCTGCTTCTCATGTGTCCTCACTTTGTCCCTCTCCCTGTCTTCCATTCTAGGTATACCTGTGACCTCGAGCCATGTCCTGCTGCAAGCCCTGTGACCCTTGCTGCCAGCCCTGTGGCCCCTGCCCCCTGGGCAGCAGCTGCAATGAGTGCTGTGTCAGGCAGTGCCAGAGCTCCCACGTTGTCATTGAGCCGCCTGCTGTGCTGGTGACCCTGCCTGGGCCCATCCTCAGCTCCTTCCCCCAGAACACCGCCGTGGGATCCTCCACCTCTGCTGCTGTTGGCAACATCCTCAGCTGTGGCGGAGTGCCCATCAACTCTGGGGGCTTTGACATCTCCTGCATCACCAACTGCTATGGTGGCAGCAGGTGCCGTCCCTGCTAAATCTGCTGGCAACATCCTTGGCACCTCCAAAGACCTCTGAACCTCATTCTGGGCACAGACAGGGCTTTGGGAGATTATATTTAGAGCTGCAGGCTTTTCTTTCCATCTTCTCCTCTCCCCTCTCTTTTATTCACTATCTGTGTCTCCCCAGGCCAGACAAGTGTGGCCATGTTGCCCTCCCTCTCTCTGCAGGGCAGGCAGGTGCACATCCTGCGTGAGCCCCACTGCATCTTAGTGGCTGCTCCTCTTGGCCTCTGTGAGCCACCTCCTTTTCCACTTTACGCTCAATAAAGTTGTTTTGCATCCAAGCCTTGGCCTCCATATCTTCCTTTTTTTATGGAAAATATTGCAGTCTGCACAGGGTAAAAGTGGATGGGGAGCGCGTGGGACTCCCTGTAGTGGGTTTTCCTTTCTGCCTTTTCCATTGGACTTGATGAAGAACATCCCTGGCTACTCCACATCCAATGGCAAACAGGGTGCAAAAGATGGCTCCAAAGGGTGGCAGGAATGGGGAAGGGAAACAGCAATGTCTGGGATCGGCCCACAGCCTCATCTCTTCCTTCTCCTCCCCTGCATTACCCAGTCCAGGGCCCATGAGCAGCACATGTTGTCAAAGGCAGATGAGACAGGTACCTCACAGAGTCCTTCAGCACCTGGCAGGACCCAGCTGCTGTCCACACATGCAGGGCTGAGGTGGTGCAGAATTTGGGATCAGCATCTGCCAATCAAGTTGAGCACACTTGAGGTAGCACCTTGCCTTCATTAAGGAGAGGGAAATACTCAGGATTCTAAAATGCTCAAGCTCAAAAGCAGTGAAGGAATTGGCTTAGGGACTGGGTTCAGATGTGGATAGTGGCCTTTCCAGGAATGTAAGCCTCTGGGGAAAGGAAAGCTGCAGGTTGCCTGGGAACACTGATAGCAAACAGCTGAACTTGGCAGGAGTCAGAGCAGGGAGCTGCAGCTTCTGCAGATGAAAGGCTGCATCTGCCAAAGGCCAAACCACTTTGCCAGGAAGCTTGCTTTTAATGAAAACCCTTCAAGAGGAGAGACAGTGGGTGGTTTCCCTGTGCGATGATGCCAGCTAATGCTGGAGTTCTCCACTACTCCCTGAGGCCACGAGGCCCTGAAATCAAGGCCAAATGTTTGAATGCCTGATAAGAACAGCAGAACAGAACAGCATTTTACTCTTACCAAATTAATGGAACAATATAGCCTTGGAGAATTATGTGTGTTATAAATAACTGGAGAGTTGTGGGCTTTTGCTGTTGTGTATTAGCTTTTGCAGATTATTATTAATCACAACAATATTGATCTAGTACAATTTTTAATCACTTTTAACTGGTTTTGTATATAGTATAATTTGTCAGCTTTTGTGGCAAATGCTCTGGCCATGTGTAGTTTATATATATTAGTGTGATAAATATATTATAGTTTTGGCTTTCACAAAATATTAAAATAAAGACTTTGTAATATTAACTCTTACTGAACGTTTTTATCTTTGTAACTAGCTGACAATAGTGAGAAAACTCAGATAAGTATATGGAATTATCTAAAACTGTCTGTATGATTAGATAACATGGAAGGAACCATATAGATAACACTAAAAGAAGGGATGTGAAAAAGACTCCTGCCATTGACTGTGTGGTGATCAATAATTCTGTTTGTTGTTGTGAGGAAATGGCATACACATAAGAAAATGGCATATATATTGTGAGGAAATGATATACACAACTCCAAGAAATCAAATCTACACTATTGCATGACAGATCAAGGGTCGAACAAAGCTAAAGAGTTCTCAGAACATGTAAAAGAACTCACAGGAATGTTTGAATATGTATAACCCTCATGAATATGTATGTAACGAATTTAATGAAAAAGTATATATGAAAATTGTTTTAAGCTAACAATATGCTTCTGGCAGCTTGCTAGGCACCCCAGGGCTGGATATTGTCCCTTTTATCCCTTAATTTTCAATTAAAGATTGAAAATCTGCAGAGGTAGGAAGACATTCTTGGAACATATAGCAAGAAATGGAGGATGAAGGAGACAGAGGCTGTGTTTCAGTTCTATGTCAGGTACTTCCCTGCAAGCACCATTCAGTTGTAGATTGGCTTCTTCTGGTGAAGATACCTGGCTACTCTGTGGTGCTGAAGGACACACCACGGGCAGGGCTGACTGAGGGAATCTTCATGTGCCCTCATGATGAGGTTTGCACACATACAAATGCACACACACCAGCACACACAGACTGACCCGTGTGCTCATGTGTGGCTGCATGGAGCCAAGCAAAATTCTATATATTCATAAAAGACCATAAAAATACCATTAACTCAGAACTCTGCTGAAGACATGTAGGGAGCAACTCTGGGGGGAGAGGACTCAGGAGTACCAAGGAAAGACCAGGTCACAGACACACTGCTGGTGTTCACAGGTGAACCCACAGAGACTGCACAGTAAGAGGATGAGGCAAATGAGACGAGCTGAATTTTCCTGTGAGCAATGTTTGTGCACCAATGTGGTCAGTGCAGCAATGACTGACTGACAGAGTCAGGGAGAAAAACAGAGAAGGATGCTGAATGTACCCTCACATGTCAGTCCTGAGCATGCAGGAATGAGAGCAGTGTACATTCCTGACAATTCTAGTACAAAAAACCATACAGAGTTTTTGGCACAGGTTCACATCAACAGACCACATGGAATGCCACCATCTGAACCTTCTTCCTGAGCTGACATGGTCTGTATCCTGGAAATATTTGGGTCTCTCATCCCAGCACGTACAGAAGTCTTCAGATAGGAATTCATATGGAATTAGACAGGAAATGAAAAGGGCAGCAATGCAGGAAATCAGACCACAGCCCCTACCATTATCTGGGATGGCTCACATTTGACATGAGCAAGTCAGAAAATTATGACTTCCACAAAGGTGCCTCTGGGCCTGAGGAAAAGCAGGACTGCTATAAAAGGCAGCCCAAGTCTCTGCTCTCTCATCCTCTTCTCTCACCTCCTCTTCAGGAATCAGGTGAGTGGGAAGCATGTTCTCTACATCTCCTCCTCGAAGACGAGATCTGTCCTGGCTGGAGGTCTCAGATGAGAGGCTGTCGTAGCGCAGGGCTGGGAGCTGCTTCTTCAGGGAGTGAGCAGGGGAGAGAAGGTGTTGTGCAGACAGAGAGAGGCTGGGACTTGGCTGAGGTGGCTCCTGGGCTTTGAGCTGGGCACTATAATGTGGGGCAGGAGGTGCCTTGGCTGCAGGGAGTTTGGGTACAGTGCTGCTTCTCATGTGTCCTCACTTTGTCCTTCTCCCTTCCTTCCATCCTAGGTGCACCTGTGAGCCCGAGCCATGTCCTGCTGCAAGCCCTGTGACCCTTGCTGCCAGCCCTGTGGCCCCTGCCCGCTGGCCAGCAGCTGCAATGAGTGCTGTGTCAGGCAGTGCCAGAGCTCCCACGTTGTTATTCAGCCGCCTGCTGTGCTGGTGACCCTGCCTGGGCCCATCCTCAGCTCCTCCCCACAGAACACTGCCGTGGGATCCTCCACCTCTGCTGCTGTTGGCAGCATCCTGAGCTGTGAGGGAGTGCCCATCAGCTCTGGGGGCTTTGACATCTCCTGCATCACCAACTGCTATGGTGGCAGCAGATGCTGTCGTCCCTGCTAAAGATCCTGCCGCCGACGTCATCGGCCAGCAACCTCCAAGACCTCAGAACATGGTGCTGGAATGAAGGCAGAATTTTGGAACTTTGATTTTAGACTTTTTTGCTATTAATTCCATCTTCTCCTGTCTCCTCCCTTCATTTCCTTTCCCCACCACCCAATGCCAGCCTAGTGGCATCTCTTCTCCCCATCTTTTCCTCCCTCTATCTGCCAGCCAGGCCTCTGCACACCCCCATTGCATCTTTGCGGTTGCTCCTGGTTCTGTCCCCTACTTACCTGCTTTTCTTCTTTAGTCTCAATAAAGTTTTTTGCATTCAAACCTCGGCCTCTGATTTCTCCTTCATTTTGTGGCAACTCTTCCAGACTCCCCAGGAGTACAGTGGAAAAGCAGAGAGTGGGACTTGCTCTTATGGATTTTCCTTGTGCCCTTTCCCGTCAAGCTGACAAAGACATCTGTGGACAGTGAGGGTGATGAGGCATTGGAACAAGTTGCCTGGAGAATGTGTAGATTTCTCATTCCTGGATTCCTGGAAATGTTCAGGCATGGTTGCTCGGGACTTTGAGCCACTTGGTTGGTTTGCTGTGGATTTGAAAATGAAATTAAATATTATTGAGGTTCCCTTGAGTTGACAGAATTGTGCGGAACGAACACCCAAAAGCCATGGTGGAAAGGCAAAGAGTAAATTTATTTCCATACCTCACTCCCTGGAGGAGGTTGAAGCAACGCTTGGGCAGAGATGCACAAGTGGGAACATCCTCCCCCTTGGGCTCAGTCCTTCCTGGCAAAGCTCCTCTTTGACCAGCGCTCAAATATGTCTTTGTGAGGGCCTCCATGTCTTTCTAAACATTAGCGTGGTTTCTACACAGCTTCTGGTTCTTCAAACTGAGGATAAAACGGCAGAAGGTATCATTTATGGGGGATTTTTTGGACACAGTCAGAGCTGACTGCCAGACATGGTGGGACCTGCTGGAATGTTGTCCCAAAGCCCATTCCTGCAGCCTTTTCCCCCATTGCCAAACTTTGCCACTTCAACACAAGAGTGAAGATCCATTACGGTGTGAAAAACAATTGGATGAATAAAAATTTCTAACAGCCTAACAGTGGTCCAGGCTTAAGACCGGGATGAATATAACTTAAAGAAAAATTATATAAGTGGTCTTGCAGCAAAGAGGGAATTTTACTAACCTTCCCCATGAAAGAGGAGCTGTGTTTTTGGCCTTATGGTCCTGAATGATGTGTCACTGCTATCCTGGACATAGTGGCTGGGAACACCATTTTTGGGAGATAAGGACATTCTGGTGCTTGTACACTAAAGAGAGTTCACAGCTCTTTGACTGTCCCTGTGCCACCCAGAACATCTATGCTACATCTCAGAGTAAGGCAGTATCTGTATCCTGATCCCTTAAATTCCATCCATGCATTTGTTGCAAGGTCTTGGCACCCACTTCACCAGTCTGAGTGGTAGCATTGGCCTGGGCAGGATGAGACTGTGTCTCATCCCAGTGGACAAGTCTAGGGGATAAGGGCTGATGTGTATGCCTCCAGCATGGAGAGCTGGACACCCCTGGGGCCAGCCAAGACTTGTGGCTGTGTTGAGTCTGTTCATGTTCCCCACAGCAGCCCTAGCAGGGCTGTGCTCTGCACTGGGTGTTACAAAGGTGCTGGTAACACACCAGTCCTTTGGCTTCTGCTGAGCACCGCTCACACAGCACCAGCGCTGCCTCTCCAATATTTCCTTCCCCATCAGGAGCTGGGGGGTGGCAAGATCATGAGGGGAGTGGACAAAACTCAAACAACTTGACCCAAACTGAGTAAAAAGGATATTCTGTGCCATATGACATGAGCTCAGACACAGCAGCTAAGGAAAGGAGTCACAAGGGTGGGCATTTGTAATTTGCAATGTTTACCTTCAAATAACACCACTACATGTGCTCACGCCCTGCTTCCTGGGAAGTGGCCAGATAGAACTTTCTGATTGGAAGTAGAGCATAAGAAGTGGGGTTTTCTTCCAGTTTACTACTGCATGCACAGTCTTTTGAGTATGTTTTAGCAAACATTCAAATCTTAATATTCTAGTCGTTTTCCTTCTTATTTTCCCATCCCTGTTCACCTCAGAATGGAGAATCATAGAGTGGCTGCAGGGCACTGGCCATCCAGCCAAGGTCAACCCAGGACAGCTGGTAATAACAACCAATGATTTTTGGTAAGAACATGTGGAGAGAAAGACCAACATGTGGCTGGAGAAGGGGCCCTAGGGGAGGTAGGGCAGCACTTTTCTGGAAGAAATGACCTTGCTGTGGTGACAGGAAAGAAACAAAATAAAGCACAAGAAAACATCAGGAATGAGGTGGAGAAATGGGCATGGATTGTTGACCAATTATGCTGACCTAGTAGGGAAGAATCAAAATGCAACACGTGCCTGCATGGAATGCCATCAAACCATGATCCAAGCATTCTGCCCACTCTGACGTGTTTATACCCCAGAAATTCTTGTGCCTCTCATCCCAGCCCTAACAGAAGACTTCAGATAGGAACGCACATGGCAGAAGCCAGGAAATGAAAAGGCAGAAATGCAGGAAATCAGGATACAGCCCCTACCATTAACTATGATGGTGCGCATTCGAAATGAGCTGGTCAGAAAATTATGACTTCCACGAAGGTGCCTGTGGGCCTGAGGCAGGGCAGGACTGCTATAAAAGGCAGCCCAAGTCTCTGCTCTCTCATCCACTTCTCTCACCTCTTCCTCCTCTTCAGGAATCAGGTCAGTGCAAAGCCTCTTCTCCTCCTCCTCCTGCTGCTTGAAGACCAGTTCTTGCCTGGCTGGAGGTCTCAGCTGAGAGGGGCTACAAGAGCCCAGGGCTGGGAGCTGCTTGTGCTGGCAGAGGGCAGGGGAGAGAAGGTCTTGTGCAGACAGAGAGAGGCTGGGACTTGGCTGAGGTGGCTTCTGGGCTTTGAGCTGGGCACTGCAGTGGGGGCCAGGAGTTCTCATGCTTCCAGGGTGTTTGGGAGCAGCGCTGTTTCTCAAGAGTCCTCACTTTGTGCTTCTTCCTTCGTTCCATCTTAGGTACACCTGTGAGCCTGAGCCATGTCCTGCTGCAAGCCCTGTGACCCTTGCTGCCAGCCCTGTGGCCCCTGCCCACTGGCCAGCAGCTGCAATGAGTGCTGTGTCAGGCAGTGCCAGAGCTCCCACGTTGTCATTCAGCCGCCTGCTGTGCTGGTGACCCTGCCTGGGCCCATCCTCAGCTCCTCTCCACAGAACACCGCTGTGGGATCCTCCACCTCTGCTGCTGTTGGCAGCATCCTCAGCTGTGAGGGAGTGCCCATCAGCTCTGGGGGCTTTGACATCTCCTGCATCACCAACTGCTATGGCAACAGTTGTTGTCGTCCCTGCTAAAGCTGATGGTGCCATCCGTAAGGAACAACCTCCAAGACCTCAGAACATGGTGCCAGAATGAAGATGGAAGTTTTGGAACGTTAAATTTATGCTGTTAGCTTTCTGTTGCCTTCTATGACTCTCTTCCCTTTCTTTTGCATTCCTTTCCTGTCACCACCATGCAATGTCAGCTTAGTGGGACCTGTTAGCTTCTCTCCCTCCCTATCTCTGGAGGCCAAGCAGATGGACACCCCCACTGCACCATAGAGGCTGCTCCAGATGCCTTCCGTGAGCCTCCTCCTTTTCTTCTTTAGTCTCAATAAAGTTGTTTTGCATCCAAACCTTGGCATCTGATTCTCTTTTCATCTATAGCACATTCTTCCAGGGAGATCAGGAGAACATGTAGAGAAGTAGAGGGTGGGACTCCCTAGAGTGGATTTGACTTTTTGCCCTTTACGTGGTAGCTGTTAAACACATCCCTGGCTACTCCACTGAAATGACTCTCAGGGTGAAGATAGCAGGGAATGGAAACCAGGGAGGCCTGGGGAAAGCCCACACCTCTTCTCTTCCAACTGTCCTCACATTTAACGTTCATCCCAGCTTCTGTCCAGACAGGCAGGCCTGAGGGGTTTCATGATTAGCATTCTATCAGCCACACAAAAGAGCTGATTTGGAACAGCTTTTCTCTGGGGTCCTTTGCTGGTTCATCCATGAATTGCCAATCTTCCTCCAAGGTCGCAAAATGCAACCAAGTGGGGATTTTTTTACCATGCCCCTTTTAGATTGTCTACTACTTATTTCCAAGTATGTTGTGGTTTGATACTGCCCAAATGCCAGGCACTGACAAAATTCATTGGCTCACCCTCTTCTGCTATAGTTGGGCAGAGGAGAGGGGAAAAAATTAACAAGAGGCTCATGAGTTAGGTAAGGACTGAGAGAAAAACACTCCAAGGGCAAAACAGGTTCAAATTTAAAGGTTTAAAGTAAATATATTATTAACAGAGTCAGAGGAGGATGATGAGAAGTAAGTCTTTAAACCACCTTTTTTTCACTCACAGTCCCTCCCTCTTTCTCCCTGACAGTGAAGGGAGGCAGGGCATTTGGGTTTTGCTCAGTTCCTAACTCAAGATCTTCTGTTTGCTCAGGGAGAGGAGTCTTTTCTCTGCTATGCCATGGGGTCCATCCCCTGGTAAACAGTCTTCCCCAAACTGCTATGGCATGGGACACTCAGCCATGGGGTGCAGTCTCTTAAGGATAGGCTGCTCTAGTTTGGAAGCAAGGGCTCTCTCCCTCTCTCTCTGGAAGCAGGAGCCCTCTCATTGTATTTGGTCTCTCTGGATCACTGGATCACAGCTTTCCCCAGCATACACCTGCTCCAGCGTGAGCCCTTTTCCCATGAGCTCCAGTGGATCTTTGCATCCACCATGGACTTCATGGATTACAGGGGGACAGTTTGTTTCACCATGGTCCTCACCACATCTTGCAGAAGAATCTTGGCTCCACCACTTGAAGCACTTCCTCTCCCTCTTTTTTCCACTGACCTTGGTGCCACCATGTTGCTTTCCCTTGCATGTCCTCACTTCCTCCTCTTCTCTGACTAGAAGAAGAACTGCTGCTTCTAGGTACCATTGTCAAAACGTTCCACTAGTTCAAAGATTCCTAGAGGAGTGCTGAGAAGCCTATTCATCCACAATTTGCATGGGCAAATTCCTCACCAGGTTTTTGCCAGTGGCCATGTGGCCCTGCCACCACCCTCTGAATAATGCAAAATGCACCAGGCATTCAGTTAATGAGATTTTTTTATCATATGCAGTGATTACATATTCATATTCATAAGCTAGCCCAACACACTTGAGTTATTTTACATAGTTGCCATCCTTGTCAGACGTCCTTCTATACTTCTCGAGGGTCTGTCCTGAAGCCTGATGTCCTTCTTGGGTACCTGGTGCTCCACTGCCACATTCGAGTCAGGCCAATATTGTTGTTTAGCAGAACTTCTGTTCTGTCAGATTTCAAGAGCTGAGCTGCCACCCTACTTGCCATTTGCATGACTTCTGCTTGCCTAAGTTATATCCTTAATGTACTTCTCCAAGGCTGTGCTGTTATGTGATACTACTCCTATCAGAATGAAATGCTGTTCTTTTCGACTGTCTTTTTCAACCTCCTTACTTCCACCTCCCAGACATGGTCAAACTGTTTTCCCCACATGCCTCATTCTCTTTGACAGAAACATTTTCCCATAGCTCCTGGCTGAGGACCAAAGTCAGTGTGGTCTGGAAACACCAAGCAGGGCAGAAGGTCAGGCAGCAGTGCTACAGGGCCCTCAAGGATTGTGCAGGATGATGAAGAGAGCAAAGAGGTTTCAGCGAGGGTGCAGGGCACATAGAGGAGCCATTGGATGCAGAGACAGAGACTGGAGGGCTGGGGGCAGATGGGACCCATCCAGTCAAGCAGGGATTACAAAAATCTTGTAGCATTACAAAACTCCAGCAGAATGCCACAGGCTGCTATCACCTGCCTCCTTGGGATCCATTGTACACACAGTTCAGGTCTTCTGTTCTTACTGACACATCCTTTCCCCCAGGACACATGGAATCTCACATACCATCACTCAGAATTGTCTGTGAGGGAATGGGAATGATGGAGGCCAGGAAATGCATAGTCATGGTAAAGGGAAGCAGCTACTCATGCCATAACCTTCTGGGACATGTTTCCGTTCATTGAGATCATAAAAGAAAATTGTCACTTATGCAGCATAGACTGCTGCATGTCCCCTGAGGCACTGTGGGGCCAGGATAAAAGGCAGCCACACTGGGGGCTCTCTCATCCACTTCTGTCACCTCCTGCTCCTTGGGAACTAGGTGAGTTGCAAGCCCCTTTCTCCTCCACCCTCTCCAAGACAGCATTGGGCTTTCTGGCCCTTGTTGCTGCTCCTTGTTCTTCTGGGGCTGTTCTGCACTGGTGCTGGTGTGGGCAGAGGGCAGAGTGTGTGTTCTGGCCAGAGGCTGAGGCTGGGCTGAGGGGCTGATTTTCCTGCAGCTTAGGCAGGAGCAGAGCTGGGCCTGGCTGAGCTGGGAAGGAGGGTGCTGGGCTGAGGCAAAGGATGCCCAGGTTGGGGCTGGCCAGGCTGGAGCTGTGCAGGCAGCAGGGGCCTTGTGCTGCTGGGGCTGCCTTACGGGCTGTGTCTGAAGTGTGCGTGTGCTCTGCTTCCTCCCTGCCCTCTGTGCCAGGTGCAGCACCAGGCTCCAGACATGTCCTGCTCTGAGAAGTGCCAGCAGTGCCGGCCCTGCGAGCCTTGCTGCCAGCCCTGTGGCCCCTGCCCGCTGGCCAGCAGCTGCACTGAGTGCTGTGTCAGGCAGTGCCAGAGCTCCCACGTTGTCATTCAGCCGCCTGCTGTGCTGGTGACCCTGCCTGGGCCCATCCTCAGCTCCTCCCCACAGAACACCGCCGTGGGATCCTCCACCTCTGCTGCTGTTGGCAGCATCCTCAGCTGTGAGGGAGTGCCCATCAGCTCTGGGGGCTTTGACATCTCCTGCATCACCAACTGCTGTGGTGGCAGCAGGTGCTGTCGTCCCTGCTAAAGATGCTGCTGCCGCCAATGTCCTCCGGCAAGAACCTCCAAGACCTCTGAATATGGAGTTGGAATGAAGACAAAAGTTTGGGACATTGGCTTTAGACTTTTTAGCTATTAGTTCCTTCTTCTGCTCTCTCTTGTTTCTTCCCTTCCTTTTATGTTGACAGTAGCCAATGTCACCTTAGTGGCCCCCTCCCTTCCCCTCCTCTATCTGCTGGCCAGGCCTCTGGACACCCCCACTTCATCTTAGTAGCTGTTCCTGGTGCTTTCTCTGATGTACCCATTTTTCTTCTTTATACTCAATAAAGTTTTTGCATTCAAACCTCAGCCTCTGATTTCTCCTTCATTCTGTGACAACACTTCTAGTCTCCTAAGGAGTACAGTGGAAGAGCAGAGAGCAGGACTCACTGCTATGGGTTTTCCTTGTGCCTTTTCCCTTGAAGCTGACAAAGATACCCTGACACTGAGGGTGATCAGGCATTGGAACAAGTTTCCTAGGGAAATTTTAGATTTCTCATTCCTGGAAATGTTCAAGGCAAGGTTACTCAGGACTTTGAGCCACTTGTTTTGGTGGGGGCCATTCTTGCCCATGTTTTATGGGCTGGGTGGATTGTTGCAAACAAAGAAATGTTTAAGTTCCCTTCTATTCCAAGTGTTTCAGTTGACACAGTTGGGCAGATGGAACAGGCACAAACCATGGTGGAAAGGCAAAGAGTAAATTTATTGCTTTACCTCACTCTGAAGAGGAAATGCAATCAACAGTTGGGCAGGGATGCACAGTTGGGAGTGTTGTCCTGCTTCAGATCAGTCCCTGCTGGCAGGGCTCCTCTTTACACCAATGCTGTGATCTCCCTGTGCTTTTTG
Source organism: Melospiza georgiana (assembly GCF_028018845.1). Classification (NCBI taxonomy): domain Eukaryota; kingdom Metazoa; phylum Chordata; class Aves; order Passeriformes; family Passerellidae; genus Melospiza; species Melospiza georgiana. The sequence goes on along the minus strand of NC_080457.1, from coordinate 3,964,211 downwards.
TGATCTCTGAGCTTTGATTTTTTTCTCCCCTAAAATAGAGAGCTCAAGCATGTCCATGAGATGGCCCTCCGAGTCTCTTCAAACACTGGCATTGTCTCTACACAGAGATTCTGCTTCTCCAAACACAGAATAAAACAGCAGAAGGCATCCTTTATGGTTTTTCCCACATTGATATCCTCCATGCTTTGGCATCCTCAGCTGCAAAGTCATTTCAGCAAACCTACATTCATCCTCCTAATTCTTCTGCTTTTAGCCCTTTCCTCCCAAACCCAAACCATTTCTAATGAAATCTGCTTTCACAGAGGCATTATCAGTGTGACAAATGTGCTCAGTGTTGGGCAGTGCTGAGCCCCTTTTGGCTGGAGCTGACTCAGTCACATGTGGTGGGAGACACTGGACTTTTGTCCCAGAGCCCATTCCTACAGTTTTCTGCCCCAGCTACCAAACCTCACCACTTTTACTTAAGGGAGAGTGTCCTACACAGTGTGAAGCATAATCAGAAGAATAAAAATTTCAACAGCACATTGTTATGCACCCTTTTGCTTTAGCCAACTGCCTCGAGCCTCAAGTTGTTTCCCATCTTATTTTCTCTTCCCTGTCCACCTTGGCCTGGCCTTTGCCTTGGCCTTGCGCTTCCCTATTCCTATTCCTATTCCTATTCCTATTCCTATTCCTATTCCTATTCCTATTCCTATTCCTATTCCTATTCCTATTCCTATTCCTATTCCTATTCCTATTCTATTTCTATTTCTATTTCTATTCCTAGTCCTATTTCAATGCCAAGTGTGCAATTTATTAATAAAATGTGAAATCTTCTGTGGAGTCTCTGACTTTGTTTTTCCTCTCAACCACCAGCATGTACAAATCCTGGCAGTTCCCTCCCCCTTACGCGTGGGACATGACACCCACTCACCAGCAACCCTCTAGCAGAGGGGAATCCATTTGGGATGAAGGCCTGCTGGCAGGATTTCTGGGCTTTCTCCCTGAACATAAAGCAAGACGTGGAGGGTAGAGGAGGCAGAATTTGCATTTCAGTTCTCCAGACATTTCTCTGTAAGGTCAAAGCAGCACTGTTCAGCTGTTCATTGGCTCTCCAGGGCAGCCAGTGCCTCTGTGGGATTAAAAGACACACCACAGGGAGACAAACAATGAGAAGTTTCATGTGGCCTCATGTTACATTTTCTCCTCCAGCCAGGTCTTATGAGTTCTTAGAGAAACATAACACACTTGAGATAGCTTAGGTACTTTGATGGTATAAAATTAGTAGGATGGCTTTTGAGGTAGTTGGAAACAGAAAAGTTTTAATAAAAGGTGAAATAACAAAGCTCTTTACAGAGAAGAACTGAGTTAGGGGTAAGAGGTTCTTGCGCCTGGTAAAAACACCCCACAAAAGTGATTGCTTCTTTTGTTTTCTTCTTTTTCTAGTGAATTGCTTAGGTGGAACATTTTGGCTTCTGTCCAATTGGGTATCTTTAGGTTTGAGGTGAAGTCTTCAAGGTCTTATGAGGTGTCTTTTTACCCAATTGAGGAGAGAAACTTCTGGGCTTTTTTCCTTAAGGAGACAAAGGATAATTTGTTCACTCTGTCAACAGGTGGCACATTCCTATACCCTCACGGTGCGCACATGCACAGACTGACACATATGCACTTAGGAAGGCCTCCCTTGGACCTTGGAATCTGAACATTTGTAAAATAAAACTGTCAAAAATTGAGCACGCTGTTGACTTGTTGGGGACAGCTCTGAGAGAAGAGAACTCAAGCACCTGTGAAGGAACCCAGATACAGAAATGGTCTTGTCTTCCCAAAGCACCTACAGAAAGTGTACAGAAATAGGATGAGGTCAATGAGACTAGTACAATTTCCCTGAGACACGGTAAATCTAGCAAGAAGAAAAATACCCTGCAAGCAGAAGCTCGTCTGAGTGAAACAAAGAGTTTCACTCTTTGCCAGAGAGAGATGGGGCCGAAGGAGAAAAGGGTGTTTCCTCTTATCTCACGTGCCTGCCCTTGCGCCTGTGGGCAAGAAGAACAAGCCTGAGGCACTGAAAATTTTGCCACAAAGAATCCTACAGGGATGACACAGGTGAACATCACGTCCCTGCCTGGAATGCCACCAGACCATGATCCAAGCACTTTGCCTGTGCTGACCTGTTTACATCCTGGAAATTCTTGGAACTCTCATCCTGGACCTAACATGACTCTTCAGATAGGAAACGGGAATGCACAAGGCAGAAGCCGGGAAATGAAAAGGCAGAAATGCAGGAAACCAGGACACAGCCCCTACCATTAACTGGGATAGTTTGCATTTGACATGAGTTGGTCAGAAAATTATGGCTTCCACTAAGGTGCCTGCGGGCCGGAGGCAGGGCAGGACTGCTATAAAAGGCAGCCCAAGTCTCTGCTCTCTCATCCACGTCTCCTACTCTACAGGAATCAGGTAAGTAGGAAGCCTCTTCTGCTCCTTCTGCTGCTTCAGGAGCAGCTCTTGCCTGGCTGGTAGGGGCTGGTAGCCCCTCAGCTAAGAGGGGCTACAAGAGCCCAGGGCTGGAAGCTGCTTGTGCTGGGAGAGGGCAAGGGAGAGAAAGTCTTTTGCAGACAGAGAGAGGCTGGGACTTGGCTCAGGTGGCTCCTGGGCTTTGAGCTGGGCACAGAAATGGGGGCCAGGAGGTGCCTTGGCTACAGGGAGTTTGAGTGCAGTGCTGCTTCTCACGTGTCCTCACTTTGTGCTTCTCCCTGCCCTCTGTGCCAGGTGCACCTGTGACCCTGAGCCATGTCCTGCTGCAAGCCCTGTGACCCTTGCTGCCAGCCCTGTGGCCCCTGCCCGCTGGCCAGCAGCTGCAATGAGTGCTGTGTCAGGCAGTGCCAGAGCTCCCACGTTGTCATTCAGCCGCCTGCTGTGCTGGTGACCCTGCCTGGGCCCATCCTCAGCTCCTCCCCACAGAACACCGCCGTGGGATCCTCCACCTCTGCTGCTGTTGGCAGCATCCTGAGCTGTGAGGGAGTGCCCATCAGCTCTGGGGGCTTTGACATCTCCTGCATCACCAACTGCTATGGCAACAGTTGCTGTCGTCCCTGCTAAATCTGCTGGCAACATCCCTGGGCAAGAACCTCCACAACCTCAGAACATGGAGCTGAAATGAAGACAGAACTTTGGGACTGAATGTAGGGCCTCTGACTTTTGTTTTCTTCTTCTCCTCTCTTCTGTCTCTTGCATTCCTTTCCAGTCAATAGCACTCAATGCCAGCCTAGTGGGACCTGTTGGCTTCTCTACCTCCCTTGCTCTGGTAACCAGCAATTGCCACCCCCACTGCACCTTAGTGGCTGCTCCTGGTGCTCTCTGGATCCACCTCCTTTTTCTTCTTTAGTCTCAATAAAGTTGTTTTGCATCCAAGACTTGGCCTCTGATTCTCTTTTTATCTGTGTCACCTTCTCCCGTGAGCTCAGGGCAAAAGGTGGAGTAAGCAGAGCTTGGGACTCCCTAGAGTGGATTTTACTTTGTGCCTTTTCTCATGGAGCTCACAAACACATCCCTCAGTACTCCACTAAATCTGCCAGGAGAGGAAAATGGCTGCCAAACTTGACAGAAATGGGGGGTGAAAGGGGGTGAGTGGGAATCAGCAATGCTTGATTCCAGCCCACAGCCTCACGAATATTACTTCTCAGTGCTGGTATGTGAGATTCCATGTTTCCTGGGGCAAGAATGTGTCAGTGTAGTCATAAGACATAAACTACGTGCACAATGGATCCAAAGGATGGCAGGTGATGCCAGCCTAGGGCACAGTTCTGGAGTTTTGTAATGCTGCCAGATTTTTGTAATCCCAGCTGGTTGAGGGGCCTCCTCTGTTCTCAGCCCTCATTTCTTTTGCTCATGAAACAACAGGCCCCACTATGTGACTTGTCTACTTAATGAAACCTCTTTGCTCTCACCATAATCTTGCAAAATCCTGGATACTGCTGTAGCAGTGCTGCCTGAGCTTCTGTCCTGCTTGGTGTTCCCAGAATCTGCCCTGGCTGGGAGCACGGCCTGTAGGGCCTTCCCCGCCCAGCAGTGCCAGCCACTGACACACCCTCAGCCCCCAGTTCTTTCTCTGCAGGGACCTGGACAGGGCCAGTACACCCACATCTCTCAAGGACAATCCCAAACCTGGGTGTCTTACTTCAGGGTAAATTTTGGAGAGAATCCCCAAAGGGTTTCCTCCAGAAAAGCAGATTCAATTGGCTCCTCCCCCAACTGCTTCAGGAGAAAATACCTCCTTAGAGAAGAGTGGAAAAAACTGTTTATTAAACAATAAAACCTAAAAAATATTAAACAATATAATGTCTTGCTTCTCCCCAAGAGATGGAAAACTCAGAAAATCCCCTCCCTGGGTTGCATCTCAGCTCTCTCTGTCTCTTATCAGTCCCTCCAGTGCTGGAAATGTCGGGCCCAGGCCCAGCCTAGTGGGCCACAGGTGGAGCTGCCGGCGCTCTGCTGGTTGCTCAAAGGTGTCAAAAAGTCCAAAGAAAAGGGAAAAAAACCCACAGTCCAAGGAACATCTTTGCCACAGTTAGCTAAACTAACTAAAACAAAGAAACAAAGGACAGTTCTGTCCTACTGTCTGTCCATCCTCAGAGAGCAACAGTCCAGGAGCAGGAATGAGGAGGAGTGAGTGCAGTGTCTGAAAACAAACTGCACACTTTTTCTCTCCCCGCTTCACTCTCGGAATCAAGACTTAAAGGTGCAAAACTTTTTATTCAGCATAAAGAGAACAAGACAATTTGGGATAAAAGCATCATATAGTAAACCCAGGACACCAGGCCATCCCTTTGATGCCGCCTCCAGGAAGCCTTGGAGCCCTCAGCTGTTTCCCACGGTCCTTGTTCCTGCCTCATGTGAAGGCTTTGAGGTGACAGGGTTCTTTTGTCTCTGAGGAGATGGGGGAGTCCTCTGGCCACAGTGGCCTTTGTCCTGAGCCAGGAGCTGTGGGAAAATGGTGCTGTCAAAAAGAATGAGTCAAGTGGAGAAAAACATTTGAACACGTCTGGGAAGTTGAGGCCAGGAAGATGAGGGAATTTGTCCTCTCCCGTATCCAGAAGGGGAAACACTGGTAAACTCCAGCATGGTGGGAGGATGGTTTTGGTTTTGGTTCTGTCCGCATGCTCAGTTGATCCTGTGACAAAACACTACCCTTCCTGTCTGATTACAAACAGGGCAGAAGGCAAATGTGAGGGAGGTGTTTGAAGAGAGGAGGTTGTAGAATATCCCCAGGCACTGTTGTTTCCCATGCTCACACCTGTGAACATTTGATATCATCTTTTCCTAATGATCAGTATTTTGGTGAAGCCAGGGATGTGTTTGAGAGCTACAATATAAAAGGCACATAGTAAAGGCGACCACGGAGTATCCACCCTCAGTTTCCTCCAGCTTTTGCCCTGAGTTGAGTGCAAGAGTCGCCACACAAGGAATGAGAAAGCAGAGGACCAGGTTTGGATGCAAAATGACTTTATTGAGTCTAAGGAAGAGAAGAAGGTAGCTGAAAGAGGACAAAAGGAGCAGCCATGGGGGCCCAATGGGGGTGTCCATTTGCCGGGCCTGCAGAGGGATGGAGAGAGACAAAGAGGCCCCACTAGTCTGGCATTGGGTTGTGCAGACAGGAAAGGCAGGGAAGGGAAGAGGGTGGAAGAAAAGAGCAGTAAATCAAGGGCACAAATCCATTGTTCCAAAGATCCATCTTCAGTGCAGCTCCACGTTCTGAGGTTGTGGAGGTTCTTGCCCAGGGATGTTACCAGCAGATGTTTAGCAGGGACGACAACAACTGTTGCCATAGCAGTTGGTGATGCAGGAGATGTCAAAGCCCCCAGAGCTGATGGGCACTCCGCCACAGCTCAGGATGTTGCCAACAGCAGCAGAGGTGGAGGATCCCACGGCGGTGTTCTGTGGGGAGGAGCTGAGGATGGGCCCAGGCAGGGTCACCAGCACAGCAGGCGGCTCAATGACAACGTGGGAGCTCTGGCACTGCCTGACACAGCACTCATTGCAGCTGCTGGCCAGCGGGCAGGGCCCACAGGGCTGGCAGCAAGGGTCACAGGGCCTGCAGCAGGACATGGCTCAAGGTCACAGGTGCACCTAGAATGGAAGACAGGGAGAAGCACAAAGTGAGGACACATGAGAAGCAGCACAGCACCCAAACACCCTGCAGCCAAGGCACCTCCTGGCCCCCATTTCAGTGCCCAGCTTAAAGCCCAGAAGCCACCTGAGCCAAGTCCCAGCCTCTCTCTGTCTGCACAAGACCTTCTCTCCCCTGCCCTCTCCCAGCACAAGCAGCTCCCAGCCCTGCACTACGACAGCCCCTCTCAGATGAGACTGCCATCCAGGCAAGAGCTGCTCTTGAAGCAGCAACTGCAGGAGCAGAAGAGGCTTCCCACTCACCTGATTCCTGAAGAGGAGGAGGAGGTGAGAGAAGTGGATGAGAGAGCAGAGACTTGGGCTGCCTTTTATAGCAGTCCTGCCCTGCCTCAGGCCCACAGGCACCTCAGTGGAAGCCATAATTTCCTGACCAGCTCATGTCAAATGTTCATAATCCCAGTTAATGGTAGGGGCAGTGTCCTGGTTTCCTGCACTGCAGCCTCTATTTCCTGGCTTCTGCCCTGTGCGTTCCTATCTAAAGACTCCTTTTACAGCCAGGAAATAGAGTTCCAAGAATTTCCGGGATATGGACACGTCAGAGCAGGCAGAATGCTTGGATCATGGTCTGGTGGCATTCCATGCAGGCTCACGACCCAAACCTGTGTCATTCCTGTGGGTTTCTTTGTGGCAAAGCACTCAGGGAATCACTCTAATTCTTCCTCTATCCCTGCCCATCTCTTCCCGCATCCCTTTGTGACATCCCATGAGTTTTCACATGCAGCCTGTTTTCCTGGCCCATTTTGGGAATGGATAGAGGACAGGAGGTACTTTTTGTGGCCTTGCTTCCCCTCTATTATGTCTCCCTTTGGTCAGCACTCCATGCCTGTTTCTGCAGCTCGTTCCTGCTCTTGCCCTGGGCTGGACTGTGAGCTGTGCTTGGTGGCCCTTGGCTGGGTGGATGGTGTCCAGCAAGCTGCTCTGTCAATCCCCTTTCTCAGGCATTAAGACAAGATAAAACCCAACTGATAAAAACTTGAAGCTTGATAGAAGGCAGTTTGCTAAAACAAAAGGAAAAGATTATGCATGGAGAAGTGCACTGGGAAAGAAAATCAATGTATGGTCTTCTTTCCTCAGGAAGTGATGGCTGGCAATTTCCCAGGAAGTACGCTTTCCTCCTGTGCCATGGTTGCTCATGATGGCACACTTTGTAACTAAGACTGCAGAAATGGGCTCTGTGAGAAGTGTCCAGTGGCTCCAAACAGCTTTGACTGAATCAGCTCCAGCTGTGTCCAAAGGGGACTCAGCACTGCCCAGCACTGAGCACATTTGCAACTCTGCTGATGGCTCTGTGAGAGCAGATTTCATTAGAAATGGTTTGGGCTGGAAGGCAACTTCAAGACCACTTCTTTCTCATCCTCCTACCCTCAACAGTTGGGCACTGATGCCACCCACTAAACTAGATTGCACTAAGTTGTGGTAGTCCTATTCTTGCACACTTGCGGGGCTGTGGAATCTAAACCATTCCTGGGCAAGTTATTTCAATGCCTCACTGTCCTCACGGAGAGAGACATCTTTGTCAGCACCAAGGGAAAAGGAACAAACAAAATTGTACTTCAGGGATTGTAATGCTGCGCTTCCTCTACCCTTTTTCCTGTGAGCAAACTACAAGAGTTGAAACAGAAAGAAGGAGAAAACAGAGGCCAATATTTGAATGCAAAAGAACTTTACTGAGTCAAAAGAAGAGAAGGAGAAGGCTCAAAGAGAGCCCCTGAGGGAAGCCGCTACTATGAAGTGGGGATGTCTGATGTCCTGGGCTGTCGAGCGAAGGAAGCTAGTAGGTCCCACGAGGCTGGCATTGAGGGGTGGTGACAGGAAGGGAAGGGAAGAGAGAAAAAAGAGGAGGAGGAGAAGGAGACAGTAGTCAAAAGACTTAAATCCAAAAATAAAAAATTCCATTGTCATGCCAGCACCATGTTCGGAGTTCTTGAAGGTTCTTGCCGGAGGATGTTAGCGGCAGCGGCTTTAGCAGGGACGACAGCACCTGCTGCCACCACAGCAGTTGGTGATGCAGGAGATGTCAAAGCCCCCAGAGCTGATGGGCACTCCCTCACAGCTGAGGATGCTGCCAACAGCAGCAGAGGTGGAGGATCCCACGGCGGTGTTCTGTGGGGAGGAGCTGAGGATGGGCCCAGGCAGGGTCACCAGCACAGCAGGCGGCTGAATGACAACGTGGGAGCTCTGGCACTGCCTGACACAGCACTCAGTGCAGCTGCTGGCCAGCGGGCAGGGCCCACAGGGCTGGCAGCAAGGCTCGCAGGGCCGGCACTGCTGGCACTTCTCAGAGCAGGACATGTCTGGAGCCTGGCGCTGCACCTGGCACGGAGGGCAGGGAGGAAGCAGAGCACACAAACACCTCAGACACAGCCCGTAAGGCAGCCCCAGCAGCACAAGGCCCCTGCATCCTGCACAGCTCCAGCCTGGCCAGCCCCAACCTGGGCATCCTTTGCCTCAGCCCAGCACCCTCCTTCCCAGCTCAGCCAGGCCCAGCTCTGCTCCTGCCTAAGCTGCAGGAAAATCAGCCCCTCAGCCCAGCCTCAACCTCTGGCCAGAACAAACACTCTGCCCTCTGCCCACACCAGCACCACTGCAGAAGAGCCCCAGCAGAAGAACAAGGAGCAGCAACAAGGGCCAGAAAGCCCAATGCTGTCTTGGAGAGGGTGGAGGAGAAAGGGGCTTCCAACTCACCTGATTCCCAAGGAGCAGGAGGTGACAGAAGTGGATGAGAGAGCCCCCCGTTGGGCTGCCTTTTATCCTGGCCCCACAGTGCCTCAGGGCCCACAGTTTGTGCTGTGCAGGTGACGATATTCCTGCATGATCCCAAATGAATGGAAAGATCTCTGGGAATGGTATGGCATCAGTTGGATTTTCCCTCTACCATGACTTTGCATTTCCTGGATTACCTCATTCCCATTCCCTCACGGACAATTCTTTTGAGTGCTTGTATGTGAGTTTCCATGATTCCTGGGGGCAAGGATGTGTCAGTGTGGTCATAAAACATGAACTGTGTGCAGAAGGGATCACAAGGAGGCAGGTGATGGCTGCCTGAGGCATTCTTTGGGATATTTTCTGTTCCTGCTGACTGGAAGTGCCTCATCTGCTCCCAGCCCTCCAGTCTCTGGCTCATCACCCAACGGCTCTCCTTCATGCCTTGCCTTTGAGGTAAAACCCTGCTTGCCTTCCTCCTCAGCCTTCACAGTACATGAGAATCCTGTAGCAGGGCTACCTGAGCTTGTGTCCTGCTTGGTGTTGCCAGAATCTGCTCTGGCTGGGAGCTCCCCAGCATCCCTCCTCAGTGCCATCCCTTCCTCAGGCCTCTGCCCCATGTGCTCCCCCACAATCATGTATGTGGCAGTGTGGCTGTGGCCCAGTGTGTGCCAGTGTCTGCACACGCCTGTGCTTGTGCCCTGCTGGGAACAGCCCCTGAGAGCCTCTGGCCTGCACGGGGATGGTTGTGCACAAGGCAGGGCCCTTGTGTGCAACCCCCCTGCCCGTGTGCTGGGCCCGTGTGCTGGGCTCTGTGCTCTGGGCTCATCTCTGAGCACCCCTGGCCAGGCTGGCAGTCTGTCAGTGCCCTGGCTGTGCGTGCACAGCTGGGCCTGAGCTGAGCTCTCAGCCCAGCCATTGCACGGCCTGGAGGGCCTTCCCTGCCCAGCAGGGCCAGCCACTGACACACACTCAGCCCCCAGTTCCTTCTCTGCAGGAGCCTCGACAGGGCCACAGCACCCACATTTCTCAAGGACAATTCCAAACCTAGGCCATCCCTTCAATGCCACCTCCAGGCAGCCTTGGGGCCATCTGCTGTTTCCCAGGGTCCTCGTTCCTGCCTCATGGGAAGCCTTTGAGGTCACATTGTTCTGGTGGCCATGTGGGGATTGGGGAGTGCACTGACCTCTGTGGCCTTTGCCCCATTATCCAGGAGCTCAGGGAAAATGTTGCTGTCAAACGGAATGAGTCAAGTGAGGAAAAACATTTGACTGTTTCTGGCAGGTGGTGGCCGGAATATGGGAGAGTTTATCCTGTCCCAAATCCATAAGGGGAAACACTGGCAGACTCCAGCATGGTGGGAGAATGATTTTGGTTCTGTCATGTTTAGTTGATCCTGTGAAACCCCTCACCTCTGCTTGTCTGGTTGAGGCCTGAGCAGAAGGGTAATGTGAGGGTGGTGTTTGAAGAGAGGAGGTTGTAGAATATCCGCTGTCACTGCTGTTTCCCATTCCCACTCCTGTGAACTTTGATATCATCTTCTCCTAATGATCAGTATTTTGGGGAAGCCAGGCGTGTATTTGGGAGCTCCAATAGAAAAGGCACAAAATAATGGAACTCCACCATGGAGTGTCCGCCCACAGCTTCCTCCACCTTTAGCCCTGCACTGAATCGCAGTTTCCACACCAGGAAGGAGAAAGCAGAGGGCCAGGTTTGGATGCAAAATGACTTTATTGAGTCTAAGGAAGAGAAGGAGGAAGCTTGAAAAGGACATCAGGAGCAGCCAGTGGGGCCCAGTGGGGGAGTCCATTTGCCTGGCCTGCAGAGGGATAAAGGGAGGCAAACAGGCGCCACTAGGCTGGCATTGGGAGGTGCAGACAGGAAAGGCAGGGAAGGGAAGAGAGTGAAAGAAAAGAGCAGTAAATCAAGGGCACAAATCCATTGTTCCAAAGATCCATCTTCAGTGCAGCTCCACGTTCTGAGGTTGTGGAGGTTCTTGCCCAAGGATGTCACCATCAGCTTTAGCAGGGACGACAACAACTGTTGCCATAGCAGTTGGTGATGCAGGAGATGTCAAAGCCCCCAGAGCTGATGGGCACTCCGCCACAGCTCAGGATGTTGCCAACAGCAGCAGAGGCAGAGGATCCCACGGCGGTGTTCTGTGGGGAGGAGCTGAGGATGGGCCCAGGCAGGGTCACCAGCACAGCAGGCGGCTCAATGACAACGTGGGAGCTCTGGCACTGCCTGACACAGCACTCATTGCAGCTGCTGGCCAGTGGGCAGGGGCCACAGGGCTGGCAGCAAGGGTCACAGGGCTTGCAGCAGGACATGGCTCACGGTCACAGGTGCACCTAAAATGGAAGACAGGGAGAAGCACAAAGTGAGGACATATGAGAAGCAGCACTGCACCCAAACACCCTGAGGCCAAGGCACCTCCTGGCCCCCATTGCAGTGCCCAGCTCAAAGCCCAGGAGCCACCTGTGCCAAGTCTCAGCCTCTCTCTGTCTGCACAAGACCTTCTCTCCCCTGCCCTCTCCCAGCACAAGCAGATCCCAGCCCTGCACTATGACAGCCCCTCTCAGCTGAGACCTCCAGGCAGGCAAGAGCTGCTTTTGAACCAGCAGCTGCAGGAGCAGAAGAGGCTTCCCACTCACCTGATTCCTGAAGAGGAGTGGATGAGAGAGCAGAGACTTGGGCTGCCTTTTATAGCAGTCCTGCCCTGCCTCAGGCCCACAGGCACCTTAGTGGAAGCCATAATTTTCTGACCAGCTCATGTCAAATGTGCACCATCCCAGTTAATGGTAGGGGTAGTGTCCTGCTTTCCTACACTGCAGCTTCTATGTCCTGGCTTCTGCCCTGTGCGTTCCTATCTAAAGACTCCTTCTAGTGCCAGCAATGAGAGATCCAAGAATTTCCGGGATATGGACACGTCAGAGTGGGCAGAATGCTTGGATCATGGTCTGGTGGCATTCCATGCAAGCTCACGACCCAAACCTGTGTCATTCCTGTGGGTTTCTTTGTGGCAAAGCACTCAGGGCATCACTCTCATTCTTCCTCTATCCCTGCCCATCTCTACCGCATCCCTTTGTGACATCCCATGAGTTTTCACATGCAGCCTGTTTTCCTGGCCCATTTTGGGAATGGATAGAGGAGAGGAGGTGTTCTTTGTGGTCTTGCTTCCCCTGTATTACATCTCCCTTTCGTCAGCACTCCATGCCTGCTTCTGCAACTCATTCCTGGTCTTGCCCTGGGCTGGGCTACGAGCTGTGCTTGGTGGCCCTTGGCTGGATGGATGGTGGCCAGCAAGCTGCTCTATCAATCCCCTTTCTCAGGCAGTAAGACAAGATAAAACCAAACTGATAACAACATGAAGCTTGATAGAAGGTAGTTTGCCAAGGGTAAAGGGGAAGATTATGCATGCACTATTACATTGGGAAAGAAAATAAACATATTGCCTCTTTCTCTCAGGAAGTGATGGCTGGCAATTTCCCAGGAATCAGGGCTTCCTCCTGTGCCATGGTTGCTCATGATGGCACACTTTCCACAGAAAGCCGCAGGAATGGGCCCTGTGAGAAGAGTCCACTGGCTCCAGGCAGCTGTGACTGAGCCAGCTGTGTCCAAAGGGGACTCAGCCCTGCTCAGCACTGAGCATATTTGTCACATTGCTGATGCCTCCGTGAAAGCAGATTTCATTAGAAATGGTTTGGGCTGGATGGCAATTTCAAAACCATTTCTTTCCACTCCTCCCTTGCTCAACAGTTCGGCACACACTAAAACAGTTTGCTCCACGCTGTGTCCACCCTGCTCTTGCACACTTCCAGTGTTGAAGAGTCTAAAAGATTTCAGGGCAATTTAGTACAATGCCACATTAGCATGAAAGAGAGGGAAACCCTTGTCAGTGCCAAGGGAAAGGGAAAAGATAAAATTGCACTGCCAGGATTTCAATTCTATGTTTCCTCTCAACTTCTTTCCAGTGAGCAAACTGGAAAAGTTGTCACGGAAAGAAGGAGAAATCAGAGGCCAAGGTTTGAATGCAAAATAACTTTATTGAATCAAAAGAAGAGAAGGAGAAGGCTGAAAAGGAGCCCCTGAGGGAAGCCATTATGGAGAAGTGGGGATGTCTGATGTCCTAGGCTGCCGACCGAAGAAGGACAGCAGGTCCAACTAGGCTGGCATTCAGTGCTGGTGACAGGAAAGGAAGGGAAGAGTAAAATGAGTGGAGGAGAACAGGAAAACAGAAGCCCAAAGCCTTAAATACAACAGTCCAGAATTCCATTTTCATTCCAGCAGCACGTTCCAATGTCTTGGAGGTTCTTCCCCGAGAACGTTGGCGGCAGCATCTTTAGCAGGGACGACAGCACCTGCTGCCACCACAGCAGTTGGTGATGCAGGAGATGTCAAAGCCCCCAGAGCTGATGGGCACTCCCTCACAGCTGAGGATGCTGCCAACAGCAGCAGAGGTGGAGGATCCCACGGCGGTGTTCTGTGGGGAGGAGCTGAGGATGGGCCCAGGCAGGGTCACCAGCACAGCAGGCGGCTGAATGACAACGTGGGAGCTCTGGCACTGCCTGACACAGCACTCAGTGCAGCTGCTGGCCAGCGGGCAGGGCCCACAGGGCTGGCAGCAAGGCTCGCAGGGCCGGCACTGCTGGCACTTCTCAGAGCAGGACATGTCTGGAGCCTGGCGCTGCACCTGGCACAGAGGGCAGGGAGGAAGCAGAGCACACGCACACCTCAGACACAGCCCGCAAGGCAGCCCCAGCAGCACAAGGCCCCTGCTGTCTGCACAGCTGCAGCCTGGCCAGCCCCAACCTGGGCATCCTTTGCCTCAGCCCAGCACCCTCCTTCCCAGCTCAGCCATGCCCAGCTCTGCTCCTGCCTAAGCTGCAGGAAAATCAGCCCCTCAGCCCAGCCTCAGCCTCTGGCCAGAACACACACTCTGCCCTCTGCCCACACCAGCACCAGTGCACAACAGCCCCAGAAGAACAAGGAGCAGCAACAAGGGCCAGAAAGCTCAGTGCTTCCTTGGAGAGAATAGGGGAGAAAGGGGCTTCCAACTCACCTGATTCCCAAGGAGCAGGAGGTGACAGAAGTGGATGAGAGAGCCCCCCGTTGGGCTGCCTTTTATCCTGGCCCCACAGTGCCTCAGGGCCCACAGTTTGTGCTGTGGTGGTGATGATATTCCTGCATGATCCCAAACGAATGGAAAGATCTCTGGGAATGGTATGGCATGAGTTGGATTTTCCCTCTACCATGACTTTGCATTTCCTGACTTACCTCATTCCCAATTCCTCATGGATACTTCTTCTGAGAGCTGGTATGCAAGATTCCATGATTCCTGGGGGCAAGGATGTGTCAGTGTGGTTAAGAGACATGAACTAAGTGCAGAACGGATCACAAGGAGGCAGGTGATGGCAGCCTGAGGCATTCTTGGGGTTATTTTCTGCTCCTGCTGACTGCAAGTGCCTCATCAGTTCTGAGCCCCCCAGTCTTTGGCTTATCACCCAACGGCTCTCCTTCATGCCTTGCCTTCGAGGTAAAACCTCTTTGCCTTCCTCCTCAGCCCTCACAGTGGATGAGCTTCTGTCCTGCTTGGTGTTGCCAGAATCTGCTCTGGCTGGGAGCTCCCCAGCATCCCTCCTCAGTGCCACTCTTTCCTCAGGCCTCTGCCCCATGTGCTCCCCCACAATCATGTGCCTGGCAGTGTGGCTGTGGCCCAGTGTGTGCCAGTGTCTGCACATGCCTGTGCTTGTGCCCTGCTGGGAACAGCCCCTGAGAGCCTCTGGCCTGCACGGGGATGGTTGTGCACAGGGCAGGGCCCTTGTGTGCAACCTCCCTGCCCGTGTGCCTGTGCCCGTGTGCTGGGCTCTGTGCTCTGGGCTCATCTCTGAGCACCCCTGGCCAGGCTGGCAGTGTGTCAGTGCCCTGGCTGTGTGTGCACAGCTGGGCCTGAGCTGAGCTCTCAGCCCAGCCATTGCACAGCCTGGAGGGCCTTCCCTCCCCAGAAGGGCCAGCCACTGACACACACTCAGCCCCCAGTTCCTTCTCTGCAGGAACATGGACATGGCCACGGCACCCACATCTCTCAAGGACAATGCCAAACCCAGGCCATCCCTTGGATGCCACTTCCAGGCAGCCTTGGGGCCATCATCTTTTTCACAGGACCTTGCTCCTGCCTCATGGGGATGCTTTGAGGTGACAGACCTCTGGTGTCTCATCAGAGTGGGAGGAGTCCTGTGGCCACACAGGCCTTTGTCCTCAGCCAGGAGCTCTGGGAAAATGTTTCTGTCAAAGAGAAGGAGACATGTGGGGAAAAGAGTTTGACCATGTCTGGGTGGTGAAAAGTACCTTAAGGATGTAACTTAGGCAAACAGAAGTCCTGCAAATGGCAAGCAGGATGCTAGCTCAGACCTTGAGGTCTGACAAAGCAGAAGTTCTGCTAAACAACAATATTGGCCTGACTCAAATGTTGCAGAGGAGGACCAGCTGCCTAAGAGGGAAATCAGGCTAGAGGACAGAATCCATAGAAGTATAAATGGACAGGTGATAAGGACAGCAACTATGTAAAATAAGTCAAGTGTGTTTGGCTCACTAATGAATATGAATGTGTAATCACTGCATATGATAAAAAATCTCATTAACTGTATGCCTGGTGCATTTTGCATTATTCAGAGCATGGAGGCGGGGCCACATGGCCAGTGGCAAAAACGTGATGAGGAACTTGCCCATGCAGATCCTAGATGAATCGACTTCTGAGCACTTCTCTAAAAATCTTGGAAATAAGTAGTAGACAATCTAAAAGGGGCATGGTAAAAAAAATCCCCACTTGGTTGCATTTTGCGACATTAGAGGAAGATTGGCAGTTCCTGGATGAACCAGCAAAGGACCCCAGAGGAAAGCAGTTCCCAATCAGCTCTTTTGTGTGGCTGATAGAATGCTAATCATGAAACCCCTCAGGCCTGCCTGTCTGGACAGAAGCTGGGATGAACGTTAAATGTGAGGACAGTTGGAAGAGAAGAGGTGTGGGCTTTCCCCAGGCCTCCCTGGTTTCCATTCCCTGCTATCTTCACCCTGAGAGTCGTTTCAGTGGAGTAGCCAGGGATGTGTTTAACAGCTACCACGTAAAGGGCAAAAAGTCAAATCCACTCTAGGGAGTTCCACCCTCTACTTCTCTACATGTTCTCCTGATCTCCCTGGAAGAATGTGCTATAGATGAAAAGAGAATCAGATGCCAAGGTTTGGATGCAAAACAACTTTATTGAGACTAAAGAAGAAAAGGAGGAGGCTCACGGAAGGCATCTGGAGCAGCCACTATGGTGCAGTGGGGGTGTCCATCTGCTTGGCCTCCAGAGATAGGGAGGGAGAGAAGCTAACAGGTCCCACTAAGCTGACATTGCATGGTGGTGACAGGAAAGGATGCAAAAGAAAGGGAAGAGAGTCATAGAAGGCAACAGAGAGCTAACAGCATCAATTTAACGTTACAAAACTTCCATCGTCATTCCAGAGCAATGTTCTGAGGTCTTGAGGTTCTTCCTTAAGGATGTCACCATCAGCTTTAGCAGGGACGACAGCAACTGTTGCCATAGCAGTTGGTGATGCAGGAGATGTCAAAGCCACCAGAGCTGATGGGCACTCCCTCACAGCTCAGGATGCTGCCAACAGCAGCAGAGGTGGAGGATCCCACGGCGGTGTTCTGTGGGGAGGAGCTGAGGATGGGCCCAGGCAGGGTCACCAGCACAGCAGGCGGCTGAATGACAACGTGGGAGCTCTGGCACTGCCTGACACAGCACTCAGTGCAGCTGCTGGCCAGCGGGCAGGGGCCACAGGGCTGGCAGCAAGGGTCACAGGGCTTGCAGCAGGACATGGCTCGGGCTCACAGGTGCACCTGGCACAGAGGGCAGGGAGGAAGCACAAAGTGATAACATGCGAGAAGCAGCACTGCACCCAAACAACCTTCAGACATTCCCTCCCCTGCCCTCTCCCAGCACAAGCCTTGCAACAGCCCTGGGCTCGTGTAGCCCCTCTCAGCTGAGACCTCCAGCCAGGCAAGAACTGGTCTTCAAGCAGCAGGAGGAGGAGGAGAAGAGGCTTCGCACTCACCTGATTCCTGAAGAGGAGGAGGAGGTGAGAGAAGTGGATGAGAGAGCAGAGACTTGAGCTGCCTTTTATAGCAGTCCTGCCCTGCCTCAGGCCCACAGGCACCTTAGTGGAAGTCATAATTTTCTGACCGGATCATTTCAAATGTGCACCTTCCAGTTAATGGTAGGGGCTGTATCCTGATTTCCTGCATTTCTGCCTTTTCATTTCCTGGCTTCTGCCATGTGCGTTCCTATCTGAAGTCTTCTGTTAGGGCCAGGATGAGAGAAACAAGAATTTCTGGGGTATAAACACGTCAGAGTGGGCAGAATGCTTGGACCATGGTCTGATGGCATTCCATGCAGGCACATGTTGCATTTTTATTCCTCCCTCCAAAGTCAGCATAATTGTTCAACAATCCATGCCCATTTCTCCGCCTCATTCCTGCTGTTTTCTTGTGCTTTATTTTGTTTCTTTCCAGTAGCTTCAGCAAGGATACTTCTCCCTGAAAAGTGCTGCCCTACCTCCCTAGGTCCCTTCTCCAGTCATATGCTGGGCTTTCTCTCCACATGCTCTTACCAACAATCCTTGATTGTTATTACCACCTGTGCTGGGTTGATCTTGGCTGGATGGCCAGTGCCCTGCAGCCACTCTATGATTCTCCATTCTGAGGTGAACAGGGTTGGGAAAATATGTAGGAAATTAACTTGAATATTAAGATATGGCAATTGGCAGTTGGCCATATCTGTTCACCCCATCTTCCCTTCAGGAGGGACTCAAAGAATTGAGATCCAGACATTCAGCTTCCTCCTGCTCTAATCCCCAAACCTCCTGCTAATACAAAGGAGCAAGATCTGAAATTGGGCTGCCAATCATTAATGTGTAGCCATTAATCCCCAGGACTCCCAGAGCCTCCAGGGAAGTCCAGTAGCCCAAGCCCAGCTCTAGCACCATCTTGGTAGCTCCCGAGGCTTGGGACTGCAGTCAAAACTTGGAGTAGTAGGAAGCACTGAACAACACCTCAACTTGCTTAATCCAGTGTATTGTTCTCTCTAGACATCACTCACAGTGCAGCAATGCATGAATAGAATTCCCTAGAGTATGGTTGTAGACAAGTGCTCTCCTATGTGGAGAACACTCCAAATGCAGGACTGCAGCACTCAGGGGTGTATTCACACAAGTGCAAAAGCACATGGATGTGCAGATACTCACAGACACTGTGGTTAACGCAGCAGTGCAATAGGTCCCTCAGAGACTGTGCATGCAGAGAAGGAGTACTAAAAGATTTTAAGAGAAGGACAAGGATGATACTCAAGAGAGGCGTAGGGTGCTGAGCCAAAGACTGGAGGGCTGGGAAACCAAAAGCACTTGCAGTCATCAGAAACATAAAAAATACAAAAGAGTGCCCCACGTTGACATCACCTGCATCCCCGGGATCACGTCTGCACTTAGTTCATGTCTATCATGTCTATGGCCCAGTCTCACACATCCTTGCCCACAAGAATCATGGAATCTTGCATACCAGCTCTCAGAAGAAGTGTCTGTGAGGGAATGGGAATGAGGTAAGCCAGGAAATGCAAAGTTATGGTAGAGGGAAAATCCAACTCATGCCATACCATTCCCAGAGATCTTTCCATTCGTTTGGGATCATGCAGGAATATCATCACCACCACAGCACAAACTGTGGGCCCTGAGGCACTGTGGGGCCAGGATAAAAGGCAGCCCAACGGGGGGCTCTCTCATCCACTTCTGTCACCTCCTGCTCCTTGGGAATCAGGTGAGTTGGAAGCCCCTTTCTCCCCTATTCTCTCCAAGGAAGCACTGAGCTTTCTGGCCCTTGTTGCTGCTCCTTGTTCTTCTGGGGCTGTTGTGCACTGGTGCTGGTGTGGGCAGAGGGCAGAGTGTGTGTTCTGGCCAGAGGCTGAGGCTGGGCTGAGGGGCTGATTTTCCTGCAGCTTAGGCAGGAGCAGAGCTGGGCATGGCTGAGCTGGGAAGGAGGGTGCTGGGCTGAGGCAAAGGATGCCCAGGTTGGGGCTGGCCAGGCTGCAGCTGTGCAGACAGCAGGGGCCTTGTGCTGCTGGGGCTGCCTTGCGGGCTGTGTCTGAGGTGTGCGTGTGCTCTGCTTCCTCCCTGCCCTCTGTGCCAGGTGCAGCGCCAGGCTCCAGACATGTCCTGCTCTGAGAAGTGCCAGCAGTGCCGGCCCTGCGAGC
Source organism: Melospiza georgiana (assembly GCF_028018845.1). Classification (NCBI taxonomy): domain Eukaryota; kingdom Metazoa; phylum Chordata; class Aves; order Passeriformes; family Passerellidae; genus Melospiza; species Melospiza georgiana. Next base: position 3,945,057 of record NC_080457.1, on the reverse strand, counting down.
CTTGCTGCCAACCCTGTGGCCCCTGCCCGCTGGCCAGCAGCTGCACTGAGTGCTGTGTCAGGCAGTGCCAGAGCTCCCACGTTATCATTGAGCCACCTGCTGTGCTGGTGACCCTGCCTGGGCCCATCCTCAGCTCCTCCCCACAGAACACCGCCGTGGGATCCTCCACCTCTGCTGCTGTTGGCAGCATCCTGAGCTGTGAGGGAGTCCCCATCAGCTCTGGGGGCTTTGACATCTCCTGCATCACCAACTGCTGTGGTGGCAGCAGGTGCTGTCGTCCCTGCTAAAGATGCTTCTGCCAACATCTTTAGGCAAGAACCTCAAAGACCTCGGATCGTGATGATGGAATGAAGTCAGAACTTAACAGAATGGATTTAGAACTTTGAACTATTGTTTTCTTATAGTCCTCCTCTCATTTTTCTCTTCCCTTCCTTTCCTGTCACCACCTCTCAATGCCAGCATAGGTAGATATTCTGGCTTCCTTCTCTTGGCAATACAGCATGTCAGACATTCTACTGCTTCTGACTTGCTGTTCTCAAGTGTCCTCTCTGATCCTCCATATTTTCTAATTTTGCTTCAATAAAGTTTCTTTTGCATTCAAACCTAGTCCTCTGATTTCTCCTTCTTTCTGTGACAACTCTTCCACTTTGCTCAATTGGAAATGGGTGGAGGAAGCACAGCACTGCCATCCCTGTAGTGCAATTTAATTTCTTCCCTTTTCCCTTGAGGCTGACCAAGATGTGCCTCTACATGAGGCACATCTTGGTCAGCCCCAAGGGAAAGGGGAGCATGAGGCATTGCAGTAACTTGCCCTGAATGGTTTCGGAGGCCTCAACCCCAGAAGTGTGCAAGACCAGGATGTACACAGCTTTGTGCAATCTGGTTTAGTGGGTGTCATCAGTGCCCCTCTGTTGAGGGAAGGAGGACAAGAAAGAAATGGTCTTGAAGTTGCCTTCCAGCCCAAACCATTTCTAATGAAATCTGCTTTCTCAGAGGCATCAGCAGTGTGACAAATATGCTCAGTGTTGGGCATTGCTGAGTCCACTTTGGACATAGCTGGAGCTGACTCAGTCACAGCTGTCTGGAGCCACTGGACTCTTCTCACAGAGCCCATTCCTACAGCTTTATGTGGAAAGTGCGCCATCATGAGCAACCATGGCACAGGAGGAAGCTCTCCTTCCTGGGAAATTGCCAGCCATCGCTTCCTCAGGGAAGGAGGCCATAGGTTTATTTTCTTTCCTGATGTACTTGTGAATGCATAATCTTTCACTTTACCTTTGGCAAACTGCTTTCTCTCAAGCTTCAAGAAGTTATCAGTTTGGTTTTATCTTGTTATTCTGCCTGAGAAAGGGGATTGACAGAGCAGTTTGCTAGGCACCATCCATCCAGCCAAGGGCCACCCAGCACAGCTCGCAGCACAGCCAAGGGCAAGAGCAGGAAAGAGCTGCAGAAGCAGGCATGGAGTGCTGACGAAAGGGAGACGTAATAGAGGGGAAGCAAGACCACAAAGAAAATCTTCTGTCCCCTATCCATTCCCAAAATGGGCCAGGAAAACAGGCTACATGTGAAAACTCATGGCATGTCACAAAGGGAAGCGGTAGAGATGGGCAGGGATAGTGGAAGAATGAGAGTGATGTCCTGAGTGCTTTGCCACAAAGAAACCCACAGGAATGACACAGGTTTGGGTCGTGAGCCTGCATGGAATGCCACCAGACCATGATCCCAGCATTCTGCCTACTCTGATATGTTTATATTCCGGAAATTCTTGGATCTCCCATTTCTGGCCCTAGAAAGAGTCTTTAGATAGGAATGCACAAGGCAGAAGCCAGGACATAGAGGCTGCAGTGCTGGAAACCAGGACACAGCCCCTGCCATTAACTGGGATTATGCACATTTGACATGAGCTGGTCAGAAAATTATGACTTCCAGTAAGGTGCCTCTGGGCATGAGGCAGGGCAGGACTGCTATAAAAGGCAGCCCAAGTCTCTGCTCTCTCATCCACTTCTCTCACCTCCTCCTCCTCTTCAGGAATCAGGTGAGTGGGAAGACTCTCCTCTTTCTGCTGCTTCAAGAGCAGCTCTTGCCTGGCTGGAGGTCTCAGCTGAGAGGGGCTGTCGTAGTGCAGGGCTGGGAGCTGCTTGTGCTGGGACAGCAGAGGGGAGAGAAGGTCTTGTGCAGACAGAGAGAGGCTGGGACTTGGCTGAGGTGGCTCCTGGGCTGTGAGCTGGGCACTGCAATGGGGGCCAGGAGGTGCCTTGGTTGCAGGTTTTTTGGGTGCAGTGCTGCTTCTCATATGTCCTCACTTTGTGCTTCTCCCTGCCCTCTGTGCCAGGTGCCCCTGTGACCTCGAGCCATGTCCTGCTGCAGGCCCTGTGACCCTTGCTGCCAGCCCTGTGGGCCCTGCCCGCTGGCCAGCAGCTGCAATGAGTGCTGTGTCAGGCAGTGCCAGAGCTCCCATGTTGTCATTGAGCCGCCTGCTGTGCTGGTGACCCTGCCTGGGCCCATCCTCAGCTCCTCCCCACAGAACACCGCCGTGGGATCCTCCACCTCTGCTGCTGTTGGCAACATCCTCAGCTGTGGCGGAGTGCCCATCAACTCTGGGGGCTTTGACATCTCCTGCATCACCAACTGCTATGGCAACAGTTGTTGTCGTCCCTGCTAAATCTGCTGGCAACATCCCTGGGCAAGAACCTCCATAACCTCAGAACGTGGAGCTGCACTGAAGATGGATCTTTGGAACAATGGATTTGTGCCCTTGATTTACTGCTCTTTTCTTCCACCATCTTCCCTTCCCTGCCTTTCCTGTCAGCACCTCCCTTTGCCAGCCTAGTGGGGCCTGTTTGACCTCCTTCTGTCCCTCTGCAGGCCAGGCAAATGGACATCCCCACTGTGCTCCCATATCTGCTCCTGATATCCTCTTTCAGCTACCTTCTTCTCTTCCTTAGACTCAATAAAGTCATTTTGCATCCAAACCTGGTCCTCTGCTTTCTCATTCCTTGTGTGGGAGCTCTTCCACTCAACTCAGGGCAAAAGCTGGAGGAAGCTGTGGGTGGACATTCCGTGGTGGCCTTTACTATGTGCCTTTTCTATTGTAGCTCTCAAACACATCCCTGGCTTCACCAAAATACTGATCATCAAAAGAAGATGATGTCAAATGGTCACAGGAGTGGGAGTGGGAAACAGCAGTGCCTGGGGATATTCTACAACCTCCTCTCTTTAAACACCTCCCTCTCATTGTCTTTCTGCTCAGCCCTAAACCAGACAAGCAGGGGTGAGGGGTTTCACAGGATCAATTAAACATGAGGACAGAACCAAAAACATTCTGGCACCATGTTGGAGGATGCCACTGTTTCCTCTTCTGGATTTGGGAGAGGCGAAACTCTCCCATTTCCTGGCCACCAAATCCCAGACATGGTCAAATGTTTTTCTCCAGGTGACTCCTTCTCTTTGACAGAAACATTTTCCCACAGCTCCTGGACTATAGGGCAAAGGCCACTGTGGTCAGTGGACTCTCCAATCCCCACAGAGAAAACAGTACTCTGCCACATCAAAACTTCTCCATGGGGAAGGAACAAGGATCCTGGGAAACAGCAGATGGCCCTAAGGGTGTCTGGAGGTGGCATCCAAGGGATGGCCTGGGTTTGGCATTGTCCCTGAGAGATGTGAGTGCCGTGGCCCTGTCCAGGCTCCTGCAGAGAAGGAACTGGGGGCTGAGTGTGTGTCAGTGGCTGGTAATGCTGGGCAGGGAAGGCCCTCCAGGCCGTGCAATGGCTGGGCTGAGAGCTCAGCTCAGGCCCAGCTGCGCACACACACACAGGGCACTGACACATTGCCAGCCTGGCCAGGGGTGCTCAGAGATGAGCCCAGAGCACAGAGCCCAGCACACGGGCACAGGCACATGGGCAGGGAGGTTGCACACAAGGGCCCTGCCCTGTGCACAACCATCCCCGTGCAGGCCAGAGGCTCTCAGGGGCTGTTCCCAGCAGGGCACAAGCACAGGCATGTGCAGACACTGGCACACACTGGGCCACAGCCACACTGCCACGCACATGATTGTGGGGGAGCACATGGGGCAGAGGCCTGAGGAATGGGTGGCACTGAGGAGGGATGCTGGGGAGCTCCCAGCCAGAGCAGATTCTGGCAACACCAAGCAGGACACAAGCTCAGGTAGCCCTGCTACGGGAGTCTCATGCACTGTGAAGGCTGAGGAGGAAGGCAAACAGGGTTTTACCTCCAAGGCAAAGCATGAAGGAGAGTCGTTGGGTGATGAGCCAGAGACTGGAGGGCTGGGAGCAGATGAGGCACTTCAAGTCAGCAGGAACAGAAAATATCCCCAAGAATGCCTCAGGCAGCCATCACCTGCCTCGTTGTGATCCCTTCTGCACACAGTTCATGTTTTATGACCACACTGACACATCCTTGGCCCCAGGAATCATGGAAACTCACATACAAGCACTCAAAAGAATTGTCCGAGAGGGATTGGGAATGAGGTAATCCAGGAAATGCAAAGTTATGGTAGAGGGAAAATCCAATTCATGCCATACCATTCCCAGAGATCTTTCCATTCACTTGGGATCATGCAGGAATATTGTCACCTGCACAGCACAAACTGTGGGCCCTGAGGCACTGTGGGGCCAGGATAAAAGGCATCCCAACGGGGGGCTCTCTCATCCACTTCTGTCACCTCCTGCTCCTTGGGAACCAGGTGAGTTGGAAGCCCCTTTCTCCTCTATTCTCTCCAAGGAAGCACTGAGCTTTCTGGCCCTTGTTGCTGCTCCTTGTTCTTCTGGGGTTGTTCTGCACTGGTGCTGGTGTGGGCAGAGGGCAGAGTGTGTGTTCTGGCCAGAGGCTGAGGCTGGGCTGAGGGGCTGATTTTCCTGCAGCTTAGGCAGGAGCAGAGCTTGGCCTGGCTGAGCTGGGAAGGAGGGTGATGGGCTGAGGCAAAGGATGCCCAGGTTGGGGCTGGCCAGGCTGGAGCTGTGCAGGCAGCAGGGGCCTTGTGCTGCTGGGGCTGCCTTGCGGGCTGTGTCTGAGGTGTGCGTGTGCTCTGCTTCCTCCCTGCCCTCTGTGCCAGGTGCAGCGCCAGGCTCCAGACATGTCCTGCTCTGAGAAGTGCCAGCAGTGCCGGCCCTGCGAGCCTTGCTGCCAACCCTGTGGCCCCTGCCCGCTGGCCAGCAGCTGCAATGAGTGCTGTGTCAGGCAGTGCCAGAGCTCCCACGTTGTCATTCAGCCGCCTGCTGTGCTGGTGACCCTGCCCGGGCCCATCCTCAGCTCCTCCCCACAGAACACCGCCGTGGGATCCTCCACCTCTGCTGCTGTTGGCAGCATCCTCAGCTGTGAGGGAGTGCCCATCAGCTCTGGGGGCTTTGACATCTCCTGCATCACCAACTGCTGTGGTGGCAGCAGGTGCTGTCGTCCCTGCTAAAGATGCTGCTGCCAACATCCTTCAGCAAGAACCTCAAAGACCTCGGACCGTGATGATGGAATGAAGTCAGAACTTAACAGATTGGATTTAGAACTTTGAACTATTGTTTTCTTATAGTCCTCCTGTCATTTTTCTCTTCCCTTCCTTTTCTGTCACCACCACTCAATGCCATGTTAGTGGCACCTACTGGCTTCCTTCACTTGGCAACGCAGTAGGTCAGCCATGCTACTGCATCTTTCTTGCTTTTCTTGAGCGCCCTCTCTGATCCTCCACATTTTCTAATTTTGACTCAATAAAGTTTCTCTTGCATTCAGACCTTGGTCTCTGATTTCTTCTTCTTTCCGTGACAACTCTTCAACTTGGCTCAATTGCAAAAGTGTGGAGGAAGAACAGCGTTGCAATCCCTGCCTTGTAATTTTATTTTTCCATTTCCCTTGGAGCTGACAAAGATGTCCCTCTCTGTGAGGACACTGAGGCAATGTTTTTAACATGTCCAAAATTGTTTGGATGCCTCAGCCCTGGAAGCATGCAGGACCAAATTGGGAAAAGCTTTGAGAAAACTCGTTAAGTAGGTTTCATCAGTGCCCCTCTGTTGAGGGAAGGAGGATGAGTAAGAAATGGTCTTGAAGTTGCCTTCCAGCCCAAACCATTTCTAATGAAATCTGCTTGCACAGAGGCATCAGCAGTGTGACAAATGTGCTCAGTGCTGGGCAGTGCTGAGTCCCCTTTGGACACAGCTGGAGCTGACTCAGTCACAGCTGTCTGGAGCCACTGGACTCTTCTCACAGAGCCCATTTCTGCAGCCTTGGTCACAAAGTGTGCCATCATGAGCAACCATGGCACAGGTGGAAGCCCTGCTTCCTGGGAAATTGCCAGCCATCGCTTCCTGAGGGAAAGAGGCCATAATTTCATTTTCTTTCCCAGTGTACTCGTGCATGCAAAATCTTGCCCTTTACCTTTGGCAAACTTCCAACACTCAAACTTCAAGTTGTTATCCGTTTGGTTTTATCTTGTTATTCTGCCTGAGAACGGGGATTGACAGAACAGCTTGCTGGGCACCATCCATCCAGCCAAGGGCCACCCAGCACAGCTCGCAGCCCAGCCCAGGGCAAGAGCAGGAACGAGCTGCAGAAGCAGGCATGGAGTGCTGACGAAAGGGAGACGTAATAGAGGGGAGGCAAGACCACAAAGAACATCTTCTGTCCCCTATCCATTCCCAAAATGGGCCAGGAGAACAGGCTGCATGTGAAAACTCATGGGATGTCACGAAGGGATGAGGTAGAGATGAGCAGGGATTAAGAATGAGAGTGACGCCCTGAGTGCTTTTCCGCAAAGAAACCCACAGGAATGACACAGGTTTGGGTCATGCGCCTGCATGGAATGCCACCAGACCATGATCCAAGCATTCTGCCTACTCTGACGTGTCCATATCCCGGAAATTCTTGGATCACTACTTTTGGGACTAGAAAGAGTCTTCAGAGAGGAAAACACAGGGCAGAAGCCAGGAAATTGAGGCTGCAGTGCAGGAAACCAGGACACAGCCCCTGCTATTAACTGGGATGGTGCACATTTGACATGAGCTGGTCAGAAAATTATGACTTCCACTAAGGTGCCTGTGGGTCTGAGGCAGGGCAGGACTGCTATAAAAGGCAGCTCAAGTCTCTGCTCTCGCATCCACTTCTCTCACCTCCTCCTCAGGAATCAGGTGAGTGGAAAGCCTCTTCTCCTCCGCCTGCTGCTGCTGCTTGAAGACCAGTTCTTGACTGGCTGGAGGTCTCAGCTGAGAGGGGCTGTCGTAGCGCAGGGCTGGGAGCTGCTTGTGGTGGGAGAGGGCAGGGGAGAGAAGGTCTTGTGCAGACAGAGAGAGGCTGGGACTTGGCTGAGGTGGCTCCTGGGCTTTGAGCTGGGCACAGCAGTGGCTGACAGGCGGTGCCTTGGTTGCAGGGTGTTTGGGTGCAGTGCTGCTTCTCATATGTCCTCACTTTGTGCTTCTCCCTGCCCTCTGTGCCAGGTGCACCTGTGACCGTGAGCCATGTCCTGCTGCAGGCCCTGTGACCCTTGCTGCCAGCCCTGTGGGCCCTGCCCGCTGGCCAGCAGCTGCAATGAGTGCTGTGTCAGGCAGTGCCAGAGCTCCCATGTTGTCATTGAGCCGCCTGCTGTGCTGGTGACCCTGCCTGGGCCCATCCTCAGCTCCTCCCCACAGAACACCGCCGTGGGATCCTCCACCTCTGCTGCTGTTGGCAACATCCTCAGCTGTGGCGGAGTGCCCATCAGCTCTGGGGGCTTTGACATCTCCTGCATCACCAACTGCTATGGCAGCAGTTGTTGTCGTCCCTGCTAAATCTGCTGGCAACATCCCTGGGCCAGAACCTCCATAACCTCAGAACGTGGAGCTGCACTGAAGATGGATCTTTGGAACAATGGATTTGTGCCCTTGATTTACTGCTGTTTTCTTCCACCCTCTTCCCTTCCCTGCCTTTCCTGTCAGCACCTCCCTTTGCCAGCCCAGTGGGGCCTGTTTGACCTCCTTCTGTCCCTCTGCAGGCCAGGCAAATGGATATCCCCACTGGGCCCCACTGGCTGCTCCTTTCGTCCTCATTCAGCTACCTCCTTCTCTTCCTTAGACTCAATAAAGTCATTTTGCATCCAAACCCGGCCTTCTGATCTCTCCTTCCTTGTGTAGAAATTCTTCCAGTGACCTCAGAGCAAATGCTTGAGGAAGCCGAGGGTGGACACTCCATGGTGGCCTTTACTTTGTGCCGTTTCTATTGGAGCTCCAAAACACATCCCTGGCTTCCCCCAAATACTGATCATCAGAAGAAAATGATGTCAAAATTGACCGGAATGGGAGTGGGAATCAGCAGTGCCTGGGATAATTCCACATCATTCTCTCTTCAAACACCACCCTCAAATTAGTTTTCTGCTGAGGCTTCAACCAGACAAGCAGGGATGAGGGGTTTCACAGGAACAACTGAGCATGGGGACAGAACCAAAACCATCTTCATACTTTGTTGTAGGCTGACACATTTTCCCCTTCTGAATGTGGGAGAGGATAAACCTTCCCATCCTCTGGTCTCCACTGCCCAGACACCGACAACACTTTCTCCATATCACACATTCTCCTTGACAGCATCAATACCCACAGCTCCAGGACTAAGGGGCAAAGGCCTCTGTGATCAATGGACTTCCTCCTCTCCACTGAGAAAACAGAACCCTGTCATATCAACCCTTCTCCATGAGGCAGGAGCAAGGACACTGGGAAACAGCTGAGAGGCCCCAGGCTGCCTGGAGGTGGCATCCAAGGGATGGCCTGGGTTTGGGATTATCCCCGAGAGATGCGTGTTCCGTGGCCCTGTCCAGGCTCCTGCAGAGAAGGAACTGGGGGCTGAGTGTGTGTCAGTGGCTGGTAATGCTGGGCAGGGAAGGCCCTCCAGGCCGTGCAATGGCTGGGCTGAGAGCTCAGCTCAGGCCCAGCTGTGCACGCACAGCCAGGGCACTGACACATTGCCAGCCTGGCCAGGGGTGCTCAGAGATGAGCCCAGAGCACAGAGCCCAGCACACGGGCACAGGCACACGGGCAGGGGGTTGCACACAAGGGCCCTGCCCTGTGCACAACCATCCCCGTGCAGGCCAGAGGCTCTCAGGGGCTGTTCCCAGCAGGGCACAAGCACAGGCATGTGCAGACACTGGCACACACTGGGCCACAGCCACACTGCCACATACATGATTGTGGGGGAGCACATGGGGCAGAGGCCTGAGGAAGGGATGGCACTGAGGAGGGATGCTGGGGAGCTCCCAGCCAGAGCAGATTCTGGCAACACCAAGCAGGACACAAGCTCAGGTAGCCCTGCTACAGGAGTCTCATGCACTGTGAAGGCTGAGGAGGAAGGCAAACAGGGTTTTACCTCAAAGGCGAGGCATGAAGGAGAGCCGTTGGGTGATGAGCCAAAGACTGGAGGGCTGGGAGCAGATGAGGCACTTCAAGTCAGCAGGAACAGAAAATATTCCCAAGAATGCCTCAGGCAGCCATCACCTGCCTCCTTGTGATCCCTTCTGCACACAGTTCATGTTTTATGACCACACTGACACATCCTTGCCCCCAGGAATCATGGAAACTCACATACAAGCACTCAAAAGAATTGTCCGTGAGGGAATGGGAATGACGTAAGCCAGGAAATGCAAAGTTATGGTAGATGGAAAATCCAACTCATGCCATAGCATTCCCAGAGATCTTTCCATTCATTTGGGATCATGCAGGAATATCATGTCACCTCCACAGCACAAACTGTGGGCCCTGAGGCACTGTGGGGCCAGGATAAAAGGCAGCCCAACGGGGGGCTCTCTCATCCACTTCTGTCACCTCCTGCTCCTTGGGAACCAGGTGAGTTGCAAGCCCCTTTCTCCTCTGCCATCTCCAAGACAGCATTGAGCTTTCTGGTCCTTGTTGCTGCTCCTTGTTCTTCTGGGGCTGTTGTGCACTGGTGCTGGTGTGGGCAGAGGGCAGAGTGTGTGTTCTGGCCAGAGGCTGAGGCTGGGCTGAGGGGCTGATTTTCCTGCAGCTTAGGCAGGAGCAGAGCTGGGCCTGGCTGAGCTGGGAAGGAGGGTGCTGGGCTGAGGCAAAGGATGCCCAGGTTGGGGCTGGCCAGGCTGCAGCTGTGCTGGCAGCAGGGGCCTTGTGCTGCTGGGGCTGCCTTGTGGGCTGTGTCTGAGGTGTGCGTGTGCTCTGCTTCCTCCCTGCCCTCTGTGCCAGGTGCAGCGCCAGGCTCCAGACATGTCCTGCTCTGAGAAGTGCCAGCAGTGCCGGCCCTGCGAGCCTTGCTGCCAGCCCTGTGGCCCCTGCCCGCTGGCCAGCAGCTGCACTGAGTGCTGTGTCAGGCAGTGCCAGAGCTCCCACGTTGTCATTCAGCCGCCTGCTGTGCTGGTGACCCTGCCTGGGCCCATCCTCAGCTCCTCCCCACAGAACACCGCCGTGGGATCCTCCACCTCTGCTGCTGTTGGCAGCATCCTCAGCTGTGAGGGAGTGCCCATCAGCTCTGGGGGCTTTGACATCTCCTGCATCACCAACTGCTGTGGTGGCAGCAGGTGCTGTCGTCCCTGCTAAAGATGCTGCTGCCAACATCCTTCAGCAAGAACCTCAAAGACCTCGGACCATGATGATGGAATGAAGTCAGAACTTAACAGATTGGATTTAGAACTTTGAGCTATTGTTTTCTTATAGTCCTCCTGTCATTTTTCTCTTCCCTTCCTTTTCTGTCACCACCACTCAATGCCATGTTAGTGGCACCTACTGGCTTCCTTCACTTGGCAACGCAGTAGGTCAGCCATGTTACTGCATCTTTCTTGCTGTTCTCCTGCGCCCTCTCTGATCCTCCATATTTTCTAATTTTGACTCAATAAAGTTTCTATTGCATTCAGACCTTGGTCTCTGATTTCTCCTTCTTTCCGTGACAACTCTTCAACTTTGCTCAATTGCAAAAGTGTGGAGGAAGAACAGCGTTGCAATCCCTGCCTTGTAATTTTATTTTTCCATTTCCCTTGGAGCTGACAAAGATATCCCTCTCTGTGGGGACACTGAGGGAATGTTTTTAACATGTCCAAAATGGTTTGGATGCCTCAGCCCTGGAAGCGTGCAGGACCAAATTGGAAAAAGCTTGGAGAAAGCTCATTAAGTGGGTTTCATCAGTGCCCCTCTGTTGAGGGAAGGAGATGAGTAAGAAATGGTCTTGAAGTTGCCTTCCCGTCCAAACCATTTCTAATGAAATCTGCTTTCTCAGAGGCATCAGCAGTGGGACAAATGTGCTCAGTGTTGGGCAGTGCTGAGTCCCCTTTGGACACAGCTGGAGCTGACTCAGTCACAGCTGTCTGGAGCCACTGGACTCTTCTCACAGAGCCCATTTCTGTAGCCTTGGTCACAAAATGTGCCATCATGAGCAACCATGACACAGATGGAAGCCCTGCTTCCTGGGAAATTGCCAGCCATCACTTCCTGAGGGAAGGAGGCCATAATTTCATTTTGTTTCCCAGTGTACTCGAGCATGCATAATCTTTCACTTTACCTTTGGCAAACTTCCAACACTCAAGCTTCAAATTGTTATCCGTTTGGTTTTATCTTGTTATTCTGCCTGAGAAAGGGGATTGACAGAGCAGCTTGCTAGGCACCATCCATCCAGCCAAGGGCCACCCAGCACAGCTCGCAGCCCAGCCCAGGGCAAGAGCAGGAACGAGCTGCAGAAACAGGCATGGAGTGCTGACAAAAGGGAGACGTAATATAGGGGAAGCAAGGCCATAAAGAACACCTTCTGTCCCCTATCCATTCCCAAAATGGGCCTGGAAAACAAGCTGCATGTGAAAACTCAATGGATGTCACAAACGGATGCGGTAGAGATGGGCAAGGATAGAGGAAGAATGAGAGTGATGCCGTGAGTGCTTTGCCACAAAGAAACCCACAGGAATGACACAGGTTTGGGTCATGCGCCTGCATGGAATGCCACCAGACCATGATCTCAGCATTCTGCCTACTCTGACGTTACCATATCCCGGAAATTCTTCGATCACTACTTCTGGGACTAGAAAGAGTCTTCAGAGAGGAAAACACAGGGCAGAAGTCAGGAAATAGAGGCTGCAGTGCAGGAAACCAGGACAGAACCCCTACCATTAACTGGGATGGTGCACATTTGACATGAGCTGGTCAGAAAATTATGACTTCCACTAAGGTGCCTGTGGGCCTGAGGCAGGGCAGGACTGCTATAAAAGGCAGCCCAAGTCTCTGCTCTCTCATCCACTTCTCTCACCTCGTCCTCAGGAATCAGGTGAGTGGGAAGCCTCTTCTCCTCTGCCTGCTGCTGCTGCTTCCAGAACAGCTCTTGCCTGGCTGGAGGTCTCAGCTGAGAGGAGCTACAAGAGCCCAGGGCTGGGAGCTGCTTGTGGTGGGAGAGGGCAGGGAGAGAAGGTCTTGTGCAGAGAGAGAGAGGCTGGGACTTGGCTCAGTTGGCTCCTGGGCTTTGAGCTGAGCACTGCAATGGGGGCCAGGGGTGCCTTGGCTGCAGGGTGTTTGGGTGCAGTGCTGCTTCTCACGTGTCCTCACTTTGTGCTTCTCCCTGCCCACTGTGCCAGGTGCACCTGTGAGCCCAAACCATGTCCTGCTGCAAGCCCTGTGACCCTTGCTGCCAGCCCTGTGGCCCCTGCCCGCTGGCCAGCAGCTGCAATGAGTGCTGTGTCAGGCAATGCCAGAGCTCCCACGTTGTCATTGAGCCGCCTGCTGTGCTGGTGACCCTGCCTGGGCCCATCCTCAGCTCCTCCCCACAGAACACCGCCGTGGGATCCTCCACCTCTGCTGCTGTTGGCAACATCCTCAGCTGTGGCGGAGTGCCCATCAACTCTGGGGGCTTTGACATCTCCTGCATCACCAACTGCTATGGCAGCAGTTGTTATCGACCCTGCTAAAGCTGCTGGCAACATCCCTGGGCCAGAACCTCCATTACCTCAGAACGTGGAGCTGCACTGAAGATGGATCTTTGGAACAATGGATTTGCGCAGTTGATTTACTCTGTTTTCTTCCACCCTCTTCCCTTCCCTGCCTTTCCTGTCAGCACCTCCCTTTGCCAGCCTAGTGGGTCCTGTTTGACCTCCTTCTGTCCCTCTGCAGGCCAGGCAAATGGACATCGCCACTGGGCCCCACTGGATGCTCCTGGTGTCCTCATTCAGCTACCACCTTCTCTTCCTTAGACTCAATAAAGTTGTTTTGCATCCAAACCTGGCCTTCTGATCTCTCCTTCCTTGTGTGGAAATTCTTCCAGTGACCTCAGAGCAAATGCTTGAGAAAGCCGAGGGTGGACACTCCATGGTGGCCTTTACTTTGTGCCGTTTCTATTGGAGCTCCAAAACACATCCCTGGCTTCCCCCAAATAGAGATCATCAGAAGAAAATGATGTCAAAATTCACCGGAGTGGGAGTGGGAATCAGCAGTGCCTGGGATAATTCCACATCATTCTCTCTTCAAACACCACCCTCACATTAGTTTTCTGCTGAGGTTTCAACCAGACAAGCAGGGATGAGGGGTTTCACAGGAACAACAGAGCATGGGGACAGAACCAAAACCATCTTCATACTTTGTTGTAGGCTGACACATTTTCCCCTTCTGAATGTTGGAGAGGATAAACCTTCCCATCCTCTGGTCTCCACCGCCAAGACACCGACAACACTTTCTCCATATCACACATTCTCCTTGACTGCATCAATACCCACAACTCCTGGGCTTAGGGGCAAAGGCCTCTGTGATCAATGGACTTCCTCCTCTCCACTGAGAAAACAGAACCCGGTCATATCAACCCTTCTCCATGAGGCAGGAGCAAGGACACTGGGAAACAGCGGAGAGCTCCAATGCTGCCTGGAGGTGGCATCAAAGGCATGGCCTTGGTTTGGAATTTTCCTTGAGAGATGTGGTTGCTGTGGCCCTGTCCAGGCTCCTGCAGAGAAGGAACTGGGGGCTGAGTGTGTGTCAGTGGCTGGCCCTGCTGGGCAGGGAAGGCCCTCCAGGCTGTGCAATGGCTGGGCTGAGAGCTCAGCTCAGGCCCAGCTGTGCACACACAGCCAGGGCACTGACACACTGCCAGCCTGGCCAGGGGTGCTCAGAGATGAGCCCAGAGCACAGAGCCCAGCACACGGGCACAGGCACACGGGCAGGGGGTTGCACACAAGGGCCCTGCCCTGTGCACAACCATCCCCGTGCAGGCCAGAGGCTCTCAGGGGCTGTTCCCAGCAGGGCACAAGCACAGGCATGTGCAGACACTGGCACACACTGGGCCACAGCCACACTGCCACGCACATGATTGTGGGGGAGCACATGGGGCAGAGGCCTGAGGAATGGGTGGCACCGAGGAGATGCTGGGGAGCTCCCAGCCAGAGCAGATTCTGGCAACACCAAGCAGGACACAAGCTCAGGTAGCCCTGCTACGGGAGTCTCATGCACTGTGAAGGCTGTGGAGGAAGGCAAACAGGGTTTTACCTCCAAGGCGAGGCATGAAGGAGAGCCGTTGGGTGATGAGCCAGAGACTGGAGGGCTGGGAGCAGATGAGGCACTTCCAGTCAGCAGGAACAGAAAATATTCCCAAGAATGCCTCAGGCAGCCATCACCTGCCTCCTTGTGATCCCTTCTGCACACAGTTCATGTTTTATGACCACACTGACACATCCTTGCCCCCAGGAATCATGGAAACCCACATACAAGCACTCAAAAGAATTGTCCGAGAGGGATTGGGAATGAGGTAATCCAGGAAATGCAAAGTTATGGTAGAGGGAAAATCCAACTCATGCCATACCATTCCCAGAGATCTTTCCATTCGTTTGGGATCATGCAGGAATATCATGACACCTCCACAGCACAAACTGTGGGCCCTGAGGCACTGTGGGGCCAGGATAAAAGGCAGCCCAACGGGGGGCTCTCTCATCCACTTCTGTCACCTCCTGCTCCTTGGGAATCAGGTGAGTTGAAAGCCCCTTTCTCCTCCACCCTCTCCAAGACAGCATTGGGCTTTCTGGCCCTTGTTGCTGCTCCTTGTTCTTCTGGGACTGTTCTGCACTGGTGCTGGTGTGGGCAGAGGGGACAGCATGTGTTCTGGCCAGAGGCTGAGGCTGGGCTGAGGGGCTGATTTTCCTGCAGCTTAGGCAGGAGCAGAGCTGGGCATGGCTGAGCTGGGAAGGAGGGTGATGGGCTGAGGCAAAGGATGCCCAGGTTGGGGCTGGCCAGGCTGGAGCTGTGCAGGCAGCAGGGGCCTTGTGCTGCTGGGGCTGCCTTGCGGGCTGTGTCTGAGGTGTGCGTGTGCTCTGCTTCCTCCCTGCCCTCTGTGCCAGGTGCAGCGCCAGGCTCCAGACATGTCCTGCTCTGAGAAGTGCCAGCAGTGCCGGCCCTGCGAGCCTTGCTGCCAGCCCTGTGGCCCCTGCCCGCTGGCCAGCAGCTGCACTGAGTGCTGTGTCAGGCAGTGCCAGAGCTCCCACGTTGTCATTCAGCCGCCTGCTGTGCTGGTGACCCTGCCTGGGCCCATCCTCAGCTCCTCCCCACAGAACACCGCCGTGGGATCCTCCACCTCTGCTGCTGTTGGCAGCATCCTCAGCTGTGAGGGAGTGCCCATCAGCTCTGGGGGCTTTGACATCTCCTGCATCACCAACTGCTGTGGTGGCAACAGGTGCTGTCGTCCCTGCTAAAGATGCTGCTGTCAACATCCTTCAGCAAGAACCTCAAAGACCTCGGACCATGATGATGGAATGAAGTCAGAACTTAACAGATTGGATTTAGAACTTTGAACTATTGTTTTCTTATAGTCTTCCGGTCATTTTTCTCTTCCCTTCCTTTTCTGTCACCACCACTCAATGCCAGGTTAGTGGCACCTACTGGCTTCCTTCACTTGGCAATGCAGTAGGTCAGCCATGCTACTGCATCTTTCTTGCTGTTCTCCTGCGCCCTCTCTGATCCTCCATATTTTCTAATTTTGACTCAATAAAGTTTCTATTGCATTCAGACCTTGGTCTCTGATTTCTCCTTCTTTCTGTGAAAACTCTTCAACTTTGCTCAATTGCAAAAGCGTGGAGGAAGAACAGCGTTGCAATCCCTGCCTTGTAATTTTATTTTTCCATTTCCCTTGGAGCTGACAAAGATGTCTCTCTCTATGAGAACACTGAGGCAATGTTTTAACATGCCCAAAATGGTTTGGATGCCTCAGCCCTGGAAGTGTGCAGGACCAAATTGGAAAAAGCTTGGAGAAAGCTCGTTAAGTGGGTTTCATCAGTGCCCCTCTGTTGAGGGAAGGAGATGAGTAAGAAATGGTCTTGAAGTTGCCTTCCAGCCCAAACCATTTCTAATGAAATCTGCTTGCACAGAGGCATCAGCAGTGGGACAAATGTGCTCAGTGTTGGGCAGTGCTGAATCCCCTTTGGACACAGCTGGAGCTGACTCAGTCACAGCTGTCTGGAGCCACTGGACTCTTCTCACAGAGCCCATTTCTGCAGCCTTGGTCACAAAGTGTGCCATCATGAGCAACCACGACACAGGTGGAAGCCCTGCTTCTGGGAAATTGCCAGCCATCGCTTCCTGAGGGAAGGAGGCCATAATTTCATTTTCTTTCCCAGTGTACTCGAGCATGCATAATCTTTCACTTTACCGTTGGCAAACTTCCAACACTCAATCTGCAAGTTGTTATCAGTTTGGTTTTATCTTGTTATTCTGCCTGAGAATGGGGATTGACAGAGCAGCTTGCTAGGCACCATCCATCCAGCCAAGGGCCACCCAGCACAGCTCGCAGCCCAGCCCAGGGCAAGAGCAGGAACGAGCTGCAGAAGCAGGCATGGAGTGCTGACCAAAGGGAGACGTAATACAGGGGAAGCAAGACCACAAAGAACATCTTCTGTCCCCTAACCATTCCCAAAATGGGCCAGGAGAACAGGCTGCATGTGAAAACTCATGGGTTGTCACGAAGGGATGAGGTAGAGATGGGCAGGGATTAAGAATGAGAGTGATGCCCTGAGTGCTTTGCCACAAAGAAACCCACAGGAATGACACAGGTTTGGGTCATGCGCCTGCATGGAATGCCACCAGACCATGATCCAAGCATTCTGCCTACTCTGACGTGTCCATATCCCGGAAATTCTTGGATCACTACTTCTGGGACTAGAAAGAGTCTTCAGAGAGGAAAACACAGGGCAGAAGTCAGGAAATAGAGGCTGCAGTGCAGGAAACCAGGACAGAACCCCTACCATTAACTGGGATGGTGCACATTTGACATGAGCTGGTCAGAAAATTATGACTTCCACTAAGGTGCCTGTGGGCCTGAGGCAGGGCAGGACTGCTATAAAAGGCAGCCCAAGTCTCTGCTCTCTCATCCACTTCTCTCACCTCCTCCTCAGGAATCAGGTGAGTGGGAAGCCTCTTCTCCTCTGCCTGCTGCTGCTGCTTCAAGACCAGTTCTTGACTGGCTGGAGGTCTCAGCTGAGAGGGGCTGTCGTAGTGCAGGGCTGGGAGCTGCTTGTGCTGGCAGAGGGCAGGGGAGAGAAGGTCTTGTGCAGACAGAGAGAGGCTGGGACTTGGCTCACGTGGCTCCTGGGCTTTGAGCTGGGCACAGCAGTGGCTGACAGGCGGTGCCTTGGTTGCAGGGTGTTTGGGTGCAGTGCTGCTTCTCATATGTCCTCACTTTGTGCTTCTCCCTTCCCTCTGTGCCAGGTGCACCTGTGACCGTGAGCCATGTCCTGCTGCAGGCCCTGTGACCCTTGCTGCCAGCCCTGTGGCCCCTGCCCGCTGGCCAGCAGCTGCAATGAGTGCTGTGTCAGGCAGTGCCAGAGCTCCCACGTTGTCATTGAGCCACCTGCTGTGCTGGTGACCCTGCCTGGGCCCATCCTCAGCTCCTCCCCACAGAACACCGCCGTGGGATCCTCCACCTCTGCTGCTGTTGGCAACATCCTCAGCTGTGGCGGAGTGCCCATCAGCTCTGGGGGCTTTGACATCTCCTGCATCACCAACTGCTATGGCAGCAGTTGTTGTCGTCCCTGCTAAATCTGCTGGCAACATCCCTGGGCGAGAACCTCCATAACCTCAGAACGTGGAGCTGCACTGAAGATGGATCTTTGGAACAATGGATTTTGCCCTTGATTTACTGCTGTTTTCTTCCACCCTCTTCCCTTCCCTGCCTTTCCTGTCAGCACCTCCCTTTGCCAGCCTAGTGGGGCCTGTTTGACCTCCTTCCATCCCTCTGCAGGACCGGCAAATGGACATCCCCACTGTGCACTCATATCTCCTCCTGATATCCTCTTTCAGCTACCTCCTTCTCTTCCTTAGACTCAATAAAGTTGTTTTGCATCCAAACCTGGCCTTCCGATCTCTCCTTCCTTGTGTAGAAATTCTTCCATTGACCTCACAGCAAATGCTTGAGGAAGCCGAGGGTGGACACTCCATGGTGGCCTTTACTTTGTGCCGTTTCTATTGGAGCTCCAAAACACATCCCTGGCTTCCCCCAAATACTGATCATCAGAAGAAAATGATGTCAAAATTGACCGGAATGGGAGTGGGAATCAGCAGTGCCTGGGATAATTCCACATCATTCTCTCTTCAAACACCACCCTCACATTAGTTTTCTGCTGAGGCTTCAACCAGACAAGAAGGGATGACGGGTTTCACAGGAACAACTGAGCATGGGGACAGAACCAAAACCATCTTCATACTTTGTTGTAGGCAGACACATTTTCCCCTTCTTAATGTGGGAGAGGATAAACCTTCCCATCCTCTGGTCTCCACCGCCCAGACACCGACAACACTTTCTCCATATCACACATTCTTCTTGACAGCATCAATACCCGCAGCTCCAGGACTAAGGGGCAAAGGCCTCTGTGATCAATGGACTTCCTCATCTCCACTGAGAAAACAGAACCCTGTCATATCAACCATTCTCCATGAGGCAGGAGCAAGGATCCTGGGAAACAGCTGAGAGCCCCAAGGCTGCCTGGAGGTGGCATCCAAGGGATGGCCTGGGTTTGGGATTATCCCCGAGAGATGCGTGTTCCGTGGCCCTGTCCAGGCTCCTGCAGAGAAGGAACTGGGGGCTGAGTGTGTGTCAGTGGCTGACCCTGCTGGGCAGGGAAGGCCCTCCAGGCCGTGCAATGGCTGGGCTGAGAGCTCAGCTCAGGCCCAGCTGTGCACGCACAGCCAGGGCACTGACACATTGCCAGCCTGGCCAGGGGTGCTCAGAGATGAGCCCAGAGCACAGAGCCCAGCACAGGAGCAGGGGGGTTGCACACAAGGGCCCTGCCCTGTGCACAACCATCCCCGTGCAGGCCAGAGGCTCTCAGGGGCTGTTCCCAGCAGGTCACAAGCACAGGCATGTGCAGACACTGGCACACACTGGGCCACAGCCACACTGCCACGCACATGATTGTGGGGGAGCACATGGGGCAGAGGCCTGAGGAGGGGATGGCACTGAGGAGATGCTGGGGAGCTCCCAGCCAGAGCAGATTCTGGCAACACCAAGCAGGACACAAGCTCAGGTATCCCTGCTACAGGAGTCTCATGCACTGTGAAGACCGAGGAGGAAGGCAAACAGGGTTTTACCTCCAAGGCAAGGCATGAAGGAGAGCCGTTGGGTGATGAGCCCGAGACTGGAGGGCTGGGAGCAGATGAGGCACTTCCAGTCAGCAGGAACAGAAAATATTCCCAAGAATGCCTCAGGCAGCCATCACCTGCCTCCTTGTGATCCCTTCTGCACACAGTTCATGTTTTATGACCACACTGACACATCCTTGCCCCCAGGAATCATGGAAACTCACATACAAGCACTCAAAAGAATTGTCCGTGAGGGAATGGGAATGAGGTAAGCCAGGAAATGCAAAGTTATGGTAGAGGGAAAATCCAATTCATGCCATACCATTCCCAGAGATCTTTCCATTCATTTGGGATCATGCAGGAATATCATGTCACCTGCACAGCACAAACTGTGGGCCCTGAGGCACTGTGGGGCCAGGATAAAAGGCAGCCCAACGGGGGGCTCTCTCATCCACTTCTGTCACCTCCTGCTCCTTGGGAACCAGGTGAGTTGCAAGCCCCTTTCTCCTCTGCCATCTCCAAGACAGCATTGAGCTTTCTGGTCCTTGTTGCTGCTCCTTGTTCTTCTGGGACTGTTGTGCACTGGTGCTGGTGTGGGCAGAGGGCAGAGTGTGTGTTCTGGCCAGAGGCTGAGGCTGGGCTGAGGGGCTGATTTTCCTGCAGCTTAGGCAGGAGCAGAGCTGGGCCTGGCTGAGCTGGGAAGGAGGGTGCTGGGCTGAGGCAAAGGATGCCCAGGATGGGGCTGGCCAGGCTGCAGCTGTGCAGGCAGCAGGGGCCTTGTGCTGCTGGGGCTGCCTTGCGGGCT
Source organism: Melospiza georgiana (assembly GCF_028018845.1). Lineage (NCBI taxonomy): Eukaryota > Metazoa > Chordata > Aves > Passeriformes > Passerellidae > Melospiza > Melospiza georgiana. The sequence continues at coordinate 3,924,750 of NC_080457.1, read as the reverse complement.
GTGTCTGAGGTGTGCGTGTGCTCTGCTTCCTCCCTGCCCTCTGTGCCAGGTGCAGCGCCAGGCTCCAGACATGTCCTGCTCTGAGAAGTGCCAGCAGTGCCGGCCCTGCGAGCCTTGCTGCCAGCCCTGTGGGCCCTGCCCGCTGGCCAGCAGCTGCACTGAGTGCTGTGTCAGGCAGTGCCAGAGCTCCCACGTTGTCATTCAGCCGCCTGCTGTGCTGGTGACCCTGCCCGGGCCCATCCTCAGCTCCTCCCCACAGAACACCGCCGTGGGATCCTCCACCTCTGCTGCTGTTGGCAGCATCCTCAGCTGTGAGGGAGTGCCCATCAGCTCTGGGGGCTTTGACATCTCCTGCATCACCAACTGCTGTGGTGGCAGCAGATGCTGTCGTCCCTGCTAAAGATGCTACTGCCAACATCCTTCAGCAAGAACCTCAACGACCTCGGACCGTGATGATGGAATGAAGTCAGAACTTAACAGATTGGATTTAGAACTTTGAACTATTGTTTTCTTATAGTCCTCCTGTCATTTTTCTCTTCCCTTCCTTTTCTGTCACCACCACTCAATGCCTGCCTAGTGGCACCTACTGGCTTCCTTGACTTGGCAACGCAGTAGGTCAGACATGCTATTGCATTTTTCTTGCTGTTCTCAAGCTCCCTCTCTGATCCTCCATATTTTCTAATTTTGACTCAATAAAGTTTCTATTGCATTCAGACCTTGGTCTCTGATTTCTCCTTCTTTCCGTGACAACTCTACAACTTTGCTCAATTGCAAAAGTGTGGAGGAAGAACAGCGTTGCAATCCCTGCCTTGTAATTTTATTTTTCCATTTCCCTTGGAGCTGACAAAGATGTCCCTCTCTGTGAAGACACTGAGGCAATGATTTTAACATGCCCAAAATGGTTTGGATGCCTCAGCCCTGGAAGTGTGCAGGACCAAATTGGAAAAAGCTTTGAGAAAGCTCGTTAAGTGGGTTTCATCAGTGCCCCTCTGTTGAGGGAAGGAGATGAGTAAGAAATGGTCTTGAAGTTGCCTTCCAGCCCAAACCATTTCTAATGAAATCTGCTTGCACAGAGGCATCAGCAGTGGGACAAATGTGCTCAGTGCTGGGCAGTGCTGAGTCCCCTTTGGACACAGCTGGAGCTGACTCAGTCACAGCTGTCTGGAGCCACTGGACTCTTCTCACAGAGCCCATTTCTGCAGCCTTGGTCACAAAGTGTGCCATCATGAGCAACCACGACACAGGTGGAAGCCCTGCTTCTGGGAAATTGCCAGCCATCACTTCCTGAGGGAAGGAGGCCATAATTTCATTTTTTTTCCCAGTGTACTCGAGCATGCCTAATCTTTCACTTTACCATTGGCAAACTTCCAACACTCAAGCTGCAAGTTGTTATCAGTTTGGTTTTATCTTGTTATTCTGCCTGAGAATGGGGATTGACAGAGCAGCTTGCTAGGCACCATCCATCCAGCCAAGGGCCACCCAGCACAGCTCGTAGCCCAGCCCAGGGCAAGAGCAGGAACGAGCTGCAGAAGCAGGCATGGAGTGCTGACCAAAGGGAGACGTAATAGAGGGGAAGCAAGACCACAAAGAACATCTTCTGTCCCCTATCCATTCCCAAAATGGGCCAGGAAAACAGGCTGCACGTGAAAACTCATGGGATGTCACAAAGGGAAGCGGTAGAGATGGGCAGGGGTAGAGGAAGAATGAGAGTGATGCCCTGAGTGCTTTGCCACAAAGAAACCCACAGGAATGACACAGGTTTGGGTCATGCGCCTGCATGGAATGCCACCAGACCATGATCCAAGCATTCTGCCTACTCTGACGTGTCCATATCCCAGAAATTCTTGGATCACTACTTCTGGGACTAGAAAGAGTCTTCAGAGAGGAAAACACAGGGCAGAAGTCAGGAAATAGAGGCTGCAGTGCAGGAAACCAGGACAGAACCCCTACCATTAATTGGGATGGTGCACATTTGACATGAGCTGGTCAGAAAATTATGGTTTCCACTAAGGTGCCTGTGGGCCTGAGGCAGGGCAGGACTGCTATAAAAGGCAGCGCAAGTCTCTGCTCTCGCATCCACTTCTCTCACCTCCTCCTCAGGAATCAGGTGAGTGGGAAGCCTCTTCTCCTCTGCCTGCTGCTGCTGCTTGTTTAAGACCAGTTCTTGATTGGCTGGAGGTCTCAGCTGAGAGGGGCTGTCGTAGTGGGGGTCTGGGAGCTGCTTGTGCTGGGAGAGGGCAGGGGAGAGAAGGTCTTGTGCAGACAGAGAGAGGCTGGGACTTGGCTCACGTGGCTCCTGGGCTTTGAGCTGGGCACTGCAATGGGGGCCAGGGGGTGCCTTGGTTGCAGGGTGTTTGGGTGCAGTGCTGCTTCTCATGTGTCCTCACTTTGTGCTTCTCCCTGCCCTCTGTGCCAGGTGCCCCTGTGACCGTGAGCCATGTCCTGCTGCAGGCCCTGTGACCCTTGCTGCCAGCCCTGTGGCCCCTGCCCGCTGGCCAGCAGCTGCAATGAGTGCTGTGTCAGGCAGTGCCAGAGCTCCCACGTTGTCATTGAGCCACCTGCTGTGCTGGTGACCCTGCCTGGGCCCATCCTCAGCTCCTCCCCACAGAACACCGCCGTGGGATCCTCCACCTCTGCTGCTGTTGGCAACATCCTCAGCTGTGGCGGAGTGCCCATCAGCTCTGGGGGCTTTGACATCTCCTGCATCACCAACTGCTATGGCAACAGTTGTTGTCGTCCCTGCTAAAGCTGCTGGCAACATCCCTGGGCGAGAACCTCCATAACCTCAGAACGTGGAGCTGCACTGAAGATGGATCTTTGGAACAATGGATTTGTGCCCTTGATTTACTGCTGTTTTCTTCCACCCTCTTCCCTTCCCTGCCTTTCCTGTCAGCACCTCCCTTTGCCAGCCTAGTGGGGCCTGTTTGACCTCCTTCTGTCCCTCTGCAGGCCAGGCAAATGGATATCCCCACTGGGCCCCACTGGCTGCTCCTTTCGTCCTCATTCAGCTACCTCCTTCTCTTCCTTAGACTCAATAAAGTTGTTTTGCATCCAAACCTGGCCTTCCGATCTCTCCTTCCTTGTGTAGAAATTCTTCCAGTGACCTCACAGCAAATGCTTGAGGAAGCCGAGGGTGGACACTCCATGGTGGCTTTTGCTTTGTGTCGTTTCTATTGGAGCTCCAAAACACATCCCTGGATTCCCGCAAATAGAGATCATCAGAAGAAAATGATGTCAAAATTGACTGGAATGGGAGTGGGAATCAGCAGTGCCTGGGATAATTCCACATCATTCTCTCTTCAAACACCACCCTCACATTAGTTTTCTGCTGAGGCTTCAACCAGACAAGAAGGGATGACGGGTTTCACAGGAACAACTGAGCATGGGGACAGAACCAAAACCATCTTCATACTTTGTTGTAGGCTGACACATTTTCCCCTTCTGAATGTGGGAGAGGATAAACCTTCCCATCCTCGGTCTCCAATGCCCAGACACCGACAACACTTTCTCCATATCACACATTCTCCTTGACAGCATCAATACCCACAGCTCCGGGACTAAGGGGCAAAGGCCTCTGTGATCAATGGACTTCCTCATCTCCACTGAGAAAACAGAACCCTGTCATATCAACCCTTCTCCATGAGGCAGAAGCAAGGACATTGGGAAACAGCTGAGAGCCCCAAGGCTGCCTGGAGGTGGCATCCAAGGGATGGCCTGGGTTTGGGATTATCCCTGAGAGATGCGTGTTCCGTGGCCCTGTCCAGGCTCCTGCAGCGAAGGAACTGGGGGCTGAGTGTGTGTCAGTGGCTGGCCCTGCTGGGCAGGGAAGGCCCTCAATGCCGTGCAATGGCTGGGCTGAGAGCTCAGCTCAGGCCCAGCTGTGCACACACAGCCAGGGCACTGACACACTGCCAGCCTGGCCAGGGGTGCTCAGAGATGAGCCCAGAGCACAGAGCCCAGCACACGGGCACAGGCACACGGGCAGGGGGGTGGCACACAAGGGCCCTGCCCTGTGCTCAACCATCCCCGTGCAGGCCAGAGGCTCTCAGGGGCTGTTCCCAGCAGGGCACAAGCACAGGCATGTGCAGACACTGGCACACACTGGGCCACAGCCACACTGCCACGCACATGATTGTGGGGGAGCACATGGGGCAGAGGCCTGAGGAAGGGATGGCAATGAGGAGCTGCAGGGGAGCTCCCAGCCAGAGCAGATTCTGGCAACACCAAGCAGGACACAAGCTCAGGTAGCCCTGCTACAGGAGTCTCATGTACTGTGAAGGCTGAGGAGGAAGGCAAGCAGGGTTTTACCTCCAAGGCAAGGCATGAAGGAGAGCCGTTGGGTGATGAGCCAAAGACTGGAGGGCTGGGAGCAGATGAGGCACTTCCAGTCAGCAGGAATAGAAAATATTCCCAAGAATGCCTCAGGCAGCCATCACCTGCCTCCTTGTGATCCCTTCTGCACACAGTTCATGTTTTATGACCACACTGACACATCCTTGCCCACAGGAATCATGGAAACTCACATACAAGCACTCAAAAGAATTGTCCGTGAGGGAATGGGAATGAGGTAAGCCAGGAAATGCAAAGTTATGGTAGAGGGAAAATCCAACTCATGCCATACCATTCCCAGAGATCTTTCCATTCCTTTGGGATCATGGAGGAATATTGTCACCTGCAGAGTACAAACTGTGGGCCCTGAGGCACTGTGGGGCCAGGATAAAAGGCAGCCCAACGGGGGGCTCTCTCATCCACTTCTGTCACCTCCTGCTCCTTGGGAACCAGGTGAGTTGCAACCCCTTTCTCCTCCACCCTCTCCAAGACAACATTGAGCTTTCTGGCCCTTGTTGCTGCTCCTTGTTCTTCTGGGGCTGTTGTGCACTGGTGCTGGTGTGGGCAGAGGGCAGAGTGTGTGTTCTGGCCAGAGGCTGAGGGGCTGATTTTCCTGCAGCTTAGGCAGGAGCAGAGCTGGGCCTGGCTGAGCTGGGAAGGAGGGTGCTGGGCTGAGGCAAAGGATGCCCAGGTTGGGGCTGGCCAGGCTGCAGCTGTGCAGGCAGCAGGGGCCTTGTGCTGCTGGGGCTGCCTTGCGGGCTGTGTCTGAGGTGTGCGTGTGCTCTGCTTCCTCCCTGCCCTCTGTGCCAGGTGCAGCGCCAGGCTCCAGACATGTCCTGCTCTGAGAAGTGCCAGCAGTGCCGGCCCTGCGAGCCTTGCTGCCAGCCCTGTGGGCCCTGCCCGCTGGCCAGCAGCTGCACTGAGTGCTGTGTCAGGCAGTGCCAGAGCTCCCACGTTGTCATTCAGCCGCCTGCTGTGCTGGTGACCCTGCCTGGGCCCATCCTCAGCTCCTCCCCACAGAACACCGCCGTGGGATCCTCCACCTCTGCTGCTGTTGGCAGCATCCTCAGCTGTGAGGGAGTGCCCATCAGCTCTGGGGGCTTTGACATCTCCTGCATCACCAACTGCTGTGGTGGCAGCAGATGCTGTCGTCCCTGCTAAAGATGCTGCTGCCAACATCATTCAGCAAGAACCTCAAAGACCTCGGACCGTGATGATGGAATGAAGTCAGAACTTAACAGATTGGATTTAGAACTTTGAACTATTGTTTTCTTATAGTCCTCCTGTCATTTTTCTCTTCCCTTCCTTTTCTGTCACCACCACTCAATGCCAGGTTAGTGGCAGCTACTGGCTTCCTTCACTTGGCAATGCAGTAGGTCAGACATGTTACTGCATCTTTCTTGCTGTTCTCGAGCGCCATCTCTGATCCTCCATATTTTCTAATTTTGACTCAATAAAGTTTCTATTGCATTCAGACCTTGGTCTCTGATTTCTCCTTCTTTCCGTGACAACTCTTCAACTTTGCTCAATTGCAAAAGTGTGGAGGAAGAACAGCGTTGCAATCCCTGCCTTGTAATTTTATTTTTCCTTTTCCCTTGGAGCTGACAAAGATGTCCCTCTCTATGAGGACACTGAGGCAATGTTTTTAACATGCCCAAAATGGTTTGGATGCCTCAGCCCTGGAAGCATGCAGGACCAAATTGGAAAAAGCTTGGAGAAAGCTCGTTAAGTGGGTTTCATCAGTGCCCCTCTGTTGAGGGAAGGAGATGAGTAAGAAATGGTCTTGAAGTTGCCTTCCAGCCCAAACCATTTCTAATGAAATCTGCTTGCACAGAGGCATCAGCAGTGGGACAAATGTGCTCAGTGTTGGGCAGGGCTGAGTCCCCTTTGGACACAGCTGGAGCTGACTGAGTCACAGCTGTCTGGAGCCACAGGACTCTTCTCACAGAGCCCATTTCTGCAGCCTTGGTCACAAAGTGTGCCATCATGAGCAACCACGACACAGGTGGAAGCCCTGCTTCTGGGAAATTGCCAGCCATCACTTCCTGAGGGAAGGAGGCCATAATTTCATTTTCTTTTCCAGTGTACTCATGCATGCATAATCTTTCACTTTACCGTTGGCAAACTACCAACACTCAAGCTTCAAGTTGTTATCCGTTTGGTTTTATCTTGTTATTCTGCCTGAGAACGGGGATTGACAGAACAGCTTGCTAGGCACCATCCATCCAGCCAAGGGCCACCCAGCACAACTCGCAGCCCAGCCCAGGGCAAGAGCAGGAACGAGCTGCAGAAGCAGGCATGGAGTGCTGACCAAAGGGAGACGTAATACAGGGGGAGCAAGACAACAAAGAACATCTTCTGTCCCCTATCCATTCCCAAAATGGGCCAGGAAAACAGGCTGCATGTGAAAACTCATGGGATGTCACAAAGGGAAGCGGTAGAGATGGGCAGGGATAGAGAAAGAATGAGAGTGATGCCCTGAGTGCTTTGCCACAAAGAAACCCACAGGAATGACACAGGTTTGGGTCGTGAGCCTGCATGGAATGCCACCAGACCATGATCCAACCATTCTGCCTACTCTGACGTGTCCATATCCCAGAAATTCTTGGATCACTACTTCTGGGACTAGAAAGAGTCTTCAGAGAGGAAAACACAGGGCAGAAGTCAGGAAATAGAGGCTGCAGTGCAGGAAACCAAGACAGAACCCCTACCATTAACTGGGATGGTGCACATTGGACATGAGCTGGTCAGAAAATTATGGCTTCTACTAAGGTGCCTGTGGGCCTGAGGCAGGGCAGGACTGCTATAAAAGGCAGCCCAAGTCTCAGCTCTCACATCCACTTCTCTCACCTCCTCCTCAGGAATCAGGTGAGTGGGAAGCCTCTTCTCCTCCGCCTGCTGCTGCTGCTTCACGAGCAGCTCTTGCCTGGCTGGAGGTCTCAGCTGAGAGGGGCTGTCGTAGTGCAGGGCTGGGAGCTGCTTGTGCTGGGAGAGGGCAGGGGAGAGAAAGTCTTGTGCAGACGGAGAGAGGCTGGGACTTGGCTGAGGTGGCTCCTGGGCTTTGAGCTGGGCACTGCAATGGGGACCAGGAGGTGCCTTGGCTGCAGGGTGTTTGGGTGCAGTGCTGCTTCTCATGTGTCCTCACTTTGTGCTTCTCCCTGCCCTCTGTGCCAGGTGCACCTGTGACCGTGAGCCATGTCCTGCTGCAGGCCCTGTGACCCTTGCTGCCAGCCCTGTGGCCCCTGCCCTCTGGCCAGCAGCTGCAATGAGTGCTGTGTCAGGCAGTGCCAGAGCTCCCACGTTGTCATTGAGCCGCCTGCTGTGCTGGTGACCCTGCCTGGGCCCATCCTCAGCTCCTCCCCACAGAACACCGCCGTGGGATCCTCCACCTCTGCTGCTGTTGGCAACATCCTCAGCTGTGGCGGAGTGCCCATCAGCTCTGGGGGCTTTGACATCTCCTGCATCACCAACTGCTATGGCAGCAGTTGTTGTCGTCCCTGCTAAAGTTGCTGGCAACATCCCTGGGCCAGAACCTCCATAACCTCAGAACGTGGAGCTGCACTGAAGATGGATCTTTGGAACAATGGATTTGTGCCCTTGATTTACTGCTGTTTTCTTCCACCCTCTTCCCTTCCCTGCCTTTCCTGTCAGCACCTCCCTTTGCCAGCCTAGTGGGGCCTGTTTGACCTCCTTCTGTCCCTCTGCAGGCCAGGCAAATGGACCTCCCCACTGGGTCCCACTGGCTGCTCCCTGTGTCCTCATTCAGCTACCTCCTTCTCTTCCTTAGACTCAATAAAGTTGTTTTGCATCCAAACCTGGCCTTCCGATCTCTCCTTCCTTGTGTGGAAATTCTTCTAGTGACCTCACAGCAAATGCTTGAGGAAGCCGAGGGTGGACACTCCATGGTGGCCTTTACTTTGTGCCGTTTCTATTGGAGCTCCAAAACACATCCTTGGCTTCCCCCAAATAGTGATCATCAGAAGAAAGTTATGTCAAAATTCACCGGAATGGGAGTGGGAATCAGCAGTGCCTGGGATAATTCCACATCATTCTCTCTTCAAACACCCCCCTCACATTAGTTTTCTGCTGAGGTTACAACCAGACAAGCAGGGATGAGGGGTTTCACAGGAACAACTGAGCATGGGGACAGAACCAAAACCATCTTCATACTTTGTTGTAGGCTGACACATTTTCCCCTTCTTAATGTGGGAGAGGATAAACCTTCCCATCCTCTGGTCTCCACCACCCAGACACCGACAACACTTTCTCCATATCACACATTCTCCTTGACAGCATCAATACCCACAGCTCCTGGGCTTAGGGGCAAAGGCCTCTGTGATCAATGGACTTCCTCCTCTCCACTGAGAAAACAGAACCCTGTCATATCAACCATTCTCCATGAGGCAGGAGCAAGGATCCTGGGAAACAGCTGAGAGCCCCAATGCTGCCTGGAGGTGGCATCAAAGGCATGGCCTTGGTTTGGAATTGTGCCTGAGAGATGTGGGTGCTGGGGCCCTGTCCAGGCTCCTGCAGAGAAGGAACTGGGGGCTGAGTGTGTGTCAGTGGCTGGCCCTGCTGTGCAGGGAAGGCCCTCCAGGCCGTGCGCTGGCTGGGCTGAGAGCTCAGCTCAGGCTCAGCTGTCCACGCACAGCCAGGGCACTGACACATTGCCAGCCTGGCCAGGGGTGCTCAGAGATGAGCCCAGAGCACAGAGCCCAGCACACGGGCACAGGCACACGGGCAGGGGGGTTGCACACAAGGGCCCTGCCCTGTGCACAACCATCCCCGTGCAGGCCAGAGGCTCTCAGGGGCTGTTCCCAGCAGGGCACAAGCACAGGCATGTGCAGACACTGGCACACACTGGGCCACAGCCACACTGCCACGCACATGATTGTGGGGGAGCACATGGGGCAGAGGCCTGAGGAAGGGATGGCACTGAGGAGATGCTGGGGAGCTCCCAGCCAGAGCAGATTCTGGCAACACCAAGCAGGACACAAGCTCAGGTAGCCCTGCTACAGGAGTCTCATGCACTGTGAAGACCGAGGAGGAAGGCAAACAGGGTTTTACCTCAAAGGCAAGGCATGAAGGAGAGCCGTTGGGTGATGAGCCAGAGACTGGAGGGCTGGGAGCAGATGAGGCACTTCCAGTCAGCAGGAACAGAAAATATTCCCAAGAATGCCTCAGGCAGCAATCACCTGCCTCCTTGTGATCCCTTCTGCACACAGTTCATGTTTTATGACCACACTGACACATGCTTGCCCCCAGGAATCATGGAAACTCACATACAAGCACTCAAAAGAATTGTCTGTGAGGGAATGGGAATGAGGTAATCCAGGAAATGCAAAGTCATGGTAGAGGGAAAATCCAACTCATGCCATACCATTCCCAGAGATCTTTCCATTCCTTTGGGATCATGCAGGAATATCATGTCACCTCTGCAGCACAAACTGTGGGCCCTGAGGCACTGTGGGGCCAGGATAAAAGGAAGCCACACTGGGGGCTCTCTCATCCACTTCTGTCACCTCCTGCTCCTTGGGAAACAGGTGAGTTGGAAGCCCCTTTCTCCTCCACCCTCTCCAGGACAGCATTGGGCTTTCTTGGCCCTTGTTGCTGCTCCTTGTTCTTCTGGGGTTGTTCTGCACTGGTGCTGGTGTGGGCAGAGGGCAGAGTGTGTGTTCTGGCCAGAGGCTGAGGCTGGGCTGAGGGGCTGATTTTCCTGCAGCTTAGGCAGGAGCAGAGCTGGGCCTGGCTGAGCTGGGAAGGAGGGTGCTGGGCTGAGGCAAAGGATGCCCAGGTTGGGGCTGGCCAGGCTGGAGCTGTGCAGGCAGCAGGGGCCTTGTGCTGCTGGGGCTGCCTTGCGGGCTGTGTCTGAGGTGTGCGTGTGCTCTGCTTCCTCCCTGCCCTCTGTGCCAGGTGCAGCGCCAGGCTCCAGACATGTCCTGCTCTGAGAAGTGCCAGCAGTGCCGGCCCTGCGAGCCTTGCTGCCAGCCCTGTGGGCCCTGCCCGCTGGCCAGCAGCTGCAATGAGTGCTGTGTCAGGCAGTGCCAGAGCTCCCACGTTGTCATTCAGCCGCCTGCTGTGCTGGTGACCCTGCCTGGGCCCATCCTCAGCTCCTCCCCACAGAACACCGCCGTGGGATCCTCCACCTCTGCTGCTGTTGGCAGCATCCTCAGCTGTGAGGGAGTGCCCATCAGCTCTGGGGGCTTTGACATCTCCTGCATCACCAACTGCTATGGTGGCAACAGGTGCTGTCGTCCCTGCTAAAGATGCTGCCACCAACGTCCTCTGGCAAGAACCTCAAAGACCTCGGACCGTGATGATGGAATGAAGTCAGAACTTAACAGATTGGATTTAGAACTTTGAACTATTGTTTTCTTATAGTCCTCCTGTCATTTTTCTCTTCCCTTCCTTTCCTGTCACCACCACTCAATGCCAGGTTAGTGGCAGCTACTGGCTTCCTTCACTTGGCAACGCAGTAGGACAGACATGCTACTGCATCTTTCTTGCTGTTCTCGAGCACCCTCTCTGATCCTCCATATTTTCTAATTTTGACTCAATAAAGTTTCTATTGCATTCAGACCTTGGTCTCTGATTTCTCCTTCTTTCTGTGACAACTCTTCAACTTTGCTCAATTGCAAAAGTGTGGAGGAAGAACAGCATTGCAATCCCTGCCTTGTAATTTTATTTTTCCTTTTCCCTTGGAGCTGACAAAGATGTCCCTCTCTGTGAAGACTCTGAGGCAATGTTTTTAACATGCCCAAAAGGGTTTGGACAACTCAGCCCTGGGAGTGTGCAGGACCAAATTGGAAAAAGCTTGGAGAAGCCCTCATTAAGTGGGTTTCATCAGTGACCCTCTGTTGAGGGAAAGAGGATGAGTAAGAAATGGTCTTGAAGTTGACTTCCCGTCCAAACCATTTCTAATGAAATCTGCTTACACAGAGGCATCAGCAGTGGGACAAATGTGCTCAGTGCTGGGCAGTGCTGAGTCCCCTTTGGACACAGCTGGAGCTGACTGAGTCACAGCTGGCTGGAGCCACTGGACTCTTCTCACAGAGCCCATTCCTACAGCCTTGGTCACAAAGTGTGTCATCATGAGTAACCATGACATAGGAAGCAGCCGTGCTTCTGGGAAATTGGCTGCCATCACTTCCTGAGGAAAGGAAGACATAAATTGATTTTTTTCCCCAGTGTACTTGTGAATGCATAATATTTCACTTTACCTTTGGCAAACTTCCTTCATTCAAGCTTCAAGACGTTATCATTTTGGTTTTATCTTGTCATTCTGCCTGAGAAAGGGGATTGACAGAACAGCTTCCTGGCCACCATCCATCCAGCCAAGGGCCACCCAGCACAGCTCACAGCCCAGCCAAGGGCAAGAGCAGGAACAAGCAGCAGGTACACGCATGGAGTGCTGACCAAAGGGAGATGTAATAGAGGGGAAGCAAGACCACAAAGAACACCTTATGCTCCCTACCAATTCCCAAAATGAGCCAGGAGAACAGGCTGCATGTGAAAACTCATGGGATGTCACAAAGGTAAGCGGTAGAGATGGGCAGGGATAGAGGAAGAATGAGAGTGATGCCCTGAGTGCTTTGCCACAAAGAAACCCACAGGAATGACACAGATTCAGGTCATGTGCCTGCATGGAATGCCACCAGACCATGATCCAACCATTCTGCCTACTCTGATGTGTTCATATCCTGGAAATTCTTGGAACTCTCATTCCTGGCCTACAAGGAGTCTTTAGAGAGGAAAACACATGGCAGAAGCCAGGAAATAGAGGCTGCAGTGTAGGAAAGCAGGACACAGCCCCTACCATTAACTGGGATGGTGCACATTTGGGTGGTCAGGAAATTATGGCTTCCACTAAGGTGCCTCTGGGCCTGAGGCAGGGCAGGACTGCTATAAAAGGCAGCCCAAGTCTCTGCTCTCTCATCCACTTCTCTCACCTCCTCTTCCTCTTCAGGAATCAGGTGAGTGTGAAGCCTCTTCTGGTGATGCTCCTGCTGCTTCAAGAGCAGCTCTTGCCTGGCTGGAGGTCTCAGCTGAGAGGGGCTGTTGTAGTGAGGGGATGGGAGCTGCTTGTGCTGGGAGAGGGCAGGGGAGAGAAGGTCTTGTGCAGACAGAGAGAGGCTGGGACTTGGCTGAGGTGGCTCCTGGGCTTTGAGCTGGGCACTGCAATGGGGGCCAGGAGGTGCCTTGGCTGCAGGGAGTTTGGGTGCCGCTCTGCTTCTCATATGTCCTCACTTTGTGCTTCTCCCTGCCCTCTGTGCCAGGTGCACCTGTGAGCCCAAACCATGTCCTGCTGCAGGCCCTGCGAGCCTTGCTGCCAGCCCTGTGGCCCCTGCCCACTGGCCAGCAGCTGCAATGAGTGCTGTGTCAGGCAGTGCCAGAGCTCCCACGTTGTCATTGAGCCGCCTGCTGTGCTGGTGACCCTGCCTGGGCCCATCCTCAGCTCCTCCCCACAGAACACCGCCGTGGGATCCTCCACCTCTGCTGCTGTTGGCAACATCCTCAGCTGTGGCGGAGTGCCCATCAGCTCTGGGGGCTTTGACATCTCCTGCATCACCAACTGCTATGGCAGCAGTTGTTGTCGTCCCTGCTAAAGCTGATGGTGACACACATTGGCAAGAACCTCCACAACCTCAGAACGTGGAGCTGCACTGAAGATGGATCTTTGGAACAATGGATTTGTGCCCTTGATTTACTGCTCTTTTCTTCCACTCTCTTCCTTTGCCTTCTGTTCCTGTCTGCACCACCCAAGGCCAGCCTAGTGGGGCCTGTTTGATCTCCTTCCATCCCTCTGCAGGACCGGCAAATGGACACCTCCACTGTGCACTCATTTCTCCTCCTGATATCCTCTTTCCGCTACCTCCTTCTCTTTCTTAGACTCAATAAATTTTTTTCGCATCTAAATCTGGCCCTCTGTTTCCTCCTTCTCTGTTTGGGAAATCATCTATTCAGGTCAGGGCAAACGCTGGAGGTATACATGGGTGGATCCTCCGTGGTGGAGTGCCTTTAGTTTGTGCTTTATCTTTTGGAACTCCCAAATACATCCCTGGCTTCTCCCAAATACTGATCATCAGGAGAAGATGATGTCAAATGGTGACAGGAGTGGGAATGGGAATCAGCAGTGCCTGGGGATGGCCCACATAATCCTCTCTTCAAACACCACTCTCACATTAATCTGCTCCTCTTCTTAGTATGCAGACAGCGCTGAATGGTTACACAGGATCAAGTGAGCATGAGGACGGAACCAAAACCAAAACCATCCTCCCTTCATGTTGAAGGCTGCCACTGATTCCTCTTCTGGATTTGGGAGAGAAGAAACTGCCCCATATTCTTGCATTCACCTCCCAGACACGGTTAACACTTTCTCTCCACATTCCTCACTCGTAATGACAGCATCAATTTCCCACAGCTCCTGGCCCATGGGACAAAGGCCTCTGTGGTCAGTGGACTCCCCCATTCCCACAGAGAAAACAGTACTCTGCCACATCAAAACTTCTCCATGGGACAGGAACAAGGACCCTGGGAAACAGCAGAGAGCCCCCAAGGCTGCCTGGAGGTGGCATCCAAGGGATGGCCTGGGTTTGGCATTGTCCTTGAGAGATGTGGGTGCCGTGGCCCTGTCCAGGTTCCTGCAGCGAAGGAACTGGGGGCTGAGTGTGTGTCAGTGGCTGGCCCTGCTGGGCAGGGAAGGCCCTCCAGGCCGTGCAATGGCTGGGCTGAGAGCTCAGCTCAGGCCCAGCTGTGCACACACAGCCAGGGCACTGACACACTGCCAGCCTGGCCAGGGGTGCTCAGAGATGAGCCCAGAGCACAGAGCCCAGCACACGGGCAGGGGGGTTGCACACAAGGGCCCTGCCCTGTGCACAACCATCCCTGTGCAGGCCAGAGGCTCTCAGGGGCTGTTCTCAGCAGGGCACAAGCACAGGCATGTGCAGACACTGGCACACACTGGGCCACAGCCACACTGCCACGCACATGATTGTGGGGGAGCACATGGGGCAGAGGCCTGAGGAAGGGATGGCACTGAGGAGGGATGCTGGGGAGCTCCCAGCCAGAGCAGATTCTGGCAACACCAAGCAGGACACAAGCTCAGGTAGCCCTGCTATGGGAGTCTCATGCACTGTGAAGACCGAGGAGGAATGCAAAACGTTTTACCTTGAAGGCAAGGCATGAAGGAGAGCCGTTGGGTGATGAGCCAAAGACTGGAGGGCTGGGAGCAGATGAGGCACTTCCAGGTAGCAGGAAGAGAAAATAACCCCAAAAATGCCTCAGGCAGCCATCATCTGCCTCCTTGTGATCTGTTCCACACTAAGTTCATGTCTCTTTCCCACACTGACACATCCTTGGCCCCAGGAATCATGGAATCTTGCATCGCACACTCAGAAGAATTGTCCGTGAGGGAATGGGAATGAGGTAATCCAGGAAATTCAAAGTTATGGCAGGCGTAAAGTCCAACTCATGCCATACCATTCCCAGAGATCTTTCCATTCCTTTGGGATCATGCAGGAATATCGTCACCTCCAGAGCACAAACTGTGGGCCCTGAGGCACAGTGGGACCAAGATAAAAGGCAGCCACACTGGGGGCTCTCTCATCCACTTCTGTCACCTCCTGCTCCTTGGGAACCAGGTGAGTTGGAAGCCCCTTTCTCCTCCACCCTCTCCAAGACAGCATTGAGCTTTCTGGCCCTTGTTGCTGCTCCTTGTTCTTCTGGGGCTGTTCTGCACTGGTGCTGGTGTGGGCAGAGGGCAGAGTGTGTGTTCTGGCCAGAGGCTGAGGCTGGGCTGAGGGGCTGATTTTCCTGCAGCTTAGGCAGGAGCAGAGCTGGGCCTGGCTGAGCTGGGAAGGAGGGTGCTGGGCTGAGGCAAAGGATGCCCAGGTTGGGGCTGGCCAGGCTGGAGCTGTGCAGGCAGCAGGGGCCTTGTGCTGCTGGGGCTGCCTTGCAGGCTGTGTCTGAGGTGTGCATGTGCTCTGCTTCCTCCCTGCCCTCTGTGCCAGGTGCAGCGCCAGGCTCCAGACATGTCCTGCTCTGAGAAGTGCCAGCAGTGCCGGCCCTGTGAGCCTTGCTGCCAGCCCTGTGGCCCCTGCCCGCTGGCCAGCAGCTGCAATGAGTGCTGTGTCAGGCAGTGCCAGAGCTCCCACGTTGTCATTCAGCCGCCTGCTGTGCTGGTGACCCTGCCTGGGCCCATCCTCAGCTCCTCCCCACAGAACACCGCCGTGGGATCCTCCACCTCTGCTGCTGTTGGCAGCATCCTCAGCTGTGAGGGAGTGCCCATCAGCTCTGGGGGCTTTGACATCTCCTGCATCACCAACTGCTGTGGTGGCAGCAGGTGCTGTCGTCCCTGCTAAAGATGCTGCTGCCAACATCCTCAGCCAAGAACTTCCAATACCTCGGAACATGGTTCTGGAATGAAAATGGAATTCTGGGTTAAGTGATTTAAGGCTTTGGACTATTGTCTCCTTCTGGTCCTCCTCTTTTTTTTGTCATGCCTTCCTCTCCTCTCATCACTACCACTCAATGCCTGCCTAGTGGGACCTGCTGTCTTCCTTCCCTTCACAACCCAGGACATCAGACATCCCTGCTGCATCTTAGTTGCTGCTATTGGATGCCCTCCCTGATCCTCCATATTTGCTTCTTTTGACTCAATAAAGTTCCTTTTGCATTCAAATGCTGGCCTCTGATTCCTCCTTCGTTATCTGACATGTCCTCCAGTTTGCTTACTGGAAAAAGGGGGCAGGAAGCTCAGCATTGCAATTCCTGCAGTAAATTTTTTTTTTCCCTTTCCTTTGGACCTGGCAAAGATATCCTCTCTCTGTGAGATAGCGGAGGCATAGAAACACCTTGCCCAGAAAGGGTTTAGATTCCTAAGCCCTGCAAGTGTGCAAGACCAGTCTGGACACAAATTGGATCAAGAGGGTGGTTTAAACTCAACTGGCTTAGTGGGTGGCCAACTATTGAGGAAGAGGGAACAGGAAAGAAATGGTCTTGAAGTTGCCTTCCAGCCAAAAACATTTCTAATGAAATCTGCTTGCACAGAGGCATCAGCAGTGGGACAAATGTGCTCAGTGTTGGGCAGTGCTGAGTCCCCTTTGGACACAGCTGGAGCTGACTGAGTCACAGCTGTCTGGAGCCACAGGACTCTTCTCACAGAGCCCATTTCTGCAGCCTTGGTCACAAAGTGTGCCATCATGAGCAACCATGACACAGGAAGCAGCCATGCTTCTGGGAAATTGGCTGCCATCACTTCCTGAGGAAAGGAAGACATAAATTGATTTTCTTTCCCAGTGTACTTGTGAATGCATAATATTTCACTTTACCTTTGGCAAACTTCCTTCATTCAAGCTTCAAGATATCATTTTGGTTTTATCTCATCATTCTGCCTGAGAAAGGGAATTGACAGAGCAGCTTGCTGGGCACCATCCATCCAGCCAAGGGCCACGAAGCACAGCTTGCAGCCCAGCCCAGGGCAAGAGCAGGAACGAGCTGCAGAAGCAGGCATGGAGTGCTGACCAAAGGGAGACGTAATAGAGGGGAAGCAAGACCACAAAGAACACCTTCTGTCCCCTATCCATTCCCAAAATGGGCCAGGAAAACAGGCTGCATGTGAAAACTCATGGCATGTCACAAAGGGAAGCTGTAGAGATGGGCAGGGATAGAGGAAGAATGAGAGTGATGTCCTGAGTGCTTGGCCAGGAAGAAACCCACAGGAATGCCACAGGTTCAGGTCATGCGCCTGCATGGAATGCCACCAGACCATGATCCAAGCATTCTGCCTACTCTGACGTGTCCATATCCCGGAAATTCTCGGATCTCTCATTCCTGGCCCTACAAGGAGTATTTAGATAGGAACGCACATGGCAGAAGCCAAGAAATAGAGGCTGCAGTGCAGGAAACCAGGACAGAATCCCTACCATTAACTGGGATTAGTGCACATTTGACATGAGCTGGTCAGGAAATTATGGCTTCCACTAATGTGCCTGTGGGCCTGAGGCAGGGCAGGACTGCTATAAAAGGCAGCCCAAGTCTCTGCTCTCTCCACTTCTCTCACCTTCTCCTCCTCTTCAGGAATCAGGTGAGTGCGAAGCCTCTTCTCTTCCTGCTGCTGCTGCTTCAAGAGCAGCTCTTGCCTGGCTGGAGGTCTCAGCTGAGAGGGGCTGTCGTAGCGCAGGGCTGGGAGCTGCTTGTGGTGGGAGAGGGCAGGGGAGAGAAGGTCTTGTGCAGACGGAGAGAAGCTGGGACTTGGCTCAGGTGGCTCCTGGGCTTTGAGCTGGGCACTGCAATGGGACCAGGAGGTGCCTTGGCTGCAGAGTGTTTGGGTTTGCAGAGTGTTTGCAGTGTTGCTTCTCATGTGTCCTCACTTTGTGCTTCTCCCTGTCTTCCATTTTAGGTGCACCTGTGACCGTGAGCCATGTCCTGCTGCAGGCCCTGTGACCCTTGCTGCCAGCCCTGTGGCCCCTGCCCACTGGCCAGCAGCTGCAATGAGTGCTGTGTCAGGCAGTGCCAGAGCTCCCACGTTGTCATTGAGCCGCCTGCTGTGCTGGTGACCCTGCCTGGGCCCATCCTCAGCTCCTCCCCACAGAACACCGCCGTGGGATCCTCTACCTCTGCTGCTGTTGGCAACATCCTCAGCTGTGGCGGAGTGCCCATCAGCTCTGGGGGCTTTGACATCTCCTGCATCACCAACTGCTATGGCAACAGTTGTTGTCGTCCCTGCTAAATCTGCTGGCAACATCCCTGGGCAAGAACATCCATAACCTCAGAACGTGAAGCTGCACTGAAGATGGATCTTTGGAACAATGGATTTGTGCCCTTGATTTACTGCTGTTTTCTTCCACTCTCTTCCCTTCCCTGCCTTTCCTGTCTGCACCACCCGATGCCATCCTAGTGTGATCTGTTCGCCTCCCTCCCTGTCTCTGGAGTCCAGGCAAATGGACTCCCCCACTGTGCCCCCGTGTCTGCTCCTGTTGTCCTCTTTCTGCTACCTCCTCGTCTTCCTTACAGTTAATAAATTTTTTTTGCATCCAAAACTGGCTCTCTGCTTTGTCCTTCCTTATGCTGGTACACTTCCATTCAGCTCAGTTCAAAAGGTGGAGGAAGCCGTGGGTGGAAACTCCACGGTGGACTTTACTTTGTGCTTTATCTTTTGGAGCTCCCAAACACCTCCCTGGCTTCCGGCAAACAGTGATCATCATGAGAAGATGATGTCAAATGGTGACAGGGCATGGGAAACAGCAGTGCCTGGGGATATTCCACAACCTCCTCTCTTCAAACACATCCGTCACATTAGTCTTCTGCTCAGCTTCTTAGTTCACAGGCAGTGTTGAATGGTTACACCGGATCAAGTGAGCATGACGACAGAACCAAAACTGAAACCATCCTCACTCCATGTTGAAGGCTGCCACTGTTTCCCCTTCTGGATTTGGGAGAAGAGAAGCTCCCCCATATTCCACCACGCACCTCCCAGACACAGTTAACAGTTTCTGTCTACATCCCTCATTCTCAGTGACAGTATCCATTTCTCACAGCTCCGGGACTGTGGGGCAAAGGCCTCTGTGGCCAGTGGACTCCCCCATCCCCACAGAGAAAACAGAACCCTGTCATATCAACCCTTCTGCATGAGTCAGGAACAAGGACCCTGGGAAACTGCTGAGAGCCCCAAGGCTGCCTGGAGGTGGCATGAAAAGGATGTCCTGGTTTTGGCCTTGTCCTTGAGAGGTGTGGGTGCTGTGGCCCTGTCCAGGTTCCTGCCGAGAAGGAACTTGAGGCTGAGGGTGTCAGTGGCTGGCACTGGATGGATCCTCCACCACTGCTGCTGTTGGCAGCATCCTCAGCTCTGACAGGGTTCCCATCAACCCAGGGGGCTTTGACATCTCCTGCATCACCAGCTGCCACGATTGCTGCCGGAGATGTCCATCTTGCTAAAGACTCCCGTAAAAGACCAGAGAAGGAGCTCAGATGATGATTCCAGACTCCAAATAAGGATATTGTGGCCATGGCTTTCAGATGGGCTAAACATGTGCCTCCTGTCCTTCAAAGGGAAAGCTTTTCAGAAAGGGCCTGCCTGGACACTCTGAAAACATGGTCCATGCCTCCCATTCCTTTCCACTGCTTTCTCCTTTCCCACTTTTTCCTTTTTTATTTTCTGCTTTTTTCAGCCTTGATTCCTATCCTTGATCCTAGACTAGCCTAGGGCAGACTTCCCTCATTTCTGCCTCTGTTGGGGACTGACCTTGGGCTGTCCATGCTGAGTTTTTTACTCTTGCCTCCTCTTCAAAATTTATTTTTCTCTTTAGACTCATTAGAATCTACTGCGTTCCAGCTTCTGGCTGTGTGTTTGTCTTGGGGTGGTTTTACCATGATTAGTCTATTCCCTTACCATCTGCTTCATGCCCCAGATATGGTTGCTTTATCTCTAAGGTGTGTCCCAGGGGATGGAGGAGCATTCAGTTCTTCAGCAGGCTTTTTCAAGCCTCACTCCCCAAGTGTCAGGAGTGCTGGGGAGTCTGACTTTTTTGCTTTGTCTGCTTGGGTTTTTTGTTAGTTTAAGCAGAAGGTTTTTTCCCTTCCTGCTTTATCTGCTGTGAAGAGGGGACAAAAACCAGGGATTCACCAGGTTCTCATCTGTTTTCCCAAGAAGCTGTGTGAAACTTCGGAATTGATGTTCCTCCTGAGACAGGAGCCAGTGCCATCTTTCTCCTCACCATGTGGCAAGCTGTTGTGGTTTTTTTTTTTCTTTGCCTGGTATTTTAGGTTTTTTTCCTGGTGGGGAGAGGGGAAGGGAGAGGAGAGCAAGGTCTGACAGTTTAATATCTAACATTTATTTACCTTTTCCCATGCAGTGTGGGCAATCTGTTAATAAATGGTTGGGGTTTTCTTCGCTTTCATTCACTAGCATTCATTTCTTATTTGTGGAAAATGATTGCTGGAACTATTTTTTTAGACTAAGCACACATTCCAGAGTGTTTTTCTCCTAAACTGGCCTCTAAACTGGGACAGTGTGGTCCGTTCCTCTCTGGATCCTCATTAAACATGTCCTGCAAGAAAGGGTGCACCACAAGCACAAAAGCCAAATGAAAACATTGCCCACTGTCCTCTGAGGGGAACAGTGAGAGAAAGAGATTTGCTTCTGCTGGCACACACAGAAATCAGAAAAATGCTGTGTAAATGAAAAACACTAAAGACATTTCTCATTACCATAATTGTTACAAAAGCACAGAGACCTTAACTAGCTTTCAGACGCACCCAGCTGCTGTCTCAGTCTCCATCTTTTATGGGTCATGGGAAAATAATTTGGAAAAGGTTGTGGGTTAAGGTAAAAACAGTGGGATTACTCATCATTACCATCAGAGGAAAAACTAGTCTTGACTTGGAGAACATTCACCTTATTGTGAGAAACAGGGGGGAAAAAAAGCACTGAAATTACTTTAATCCATCTCCACCTCTTTTTCTTTCTTTTCCTTTGTTCCTGGTTCTTCTATTTCCACCACCCTTAAGCAGCACAGTGGGATGCAGAATGGAGGGTTCCAGTTGGAATGCAACAGTTTCTTTCTGTGCAATTTGCTGGACCTGCATAAGAAAATGAAGCAGGAATTCATCAGTTTGTCCTAAGTCACATTTTCCTGCTCCCAAGGCACAATTTCTAGGCCCTGAGATTCATTTTTTTTTTGAGTGGGGATATAGAAAACCTGGACTAGAGAACCCAAAGAGTTTGACTCAAATCTGTTGACTCCTCCAGAGAAATTCTCCTACATCTCTCAGTGGAGCAATAGAGGTACATGGTGCCTTCAGTTCAAGACATACTTGTAGGAAGATCTCAACCTTTGCCTCAGCACCAGGTTGCTGAGCTGTACAAGTGCATCTTGCACTGGCCCCGACATGAGGAGGCTGTGTCCCCTCTTGGTCCCCAGCAACACTGCACCAGAAAGGATTGATTCAGGGATGACAATCTGCCGAGGCCAGAAGGATTTATTGGCCTTTCACCCTGAATATAAAGCAAAAACGGAAGAGTGCAGGAGGTGCAGGCTGTGCTTCAGTTCCCTGGACACTTCTCTGAAAGGCCAAAGGCTGCACAATTGAGCTGTGAATTGGCTCCTTCTACAAGTGTAAGGGGCAGCACTGTGGGGCTCAAGGACACACAAGGGGAGAGTCCCCTGGCCATGACCTGCACATGCTCCCAGGATGAGGGTTCCCGAGCTCAGACAGACACACGAGGGCTTACAGATATTTGCATGGAGCCAAACAATAATCTGCGTGCTCAAATAAGGCCAAGAAGCATCACCAGCTAGGAACTCTGCGGTGGACATAAAATATGTCCCCTTACAAGGGAGTCCTTGGGCACGTGGAAGTGAAGCACAAGAGTGATGCCCATTTCCTGACAACTTGGACAAAAAATAAAACCCCAGGAATGACACAGGTCAACACTACCTGTCTATATGGGATGCCACTGGCCCTTGATCAGAGTCTTCTGCCTGTGATGACGTCTTTCTGCCCTGGAAATCATAGAACCTCTAACACCACAACTCAGAGAAGTAGCAATTCATGTAGGAAAGCATGAGAAATTACCCAGGAAATGAAAAGGCAGAAGGACAGGAAAACAGGACACAGCCCATACAATTACCTAGAATGGTGCATATTTGAAATGACCTGGTCAGAAAATTATTAGTTCTACTAAGTGTCGCTGGGCACAAGGCAGTGCAGGACTGCTATAAAAGGCAGCCCAAGCCTTTGCTCTCTCATCCACTTCTCTCACCTTCTCCTCTTCAGGAATCAGGTGAGTGAGAAGCCACTTCTCCTCCTCCGGCTGCTGCTGCTTCAAGAGCAGCTCTTGCCTGGCTGGAGATCTCAGCTCAGAGGGGCTGCAAGAGCCCAGGGCTGGGAGCTGCTTGTGCTGGGACAGCAGAGGGGAGAGAAGGTCTTGTGCAGACAGAGAGAGGCTGGGACATGGCTCAGGTGGCTCCTGGGCTTTCAGCTGGGCACTGCAATGGGGGCCAGGAGGTGCCTTGGCTGCACGGTGTTTGGGTGCAGTGCTACTTCTCACATGTTATCACTTTGTGCTTCTCCCTGCCCTCTGTGTCAGGTGCACCTGTGAGCCCGAGCCATGTCCTGCTGCAGGCCCTGTGACCCTTGCTGCCAGCCCTGTGGCCCCTGCCCGCTGGCCAGCAGCTGCAATGAGTGCTGTGTCAGGCAGTGCCAGAGCTCCCACGTTGTCATTGAGCCACCTGCTGTGCTGGTGACCCTGCCTGGGCCCATCCTCAGCTCCTCCCCACAGAACACCGCCGTGGGATCCTCCACCTCTGCTGCTGTTGGCAACATCCTCAGCTGTGGCGGAGTGCCCATCAGCTCTGGGGGCTTTGACATCTCCTGCATCACCAACTGCTATGGTGGCAGCAGATGCCGTCCCTGCTAAACCTGCTGGCAATGTCTTCCGGCAAGAACACCCAAGACTTCAAATCATGGTTTTGGGCAGGAAATAGAGCTTCAGAAAATTGTATTTAGAACTTTGGACCATCCCTTCCTTGTTCAATTCTCCTCTCCATTTCTGTCCCTCACTCCCCAAGGCAGTCTAGTCTGGACCTGCCATCCTTCCTACCTCTGCAGGGCGGTGCAAAAAACACCACATGGGAGCTCCATCTTAGTGGCTGCTCCTGGTGCTCTCTGTAAGCCATCTCCTTTTCTTCTCTAAACTTATTAAAACTGTCTTGCATTCAAGCCTTTGTGTCTGAGTCGTCTGTTGTTCTGAGGCAACTCCTCCAGTTTGCTCAGTAAAAAGATGGAGCACTCAATGTTTTGGGCTCGCTGTAGTGGAATTTACTTTCTGCCCTTTTCCTTTGGAGCTGATGAAGGATATCCTTGGCTACTTGGCATCCAAATGAGCATCATGGAGACTTTGGCTCCAAAGGAGTAGAGACGGGAATCATCAATACCTGTGAACAGCCCACAACTCATCTCTTCCTATCATTCCTTCCATGCCTGGCCTAGGGCCTGTGGCCAGCACACCTGGGAACAAGGAGATGAGATCCAAGCCTCACACAGTCCGTCAGCACTCAGGGGGCCCAGCTGCTGCCCAGACACGCAGGGCTGAGGGGACCGCACCTCCGGGCACAGCCAGCAGGGGCGCTGCTGGCTCCCGGCCGGGCAGGGAGTGTGCGATGATTCCCCCATGGCAGCAGAGGGCGCTGTGGTGCGAGCTCGGGGGTCACGTGGTAATGGCGGCTTGGCCAAGACTGGAAGGGATGGAGGAAAGTCTTGGCTTTACAAAGTCTGAGGGGCAGCTGATCCCAGTGTCCCAGCTGGACTCTTGGGATCTGTAAGATTGAATGGCAAGAATGAGTAAAAATCCTGTGTTGGCGAATGGTATGTATTTTAAGCTCTGCTGCTGTAGCTGTAACTGCAGGATGTCTCAACAGGAAGTGGGCTGCAATGCACCAAAACCCAGAGTAGCAACAAAGAATCAGCAGGTGGCCAGCATTAGCAGCCTGGCTCCAAGCACTGCACAGACAGGAGAGGTGGAGATTATGAGCATCTGAACATATGGTGAAAAGTCTCTCTTTTACTGAGGTAGAGTGTTAACAAGGTCCCAGTTCAAAGCCTTCTCTTTTAAGCAGCGATCTACCCTCCGTTGAAGAACAGCAGCTGGAGATGAAACCATGCAGTGGTGATGAATTCTCCCTATAGCACTGCAGTCTTTCTCCCCTCTGAAATGTGAGAGAGCGAAAGAGTGCCAGGGGCTGCACCCAACCCCATTTTCCCACTCCAAATATCTCAACAAATCTGGCCTACA
The DNA here is from genome assembly GCF_028018845.1 of Melospiza georgiana. Classification (NCBI taxonomy): domain Eukaryota; kingdom Metazoa; phylum Chordata; class Aves; order Passeriformes; family Passerellidae; genus Melospiza; species Melospiza georgiana. The sequence goes on along the minus strand of NC_080457.1, from coordinate 3,900,629 downwards.
GGAGAAACCTACAGATAAGAGATGTGCAGCCAGACACCCTCCTCCCCTGAGATTGGCCATTCTTATGTCATTCTCAACTATCCAATCATAAATATTTCCTAGCAAATTATGGGGGAAAATTCCTTAAGTAAAAGCATCAAACAAAAAGATTCTAACCCTCAACAGTGCTTCAGGGAAGGGAGCAACACTCAGATATCCTATGTGGGTAGATCCAAATGCCATATATCTCAAAGCAGAGCAACACCTGAATCTGGGGTCCTTTGGTCTAAGAACCATTTGTGGGGGGGGATGAGCCCAGCTCCACAAGCACCAGGTTGCTGAGATGTAAAGGTGTGTCTGGCAATTGCCTGGACAGGAGTAGCTTGTGTCCCACCCTGGCCATCAGCAAAGTTCCACCAGAAGGAGATCCACTGAATGATAACAACCTGCAGAAGTGGGCAGGCTGTCTTGGTGTCTCTCCCTCCCAATAAAACAAAAAATGGAGAGTGCAGGAGACAGAAGCTCATTTCAGTGCTAGTTCTCGGCGAGATTCAAGCCATGACCATTCAGCTGTGGATTCCATACAAAGTACTATTCCTGATGGAAAAGGAAACATTTCTCTCTGAGATCATGAACACTGCAGGGAAGACTCCTGCTGCTCTGATCTGCACATGCCCTCAGGAGGGTAACACAAGCACAGAATGAGGCACAACTGCTCAAAGAAACCTGTCTGGAATAATGCAATGATCTGCATGTTCCTAGAGAGTCAGCAAAGAGTCAAAAATGGACAGAAAAACTGTGCAGCTCTAGGAACTGTGCAGATGAGATACTGGGGACATGTGTGGTAAAAAACTACTCACGTATCCTTGAGAAGGATCAGGCCCTAGACAACTCCTGGTATTTCCAGGGGACTCACAGAGAGGGCATAGAAAGACCATGAGACAAATGAGACCAACAAAATTTTTCTCCGAGCACTCTTTGAGTAGAAACAGGGTCCAAACCTCCCAGCTGATGCAGACCTGTGTGCAACAGGGAGTGACCATCATGTAGAGATGGGAAAAGCAACAGAAAATGATGTCTCATGACCCCTCACATGGCAGTCCTCGGGCATGTGGGCAAGAAGCATGAGACTGACGCCGAATTCCTGACAACATGGACAAAACCAAATCCACAGGAATGACACAGGTGAACATATTTTTCCACAGCGGATGCTGCCAAGTGACTGTATTAGCATGCCAAATGCACCCAGCATTGGTTTTGCCCAGGAAACCCTTGAATCTCTCATTCCAGCACTCAGAGAAATGACCCTTCATGTAGGAAAGCACAGAGAATTAGCCATAAAATGAAAAGGCAGCAGTACAGGAAACCAGGACACAGCCCCTACCATTAACTGGGATGGTGCACATTTGACAGGTACTGGTCAGAAAATTACGGCTTCCACAAAGTTGCCTGTGGGCCTGAGGCAGGTCAGGACTGCTATAAAAGGCAGCCCAAGTCTCTGTTCTCTCATCCACTTCTCTCACCTCCTCCTCTTCAGGAATCAGGTGAGTGGGAAGCCTCTTCTCCTCTGCCTGCTGCTGCTGCTTCAAGACCAGCTGTTGCCTGGGTGGAGGTCTCAGCTGAGAGGAGCTACAAGAGCCCAGGGCTGTTGCAAGGCTTGTGCTGGGAGAGGGCAGGGGAGAGAAGGTCTTGTGCAGACAGAGAGGGGCTGGGACATGGCTCAGGTGGCTCCTGGGCTTTCAGCTGGGCACTGCAATGGGGGCCAGGGGGTGCCTTGGCTGCACGGTGTTTGGGTGCAGTGCTGCTTCTCATGTGTCCTCACTTTGTGCTTCTCCCTTCCTTCCATTCTAGGTGCACCTGTGAGCCCGAGCCATGTCCTGCTGCCGGCCCTGTGACCCTTGCTGCCAGCCCTGTGGCCCCTGCCCACTGGCCAGCAGCTGCAATGAGTGCTGTGTCAGGCAGTGCCAGAGCTCCCACGTTGTCATTGAGCCACCTGCTGTGCTGGTGACCCTGCCTGGGCCCATCCTCAGCTCCTCCCCACAGAACACCGCCGTGGGATCCTCCACCTCTGCTGCTGTTGGCAACATCCTCAGCTGTGGCGGAGTGCCCATCAGCTCTGGGGGCTTTGACATCTCCTGCATCACCAACTGCTATGGTGGCAGCAGGTGCTGTCCCTGCTAAACCTGCTGGCAATGTCTTTCCGGCATGAACACCCAAGACTTCAAAGCTTGGATTTGGGCAGGAAATAGTGATTCAGAAAATTTTATTTGTAGCTTTGGACCATCCCTTCCTTGTTTTACTCTCCTCTCCATTTCTGTCCCTCACTCCCCAAGGCAGTCGAGTCTGAACCTGCCATTTTTCCTACTTCTGCAGAGCAGTGCAAAGAACACCACATGGGAGCTCCATTTTAGTAGCTGCTCCTGGTGCTCTCTGTGAGCCATCTCCTTTTCTTCTGTAAACTTATTAAAATTGTCTTGCATTCAAGCCTTTGTGTCTGAGTCATTTATCATTCTGGGGCAACTTTTCCATTCTCCTCAGGAAAAAGATGCAGGACGCAATGTTTGGGGCTTGCTGGTGCAGATTTTAATTTGATGTCCTTCTCCCTTGGAGCTGATGAAGAACATGCCTCGCTACTTGGCAGCCAAAGGGCATCACGGAGAATTTGGCTCCAAAGGAGTGGGGATGGGAAACAACAATGCCTGGGGACATCCCGCAACTCATCTCTTCCTATCGTTCCTTCATTGCCTGGCCTTGGGTCTATAGCCAGCACACCTGGGAACAAGAAGATGAGATCCAAGCCTCACACAGTCCCTCAGCACTCGGCAGGGCCCAGCTGCTGCCCAGACATGCAGGGCTGAGGGGACCGCACCTCCAGGCACAGCCAGCAGGGGCGCTGCTGGCTCCTGGCCACGCAGGGCGCATGTGATTATTCCCCCATGGCAGCAGAGGGCACCGTGGTGCGAGATTGGCGATCAAGTGGTAATGGCGGCTTGGCCTAGATTGGAAGGGATGGAAGAAAGACTTTGGTTTGTGAAGCCCGAGGGGCAGATGACTCAGTGCCCCAGCTGGACTCTCAGGAGGAACAAGTTGGAAAGGCAGGAACCAGCTAAAATCTCGGGGTTGTGGACAAGAATTATCAGAAGCTTGGCAGCTTTTATTGGAACTACAGGATGTCTCAGCAAGCAGGGGCTGTGGGATTACAGTCCAGCAAAACCCAGAGCAGTGCCAAAGAAGCAGCAGGGGCCCAGCTGCGGAAGCCTGGCTCCAAATAGAGCAAGGAAAGGTGAGGTAAGGATTCCAAGCACCTGGACATATGGTAAAAAGTCCCCCTTTTAGTGATGTAGAGTGTTAACAAGGTCCCAGTGCAACGGCTGCTCTTACAAGCAGAGCTCCCCTCACAGTAGAAGAAAGGCAGCAGGAGACAAAACACAAAAGGGGCGACAAATTCTCCCCACTGTGCTGCACTCTCACCTCAGAAAACAGAGAGAGAAATAGAGCCAGGGGCTGCACCCAATCCCATTTTCCCACTCCAAATAGATCTTGGCATCTCTGGCCTCCAGGAGAAACCCTCAGAGATGAGCCATGCAGCCAGATACCCACCTCCCCTGAGCTTGGCTACTTCTTTTGTCATTCTCAACTACCCAGACCTTAATCTTTCCTAGCAAATTATGGGACAAAATTCCTGGAGGAAAAAGCATCACACAAAGAGATTCTGACCCTCAACAGCACTAAAGGGAAGGGAACAGCACTCAGCTATGCTATGTAGGTAGATCCAACTGCCATATATCTCACAGCAGAGCAACACCTGTATATAGGTTCCTTTGCTCCAAGAACGATTTGCAGGGTGGTCTCGGCCATACTCAGTCTGCACCACGCTGCTGAGATGTAGAGGTGCATCTGGCATGTGCCAGGACAGGAAGAACTTGTGTCCTACCTTGCCACGAGCAACATTCCACCAGAAGGGGATCCACTGAATGATAACAACTTGCAGAAGTGGGCAGGCTGCCTTGCTGTTTCTCCCTCTCAATAAAAGAAGAAATGGAGAGTGCAGGAGGCAGAAGCTGATTTCAGTGCTAGTTCTCTGCCAGCTTCAAGCCGTGATCATTTAGCTGTAGATTCCACACAAAATGCCACTCCTGATGGCAAAGGAGACGTGTGTTGCTGAGATCTTGAATGCTCCTGTGAAGAATCCTGCTGCTCTGACCTGCACATGCCCTCAGGAGGGTCACCCAAGAACAGAATGCGGTCTGTCTGTACAAACACTTCAGCATAGAATGATGCAAAGATCTGTATGGTCCCAAAGAGTCAGCAAAAAGTCAGGAATAGCCAGAAAAGACGTGCAGTTCTGGGAACTCCGCTGAGGAGATACAGGGGACAAGCATAGCAGAACACTACTCAGTTGTCCTGGACCGAGATCAGGCACAACACAACTCCTGATATTGCCAGAGGACCCACAGAGAGGGCACAGAAAGCTGACGAGCCAAATGAGACCAACACAATTTTCCCCTGAGCACTCTTTGAGTAGCAACAGGGTCCAACCCTCACAGCAGATGCAGAACTGTGTGCAAAAGTAAGTGACCAACATGCAGAGATGGGAAAAGAAACAGAAAATGATGTCTCATGAGCCTTCACATGGCAGTCCTTGGGCATGTGGGCAAGGAGCACAAGACTGACGCCCATTTGCTGACATCCTGAACAAAACCAAACCCACAGGAATGACACAGGTGAACATATTTGTCCACAGAGGATGCTGCCAAGTGATGGTCTGAGCATTCCAAATGCACCCAGCATTGGTTTTGCCCAGGAAATCCTTGAATCCCTCATCCCAACACTTAGAGAAATGACTCTTCATGTAGGAAAGCACAGAGAATTAGCTGGGAAATGAAAAGGCAGCAGTGCAGGAAATCAGGACAGAATCCCTAACATTAACTGGGGTGGTTCATATTTGACAGGTACTGGTCAGAAAATTACGGCTTCCACAAAGTTGCCTCTGGGCCTGAGGCAGGTCAGGACTGCTATAAAAGGCAGCCCAAGTCTCTGCTCTCTCATCCACTTCTCTAACCTCCTCCTCAGGAATCAGGTGAGTGGGAAGCCTCTTCTCCTCTGCAGCTGCTGCTGCTCTTTCAAGGCAAGATCTTGCCTGGGTGGAGGTCTCAGCTAAGATGGGCTACAAGAGCGCAGGGCTGGGAGCAGCTTGTGCTGGGAGAGGGCAAGGGAGAGAAGGTCTTGTGCAGACAGAGAGAGGCTGGGACTTGGCTCACATGGCTCTTGGACTTTGAGCTGGGCACTGCAATGGGGGCCAGGAGGTGCCTTGGCTGCAGGGTGTTTGGGTGCAGTGCTACTTCTCCTGTGTCCTCACTTTGTCCTTCTCCCTTCCTTCCATTCTAGGTGCACCTGTGACCTCGAGCCATGTCCTGCTGCAGGCCCTGTGACCCTTGCTGCCAGCCCTGTGGCCCCTGCCCGCTGGCCAGCAGCTGCAATGAGTGCTGTGTCAGGCAGTGCCAGAGCTCCCACGTTGTCATTGAGCCACCTGCTGTGCTGGTGACCCTGCCTGGGCCCATCCTCAGCTCCTCCCCACAGAACACCGCCGTGGGATCCTCCACCTCTGCTGCTGTTGGCAACATCCTCAGCTGTGGCGGAGTGCCCATCAGCTCTGGGGGCTTTGACATCTCCTGCATCACCAACTGCTATGGTGGCAGCAGATGCCGTCCCTGCTAAACCTGATGGCAATGTCTTTCCGGCATGAACACCCAAGACTTCAAGGCTTGGTATTGGGCAGGAAATAGAGCTTCAGAAAATTGTATTTAGAACTTTGGACCATCCCTTCCTTGTGCAATTCTCTTCTCCTTTTCAGTCCTTCACTCTCCAAGGCAGTCTAGTCTGGACCTGCCATCCTTCCTACCTCTGCACAGCAGTGCAAAGAACACCACATGGGACCTCCATCTTAGCGGCTGCTCCTGGTGCTCTCTGTGAGCCCTTTTCTTCTGTAAACGTATTAAAACTATATTGCATTCAAGCCTTTGTGTCTGAGTCATCTGTTGTTCCTGGGCACCTCCTCCAGTTTGCACAGGAAAAAGATCAAGAGAACAATTTTTGGGGGCCGCTGCAGTGGATTTTATATTGTGCCCCTTTCTCTTGGAGCTGATAAAGAGCATCCCTGGTTACTGGGCAGCCCAAGGCCATCATGAAGGCTTTGGCTCTATAGGAGTGGGGATGGGAAGCAAAAACGCTAGAAGACAGCCCAAAACTCATCTCTTCCCATCCTTCCTTCATAGGTTGGCCTAGGGTCTGTAGCCAGCACATCTGGGAACAAGAAGATGAGATCCAAACCTCACACAGTCCCTCAGCACTCGACAGGGCCCAGCTGCTGCCCAGACTCGCAGGGCTGACGGGATCGCACCTCTGGCCACAGCCAGTAGGGGCGCTGCTGGCTCGCAGCCGGGCAGGGAGCGTGCGATGATTCCCCCATGGCAGCAGAGGGCACTGTGGTTCGAGCTCGGGGGCCATGTGGCAATGGTGGCTAGACAGAGATGGGAAAGGATTGAAGAAAGGCTTGGCTTTACAAATCTCGAGGGGCAGCTGATCCGGCTGCCCCAGCTAGACTCTCAGGACCAGCAAGCTTTAATGGCAGGAATGCGTAAAAATCCTGAGCTGGTGGGTGAGATCTATCAGAATCTTTGAAGCCGTAGCTGGAACTGAGGGATGTCTCAGCAGGTAGGGAGCTACAGTGCAGCAAAGCTCAGAGTCGTGCAGAAAAAGCCACAGAGGCCCAACAGTGTCAGCCCAATTCCAAGCATTGCAAAGGTAGATGAGGTCTGCATTCTGAGCAACTGAACACATGGTGAAAAATCCCTCTTTCATTCAGGTAGAGTGTTAACAAGGTCCAAGTGCAATGACTGCTCTTACAAACAGAGCTCCACTCACTGTAGAAGGAAGGTCGCAGGAGATAGAACCCCACAATGGTGATAAATGCTCTTCACAGGACTACAGTCTCTCTCTCCTCCGTTAGTGGAGAAAGAAAGCGAGCCAGGGGCTGCACCTAACTACTTTTTCCAACCTCCAACTGTCTGAGCATCTCTGGCCACCAGTAGAAACCCACAGATATGAGAAGTGCAACCAGATGACATCTTTCGCTGAGCTTGGCCACTTCTTTTCTCTTTCTTACGAACACAGTCATTAATATTTCCCAGTAAATTATGGGGCAAAATTCCTTAAGCAAGTAGCATCAAAAAGAATAAGTCTGATCCTCAAGAGCCTCTAAAGGGGAGGGAACAGGCACACAGGTATGCTATGTTGTTATATCTGACAGCAGAGCAACACCTGAATATGGGTTCCTTTGGTTCAAGGAACAATTCCTGGGGGATCTCATGGTTGTTCAGTCAGCACCATCTGCTAAAATGTAGAAGTGCATCTGCCATTTGCCTTGACAGGAGGAACCTGTGTCCCACCCTGGACACCTGCAACATTCCACCAGAAGGGGATCCGCTAAATGATAACAACCTGCAGAAGTGGACAGGCTGCCTTGGTGTTTCTCCCTCTGCGAAAAAGAAGAAATGGAGAGTGCAGGAGTCCAAAGATGATTTCAGTGCTAGATCTCTGCCAGCTTGAACCATGACCATTTACCTGTAGATTCCGTACGAAGTGCCATTCCTGATGGCAAAGGAACATGTTTCTATCTGACATCATGAACACTGCAGGGAAGAGTCCTGTTGCTTTGACCTGTACATGACCTCAGGAGGGTCACCCAACCACAGGATGATACACATGTGCTTAAACACAGCAGCATGGAATAATGCAAAGATCTGTATGGTCCCAGAGAGTCAGCAAAGAGTCAGGAACTGACAGAAAAAATGTGCAGATCAGGAAACTCTGCAGATGAGATACTGGGGACAAGTGTGGTAGAAAATTACTCAGTTATCTTTGACAAGGATCAGGCCACACGAAACTCCTGGTATTTCAAGGGGACCCAGAGAGATTGAACAGAATGACCAATAGCCAAATGAGGCCAACACAATTTTTCTCTGAGCAATGTTAGAGTAGCAACATCGTCCAACCCTCCCAGCAGATGCAGACTGGTGTGCAACAGTGAGTGACCATCACTGAGAGATAGGAAAAGAAACAGAAAACAATGTGTCATGACCCCTCACATGGCAGTCCTTGGGGATGTGGGCAAGGAGTATGAGACTGACGCCCAGTTCCTGAAAACTTCAACAAAACCAAACCCACAGAAATGACACAGGTGAACATATTTGTCCACAGAGGATGCTGCCAAGTGACGGTATGAGCATGTCAAATGCACCCAGCATTGGTTTTGCCCAGGAAATCCTTGAATCTCTAATTCGAGCATTTAGAGAAATGATCCTTCATTTAGGAAAGCAGAGAGAATTGGCCAGGAAATGAAAAGGCAGCAGTGCAGGAAATCAGGACACAGCCCCTGCCATTAACTGGGATGGTTCATATTTGACAGGTACTGGTCAGAAAATTATGATTCAACAAAGGTGCCTCTGGGCCTGAGGCAGGTCAGGACTGCTATAAAAGGCAGCCCAAGTCTCTGTTCTCACATCCATTTCTCTCACCTCCTCCTCAGGAATCAGGTGAGTGGGAAGCCTCTTCTCTGCATCCTGGTGCTGCTACTTCAAGAGCAGCTCTTGCCGGAGACCTGTGGGTTTCAGCTGAGATAGCCTGATGCAAGGCTGGGAGCTGCTTGTGCTGGGAGAGGGCAGGGGAGAGAAGGTCTTGTGCAGACAGAGAGAGGCTGGGACATGGCTCAGGTGGCTCCTGGACTTTGAGCTGGGCACTGCATTGGGGGAGAGGACGTGCCTTGGCTGCAGGGTGTTTGGGTGCAGTGCTACTTCTCATGTGTCCTCACTTTGTGCTTCTCCCTTTCCTACCATCCTAGGTGCACCTGTGACTGTCAGCCATGTCCTGCTGCAAGCCCTGTGACCCTTGCTGCCAGCCCTGTGGCCCCTGCCCACTGGCCAGCAGCTGCAATGAGTGCTGTGTCAGGCAGTGCCAGAGCTCCCACGTTGTCATTGAGCCGCCTGCTGTGCTAGTGACCCTGCCTGGGCCCATCCTCAGCTCCTCCCCACAGAACACCGCCGTGGGATCCTCCACCTCTGCTGCTGTTGGCAACATCCTCAGCTGTGGCGGAGTGCCCATCAGCTCTGGGGGCTTTGACATCTCCTGCATCACCAACTGCTATGGTGGCAGCAGATGCCGTCCCTGCTAAACCTGCTGGCAATGTCTTTCCGGCATGAACACCCAAGACTTCAAGGCTTGGTATTGGGCAGGAAATAGAGCTTCAGAAAATTGTATTTAGAGCTTTGGACCATCCCTTCCTTGTGCAATTCTCTTCTCCTTTTCAGTCCTTCACTCTCCAAGGCAGTCTAGTCTGGACCTGCCATCCTTCCTACCTCTGCACAGCAATGCAAAGAACACCACATGGGACCTCCATCTTAGCGGCTGCTCCTGATGCTCTCTGTGAGCCCTTTCCTTCTGCAAACTTATTAAAACTGTATTGCATTCAAGCCTTTCTCTCTGAGTCGTCTGTTGTTCTGGGGCACCTCCTCCAGTTTGCCCAATAAGAAGGGGGGAGAATGCAGTGTTTGGGGCTCTCTAGAGAGGAATCTTTTTTGGTGCCCTTTTCTCTTGGGGCTGATGGAGAACATCCCTGGCTACTCAGCATCCAAAGGTCATCATGGTGACATTGGCCCCAAAGGAGTGGGAATGGAAAACAACACCACCAAGGGACAGCCCACAGCTCATCTCTTCCCATCCTTCCTTCTTTGCCTCGCCTACGGCCTGTGGCCCGCATTCCGGGGACAAGGAGATGAGATCCAAACCTCACACAGTCCCTCAGCACTCAGCAGGGCGCTGCTGCTGCCCAGATATGCAGGGGTGAGGGGACGGCACCTCCGGGCACAGCCAGCAGGGGCGCTGCTGGCTCCTGGCCGCGCAGGGTGTGTGCAATGATTCCCCCATGCCAGCAGAGGGCGCTGTAGTGCAAGCTCGGGGGTCACGCAGCAATGGTGGTGTGACTGAGATGGGAAGGGATGGAAGAAATGCCTTGCTTTAAAAAACCTGAGGGGCAGCTGATCCTGGTGCCCCATCAGGACTCTCAGGAGCAGCAAGCTAGAAGAGCAGGAAAGAGTAAAATCCTGCCGTAGTGGACAAGATCTATCAGAAGCTCTGCAGCTGTAGCTGGAACTGGAGGAGTTCCTAGCAGGCCAGGGCTACAGTGCACCAAAACCCAGAGCATTGCTGAAGAAGAAACATGGGCCCAACAGTGGCAGCCGAGCTCCAAACAAAGCAAGGAAAGCTCAAGTGGGGATCCCAAGCACCTGAACATATGGTGAAAAGTCCCTCTTTTAGTGACATAGAGTGTTAAACAGGTCCCAGTGCAACGGCTGCTCTTACAAGCAGAGCTCCACTCGCAGAAGAAGAAAGGCAGCAGGAGAGGGAAACCCGCAGTTCTGACAAATGCTCCGCACAGCGCTATGGTCCCTTTGCCCACTGAAAAGAGAAAGACAGTAAGGGGCTGCACGCACTCCCATTTTCACAGTCGTAATATCTCGACATCTCTGGCCTCCAGGACAAACCCTAGATAAGAGAAATCCAGCCAGATACCCATCACCCCTGAGCTTGGCCACTTCTTTCCTCTTTCTTAAGTACCCAGTCATTATTGTTTCCTAGCAAATTTTGGGATAAAATTCCCAGAGGAAAAAAAATCAAACAAAAAGATTATAACCATCAACAGCTTCTAAAAGGAAGGGAGGAGCACTCACCTATGCTATGTGGTAGATCCAACTGACCTAAATCTCACAGCAGAGCAACAGCTGAATATGGGTTCCTTTGGTCCAAGAACAATTTCCTGGGGGGTCTCAGTCATACTCAGTCAGCACCAGGTTGCTGAGATGTAGAAGAGCATCTGCCATTTGCCTGGACAGGAGAAACCTGTGTCCCACCCTGGACACCAGCATTGCTGGACACCAGCAATGTTCCACCAGAAGGGGATCCACTGAATGATAACAACCTGCAGAAGTGGGAAGACTGCCTTGGTGTTTCTCCCTCTCCAGAAAACAAGAAACAGAGAGTGCAGGAGACAGAAACTGATTTCAGTGCTAGCTCTCTGACAGCTTCAAGCTGTGACCATTTTGCTGTAGATTCCATACAAAGTGATATTAGTGATGGCAAAGGAAACATCTTTCTCTCTGAGATCACGAACACTCCAGGGAAGAGTTCTGTTGCTCTGACCTGCACATGCCCTAAGGACGGTCACCCATGCACAGAATGATGCACATATGCTCAAACACACTTCAAACACACCAGCATGTAATAATGCAAAGATCTGTATGCACACACAGAGTCAGCAAAGACTCGGGAACAGACAGAAAAAGTGTGCAGTTCTGGGAACTCTGCCGAGGACATACCGGGGACAAGAGTGGCAGAAAATTACTCAGGTATCCTTGTCAAGGTTCAGGCCCCCGACAACTCCTGATATTACCAGAGGACCCACAGAGAGTGCACAGAAAGACGATGAGGAAGGACACCTAATTTTTCCCTGGGCACTGTTTGACTAGCAACAGGGTCCAACCCTCCCAGCAGAAGCAGTCCTGTGTGCAACAGGAAATGATCATGGTGGAGAGATGGGAAAAGCAACTGAAAATTATGTGTCATGACCCCTCACATGGCAGTCCTTGGGCATGTGGGCAAGAAGCACGAGACTGACGCCCAGTTCCTGACAATTTGGACAAAACCAAACCCACAGGAATGACACAGGTAAACATATATTTCTGCAGAGAATGCTGCCAGCTGACGGCCTGAGCATTCCAAATGCACCCAGCATTGGTTTTCCCAAGAAATCCTTGAATCTCTCATCCCAGCCCACAGAGAAATGACCCTTCATGTAGGAAAGCACAGAGAATTAGCCGGGAAATGAAAAGGCAGCAGTGCAGGAAACTAGGACTGAATCCCTAACATTAACTGGGATTGGTGCACGTTTGACATGAGCTGGCCAGAAAATTGTGGCTTCCACTAAGGAGCCTCTGGGCCTGAGGCAGGTCAGGACTGCTATAAAAGGCAGCCCAAATCTCTGCCCTCTCATCCACTTCTCTAGACTCCTCTACAGGAATCAAGTGAGTGTCAAGCCTCTTCTCTTCTTCCTCCTCTGGCTGCTGCTTCAAGAGCAGCTCTTGCCTGAGACCTTTGGGTTTCAGCTGACAGGGCTGGTGCAAGCCAGGGAGCGGCTTTTGCTGGGAAAAGGCAGGGGAGAGAAGGTCTTGTGCAGACGGAGAGAGGCTGGGAGTTGGCTGAGGTGGCTCCTGGGCTTTGAGCTGGGCACTGCAATGGGACCAGGAGTGCCTTGGCTTCCGGGTGTTTGGGTGCAGTGCTACATCTCACGTGTCCTCACTTTGTGCTTCGCCGTTCCTTCCATCCTAGGTGCACCTGTGAGCCCGAGCCATGTCCTGCTGCAAGCCCTGTGACCCTTGCTGCCAGCCCTGTGGCCCCTGCCCTCTGGCCAGCAGCTGCAATGAGTGCTGTGTCAGGCAGTGCCAGAGCTCCCACGTTGTCATTGAGCCGCCTGCTGTGCTGGTGACCCTGCCTGGGCCCATCCTCAGCTCCTCCCCACAGAACACCGCCGTGGGATCCTCCACCTCGGCTGCTGTTGGCAATATCCTCAGCTGTGGCGGAGTGCCCATCAGCTCTGGGGGCTTTGACATCTCCTGCATCACCAACTGCTATGGTGGCAGCAGATGCCGTCCCTGCTAAACCTGCTGGCAATGTCTTCCGACAGGAACACCCAAGACTTCAAAGTATGGTTTTGGGCAGTAAATAGAGCTTCAGAAAATTCTATTTAGAACATCAGACCACTCCTTCCTTATTCCATTCTCCTCTCCATTTCAGTCCCTCACGCTCCAAGGCAGTCTAGTGTGGACCTGCCACGATTCCTTCATCTGCAGAGCCGTGCACAGAACACCACATGGGAGCTCCATCTTAGTGGCTGCTCCTGGTGCTCTCTGCGAGCCATCTCCTTTTCTTCTTTCAACATATTAAAACTGTCTTGCATTCAAGCCTTTGTGTCTGAGTTGTGTGTTGTTCTGGGACATCTCCTCCATTTTGCTCAGGAAAAAGCTGGAGAAAGTAATGTTTGGGGCTCGCTTCAGTGGATTTTCTTTTTGCCCTTTTCATTGGAGCTGATGGAGAACATGCCTGGCCACTTGACAGCCAAAGGCCATCATGAAGGTTTTGGCTCCATAGGAGTGGGGATGGGAAACAAAAACGCAAGGGGACAGTCCACAACTCATCTCTTCCTATCCTTCCTTCATTGCTTGGCCTGGGGACCTGTGGCCAGCACTCTGGAGAACAAGGAGATGAGACCCAAACCTCACACAGTCCCTCAGCACTCGGCAGGGCCCAGCCACTGCCGAGACACGCAGGGCTGAGGGGACCGCACCTCTGGGCACAGCCAGCAGGGGCGCTGCTGGCTCCTGGCCACGCAGGGCGCATGTGATGATTCCCCATGGCAACAGAGGGCGCTGTGGTGCGAGCGATGGGGCCATGCGGTAATGGCAGCTTGACCGAGACGGGCAGGGATGGAAGAAAGGCTTTGGTTTACAATCCTAAAGGGCAGCTGATCCCAGTGTCCCATATGGACCCTGGGGGGCAGAAAGCTGGAATGGCAGGAACGAGCAAATATTCCAGGGTAGTGGATGAGATTTATCTGGATCTCTGCAGCTGTGGCTGGAACTGTGGGATGTCTCAGCAGGCAGGGGCTGCATAGCTACATTGTAGCAAAATCCAGAGCAGTGCTGAAGAAGCAGCAGGGGTCCTTCAGTGGAGTCCTGACCCTAACATTGCAAGGAAAGGCGGGGTACGGGATTCTGAGCACCTGGACATATGGATATAAGGTGAAAAGTCCCTCTTTTACTGAGGTAGAGTGTTAACAAGGTTCCAAATCAATGCCTGCTCCTATGAGCAGAGCTCCACGCACAGTAAAAGAAAGGCAGCAGGAGACAGAACCCTACAGTGGTGATGAATTCTCCCCACAACTCTGCATTGTCTCTCCCTTACAAAAGCTGAGAGACAAAGAGAGCCAGGGGCTGCAACCAAGCCCGTCTTGCCAGTCCAAATGTCTCAGCATCTCTGGCCAAAGGAGAAACCCTCAGATAAGAGAAGTGCATCCTAATGCCCTTCTCACCTGAACTTCGCCACTTCTTTTCTCTTTCTATAGTACCCAGTCATTAATGTTTCCTAGAAAATTTTGGGATAAAATTCCTTGAGGGAAAAGAATCAAAAAAAAGTTGAGCACCATCAACAGCTTCTAAAGGGAAGGGAGCAGCACTACCCTATGCTAAGTGGGTAGATCCAACTGTCCTATATCTCACGGTAGAGAAACACCTGAATATGGGTTCCTTTCATCCAAGAAAAATTTCCTAGGCAGTCTTAGCCCAGCTAGGTCTGCGCCGGGATGCTGACATGTAGAAATGCATTGGCCTGGACAGGAGGAGCCAGTGTCCCGCCCTGGCCTCCTGCAACCTTCTACCAGAAGGGGATCCACTAAATGATAACAACCTGCAGAAGTGGGCAGGCTGTCTTGGTGTTTCTCCCTCTCCAGAAAAGAAGAAATGGAGAGTGCAGGAGGCAGAAGATGATTTCAGTGCTAGTTCTCTGCCAGCTGGAAGTCATGCCCATTCAGCTGTAGATTCCATACAAAGAGCCATTCCTGATGGCAAAGGATCTCTATCTGAGATCATGAACACTCCAGGGAAGAGTCCTACTGTGCTGACCTGCACATGCCCTCAGGACGGTCACCCAAGCACAGAAAAATGTACGTGTGCTCAAACACACCAGCCTGGAATAATGCAAAGATCTGTATGGTCCCAGAGAGTCAGCAAAGACTCAGGAACAGCCAGAAAAAAATGTGCAGTTCTGGGAACACCTCTGAGGAGATACCGGGGACAAGTGTGGAAGAAAATTACTCAGGTCTCCTTGAGAAGGATCAGGCCCTAGACAACTCCTGGTAATTTCAGGGAACTCCCAGCGATTACACAGAAAAACCATGAGCCAAAAGACGACAACACAATTTTTCTCTGTGTACTGTTTGAATAGCAAGAGAGTCCATCCCTAGCAGCAGATGCAGAGCTCTGGGCAACAGTGAGTGACCATCATGAAGAGATTGGAAAAAGAAAATGATCTGTCATGTCTCCTCACATGGCATTCCTTGGGTATGTGGGTAAGAAGTATGAGACGGACACCCATTTCCTGACAACCTGGACTAAACAAACCCACAGGAATGAGAAAGGTGAACACATATTTCTGCAGAGGATACTGCCAAGTTATGATCTCAGCATTCCAAATGCACCTGGCATTGGTTTATGCCCAGGAAATCCTTGAATCTCTCATTCCAGCACTTACAGAAATGACCCTTCATGTAGGAAAGCACAAAGAATTAGCAGGGAAATGAAAAGGCAGCAGTACAGGAAACCAGGATTGAATGCCTACCATTAACTGGGATTGGTGCACGTTTGACATGAGCTGGTCAGAAAATTGTGGCTTCTACAAAGGTGCCTGTGGGCCTGAGGCAGGGCAGGACTGCTATAAAAGGCAGCCCAAGTCTCTGCTCTCTCATCCACTTCTCTCACCTCCTCCTCCTCTTCAGGAATCAGGTGAGTGGGAAGCCTCTTCTCTGCATCCTGGTGCTGCTACTTCAAGAGCAGCTCTTGCCGGAGACCTGTGGGTTTCAGCTGAGATAGGCTGATGCAAGGCTGGGAGCTGCTTGTGCTGGGAGAGGGCAGGGGAGAGAAGGTCTTGTGCAGACAGAGAGAGCCTGGGACGTGGCTCAGGTGGCTCCTGGACTTTGAGCTGGGCACTGCATTGGGGGAGAGGAGGTGCCTTGGCTGCAGGGTGTTTGGGTGCAGTGCTACTTCTCATGTGTCCTCACTTTGTGCTTCTCCCTTTCCTACCATCCTAGGTGCACCTGTGACCGTCAGCCATGTCCTGCTGCAAGCCCTGTGACCCTTGCTGCCAGCCCTGTGGCCCCTGCCCGCTGGCCAGCAGCTGCAATGAGTGCTGTGTCAGGCAGTGCCAGAGCTCCCACGTTGTCATTCAGCCGCCTGCTGTGCTGGTGACCCTGCCTGGGCCCATCCTCAGCTCCTCCCCACAGAACACCGCCGTGGGATCCTCCACCTCTGCTGCTGTTGGCAACATCCTCAGCTGTGGCGGAGTGCCCATCAGCTCTGGGGGCTTTGACATCTCCTGCATCACCAACTGCTATGGTGGCAGCAGATGCCGTCCCTGCTAAACCTGCTGGCAATGTCTGCCGGTAAGAATATGGAAGGCTTCAAAGCATGACTTTGGGCAGCAAAATACCGCTTCAGAAAATTGTATTTAGAGCTTTGGATCATCCCTTCCTTATTCTATTCTCCTCTTCATTTCTCTCCCCCCCTTGCCCAGGCAGTCTAATGTGGACCTGCCATCCTTCCTACCTCTGCAGAGCAGTGCAAAGAACTCAACATGGGAGTTCTATCTTAGTGGCTGCTCTTGGTGCTCACTGTGAGCCATTTCCTTTTCTTCTGTAAACTTATTAAAACTGTCATGCATTCAATCCTTTGTCTCTGAGTCGTCTGTTGTTCTGGGGCACCTCCTCCAGTTTGCCCAATAAGAAGGGGGGAGAATGCAGTGTTTGGGGCTCTCTAGAGAGGAATCTTTTTTGGTGCCCTTTTCTCTTGGGGCTGATGGAGAACATCCCTGGCTACTCAGCATCCAATGGTCATCATGGTGACGTTGGCCCCAAAGGAGTGGGAATGGAAAACAACACCACCAAGGGACAGCCCACAACTCATCTCTTCCCATCCTTCCTTCTTTGCCTCACCTACGGCCTGTGGCCAGCATTGCTGGGGACAAGGAGGTGAGATCCAAGCCTCACACAGTCCCTCAGCACTCAGCAGGGCCCAGCTGCTGCCCAGATACGCAGGGGTGAGGGGATGGCACCTCCGGGCACAGCCAGCAGGGGCGCTGCTGGCTCCTGGCCGCGCAGGGTGTGTGCAATGATTCCCCCATGCCAGCAGAGGGCGCTGTAGTGCAAGCTCGGGGGTCACGCAGCAATGGTGGTGTGACTGAGATGGGAAGGGATGGAAGAAATGCCTTGCTTTAAAAAACCTGAGGGGCAGCTGATCCTGGTGCCCCATCAGGACTCTCAGGAGCAGCAAGCTAGAAGAGCAGGAAAGAGTCAAATCCTGCGGTAGTGGACAAGATCTATCAGAAGCTCTGCAGCTGTAGCTGGAACTGGAGGAGTTCCTAGCAGGCCTGGGCTACAGTGCACCAAAACCCAGAGCATTGCTGAAGAAGAAACATGGGCCCAACAGTGGCAGCCGAGCTCCAAACAAAGCAAGGAAAGCTCAAGTGGGGATCCCAAGCACCTGAACATATGGTGAAAAGTCCCTCTTTTAGTGACATAGAGTGTTAAACAGGTCCCAGTGCAACGGCTGCTCTTACAAGCTGAGCTCCACTCGCAGAAGAAGAAAGGCAGCAGGAGAGGGAAACCCGCAGTTCTGACAAATGCTCCGCACAGCGCTATGGTCCCTTTGCCCACTGAAAAGAGAAAGACAGTAAGGGGCTGCACGCACTCCCATTTTCACAGTCGTAATATCTCGACATCTCTGGCCTCCAGGACAAACCCTAGATAAGAGAAATCCAGCCAGATACCCATCACCCCTGAGCTTGGCCACTTCTTTCCTCTTTCTTAAGTACCCAGTCATTATTGTTTCCTAGCAAATTTTGGGATAAAATTGCCAGAGGAAAAAAAATCAAACAAAAAGATTATAACCATCAACAGCTTCTAAAAGGAAGGGAGGAGCACTCACCTATGCTATGTGGTAGATCCAACTGACCTAAATCTCACAGCAGAGCAACAGCTGAATATGGGTTCCTTTGGTCCAAGAACAATTTCCTGGGGGGTCTCAGTCATACTCAGTCAGCACCAGGTTGCTGAGATGTAGAAGTGCATCTGCCATTTGCCTGGACAGGAGAAACCTGTGTCCCACCCTGGACACCAGCATTGCTGGACACCAGCAATGTTCCACCAGAAGGGGATCCACTGAATGCTAACAACCTGCAGAAGTGGGAAGACTGCCTTGGTGTTTCTCCCTCTCCAGAAAACAAGAAACAGAGAGTGCAGGAGACAGAAGCTGATTTCAGTGCTAGTTCTCTGACAGCTTCAAGCTGTGACCATTTTGCTGTAGATTCCATACAAAGTGATATTAGTGATGGCAAAGGAAACATCTTTCTCTCTGAGATCACGAACACTCCAGGGAAGAGTCCTGTTGCTCTGACCTGCACATGCCCTAAGGACGGTCACCCATGCACAGAATGATGCACATATGCTCAAACACACTTCAAACACACCAGCGTGTAATAATGCAAAGATCTGTATGCACACACAGAGCCAGTAAAGACTCAGGAATAGACAGAAAAAGTGTGCAGTTCTGGGAACTCTGCCGAGGAGATACCGGGGACAAGAGTGGAAGAAAATTACTCAGGTATCCTTGTCAAGGTTCAGGCCCCCGACAACTCCTGATATTACCAGAGGACCCACAGAGAGTGCACAGAAAGACGATGAGGAAGGACACCTAATTTTTCCCTGGGCACTGTTTGACTAGCAACAGGGTCCAACCCTCCCAGCAGAAGCAGTCCTGTGTGCAACAGGAAATGATCATGATGGAGAGATGGGAAAAGCAACTGAAAATTATGTCTCATGACCCCTCACATGGCAGTCCTTGGGCATGTGGGCAAGAAGCACGAGACTGACGCCCAGTTCCTGACAATTTGGACAAAACCAAACCCACAGGAATGACACAGGTAAACATATATTTCTGCAGAGAATGCTGCCAGCTGACGGCCTGAGCATTCCAAATGCACCCAGCATTGGTTTTGCCCAGGAAATCCTTGAATCTCTCATCCCAGCCCACAGAGAAATGACCCTTCATGTAGGAAAGCACAGAGAATTAGCCGGGAAATGAAAAGGCAGCAGTGCAGGAAACTAGGACTGAATCCCTAACATTAACTGGGATTGGTGCACGTTTGACATGAGCTGGCCAGAAAATTGTGGCTTTCCCTAAGGAGCCTCTGGGCCTGAGGCTGGGCAGGACTGCTATAAAAGGCAGCCCAAATCTCTGCCCTCTCATCCACTTCTCTAGACTCCTCTACAGGAATCAGGTGAGTGTCAAGCCTCTTCTCTTCTTCCTCCTCTGGCTGCTGCTTCAAGAGCAGCTCTTGCCTGAGACCTTTGGGTTTCAGCTGACAGGGCTGGTGCAAGCCAGGGAGCGGCTTTTGCTGGGAAAAGGCAGGGGAGAGAAGGTCTTGTGCAGACGGAGAGAGGCTGGGACTTGGCTGAGGTGGCTCCTGGGCTTTGAGCTGGGCACTGCAATGGGACCAGGAGTGCCTTGGCTTCCGGGTGTTTGGGTGCAGTGCTACATCTCACATGTCCTCACTTTGTGCTTCGCCGTTCCTTCCATCCTAGGTGCACCTGTGAGCCCGAGCCATGTCCTGCTGCAAGCCCTGTGACCCTTGCTGCCAGCCCTGTGGCCCCTGCCCTCTGGCCAGCAGCTGCAATGAGTGCTGTGTCAGGCAGTGCCAGAGCTCCCACGTTGTCATTGAGCCGCCTGCTGTGCTGGTGACCCTGCCTGGGCCCATCCTCAGCTCCTCCCCACAGAACACCGCCGTGGGATCCTCCACCTCGGCTGCTGTTGGCAACATCCTCAGCTGTGGCGGAGTGCCCATCAGCTCTGGGGGCTTTGACATCTCCTGCATCACCAACTGCTATGGTGGCAGCAGATGCCGTCCCTGCTAAACCTGCTGGCAATGTCTTCCGACAGGAACACCCAAGACTTCAAAGTATGGTTTTGGGCAGGAAATAGAGCTTCAGAAAATTCTATTTAGAACATCAGACCACTCCTTCCTTATTCCATTCTCCTCTCCATTTCAGTCCCTCACTCTCCAAGGCAGTCTAGTGTGGACCTGCCACGATTCCTTCATCTGCAGAGCCGTGCACAGAACACCACATGGGAGCTCCATCTTAGTGGCTGCTCCTGGTGCTCTCTGCGAGCCATCTCCTTTTCTTCTTTCAACATATTAAAATTGTCTTGCATTCAAGCCTTTGTGTCTGAGTTGTGTGTTGTTCTGGGACATCTCCTCCATTTTGCTCAGGAAAAAGCTGGAGAAAGTAATGTTTGGGGCTCGCTTCAGTGGATTTTCTTTTTGCCCTTTTCATTGGAGCTGATGGAGAACATGCCTGGCCACTTGACAGCCAAAGGCCATCATGAAGGTTTTGGCTCCATAGGAGTGGGGATGGGAAACAAAAACGCAAGGGGACAGTCCACAACTCATCTCTTCCTATCCTTCCTTCATTGCTTGGCCTGGGGACCTGTGGCCAGCACTCTGGGGAACAAGGAGATGAGACCCAAACCTCACACAGTCCCTCAGCACTCGGCAGGGCCCAGCCACTGCCGAGACACGCAGGGCTGAGGGGACCGCACCTCTGGGCACAGCCAGCGGGGGCGCTGCTGGCTCCTGGCCACGCAGGGCGCATGTGATTATTCCCCCATGGCAACAGAGGGCGCTGTGGTGCGAGCGATGGGGCCATGCGGTAATGGCAGCTTGACCGAGACGGGCAGGGATGGAAGAAAGGCTTTGGTTTACAATCCTAAAGGGCAGCTGATCTCAGTGTCCCATATGGACCCTGGGGGGCAGAAAGCTGGAATGGCAGGAACGAGCAAATATTCCAGGGTAGTGGATGAGATTTATCTGGATCTCTGCAGCTGTGGCTGGAACTGTGGGATGTCTCAGCAGGCAGGGGCTGCATAGCTACATTGTAGCAAAATCCAGAGCAGTGCTGAAGAAGCAGCAGGGGTCCTTCAGTGGAGTCCTGACCCTAACATTGCAAGGAAAGGCGGGGTACGGGATTCTGAGCACCTGGACATATGGATATAAGGTGAAAAGTCCCTCTTTTACTGAGGTAGAGTGTTAACAAGGTTCCAAATCAATGCCTGCTCCTATGAGCAGAGCTCCACGCACAGTAAAAGAAAGGCAGCAGGAGACAGAACCCTACAGTGGTGATGAATTCTCCCCACAACTCTGCATTGTCTCTCCCTTACAAAAGCTGAGAGACAAAGAGAGCCAGGGGCTGCAACCAAGCCCGTCTTGCCAGTCCAAATGTCTCAGCATCTCTGGCCAAAGGAGAAACCCTCAGATAAGAGAAGTGCATCCTAATGCCCTTCTCACCTGAACTTCGCCACTTCTTTTCTCTTTCTATAGTACCCAGTCATTAATGTTTCCTAGAAAATTTTGGGATAAAATTCCTTGAGGGAAAAGAATCAAAAAAAAGTTGAGCACCATCAACAGCTTCTAAAGGGAAGGGAGCAGCACTACCCTATGCTAAGTGGGTAGATCCAACTGTCCTATATCTCACAGTAGAGAAACACCTGAATATGGGTTCCTTTTTTCATCCAAGAAAAATTTCCTAGGCAGTCTTAGCCCAGCTAGGTCTGCGCCGGGATGCTGACATGTAGAAATGCATTGGCCTGGACAGGAGGAGCCAGTGTCCCGCCCTGACCACCTGCAACCTTCTACCAGAAGGGGATCCACCAAATGATAACAACCTGCAGAAGTGGGCAGGCTGTCTTGGTGTTTCTCCCTCTCCAGAAAAGAAGAAATGGAGAGTGCAGGAGGCAGAAGATGATTTCAGTGCTAGTTCTCTGCCAGCTGGAAGTCATGCCCATTCAGCTGTAGATTCCATACAAAGAGCCATTCCTGATGGCAAAGGATCTCTATCTGAGATCATGAACACTCCAGGGAAGAGTCCTACTGCGCTGACCTGCACATGCCCTCAGGACGGTCACCCAAGCACAGAAAAATGTACGTGTGCTCAAACACACCAGCCTGGAATAATGCAAAGATCTGTATGGTCCCAGAGAGTCAGCAAAGACTCAGGAACAGCCAGAAAAAAATGTGCAGTTCTGGGAACACCTCTGAGGAGATACCGGGGACAAGTGTGGAAGAAAATTACTCAGGTCTCCTTGAGAAGGATCAGGCCCTAGACAACTCCTGGTAATTTCAGGGAACTCCCAGCGATTACACAGAAAAACCATGAGCCAAAAGACGACAACACAATTTTTCTCTGTGTACTGTTTGAATAGCAAGAGAGTCCATCCCTAGCAGCAGATGCAGAGCTCTGGGCAACAGTGAGTGACCATCATGAAGAGATTGGAAAAAGAAAATTATCTGTCA
Source organism: Melospiza georgiana (assembly GCF_028018845.1). Classification (NCBI taxonomy): domain Eukaryota; kingdom Metazoa; phylum Chordata; class Aves; order Passeriformes; family Passerellidae; genus Melospiza; species Melospiza georgiana. The sequence goes on along the minus strand of NC_080457.1, from coordinate 3,878,369 downwards.
TGTCTCCTCACATGGCATTCCTTGGGTATGTGGGTAAGAAGCATGAGACGGACACCCATTTCCTGACAACCTGGACTAAACAAACCCACAGGAATGACAAAGGTGAACACATATTTCTGCAGAGGATGCTGCCAAGTTATGATCTCAGCATTCCAAATGCACCTGGCATTGGTTTATGCCCAGGAAATCCTTGAATCTCTCATTCCAGCACTTACAGAAATGACCCTTCATGTAGGAAAGCACAAAGAATTAGCAGGGAAATGAAAAGGCAGCAGTACAGGAAACCAGGATTGAATGCCTACCATTAACTGGGATTGGTGCACGTTTGACATGAGCTGGTCAGAAAATTGTGGCTTCTACAAAGGTGCCTGTGGGCCTGAGGCAGGGCAGGACTGCTATAAAAGGCAGCCCAAGTCTCTGCTCTCTCATCCACTTCTCTCACCTCCTCCTCTTCAGGAATCAGGTGAGTGGGAAGCCTCTTCTCCTCTGCATCCTCCTGCTGCAGCTTCAAGAGCATGTCTTGCCTGAGACCTGTGGGGTTCAGCTGACAGGGGCTGCTGCAAGGCTGGGAGCTGCTTGTGCTGGGAGAGGGCAGGGGAGAGAAGGTCTTGTGCAGACAGAGAGAGCCTGGGACTTGGCTGAGGTGACTCCTGGGCTTTGACCTGCACCCTGCAATGGGGGCCAGGGTGTGCCTTGGCTGCAGGGTGTTTGGGTGCAGTGCGACTTCTCTTGTGTCCTCACTTTGTGCTTCTCCCTGCCCTCTGTGCCAGGTACACCTGTGACCGTGAACCATGTCCTGCTGCAAGCCCTGTGACCCTTGCTGCCAGCCCTGTGGCCCCTGCCCGCTGGCCAGCAGCTGCAATGAGTGCTGTGTCAGGCAGTGCCAGAGCTCCCACGTTGTCATTGAGCCACCTGCTGTGCTGGTGACCCTGCCTGGGCCCATCCTCAGCTCCTCCCCACAGAACACCGCCGTGGGATCCTCTACCTCTGCTGCTGTTGGCAACATCCTCAGCTGTGGTGGAGTGCCCATCAGCTCTGGGGGCTTTGACATCTCCTGCATCACCAACTGCTATGGTGGCAGCAGATGCCGTCCCTGCTAAACCTGCTGGCAATGTCTGCCGGCAAGAATACGGAAGGCTTCAAAGCATGACTTTGGGCAGCAAAATACCGCTTCAGAAAATTGTATTTAGAGCTTTGGATCATCCCTTCCTTGTTCTATTCTCCTCTTCATTTCTCTCCCCCCCTTGCCCAGGCAGTCTAATGTGGACCTGCCATCCTTCCTACCTCTGCAGAGCAGTGCAAAGAACTCAACATGGGAGTTCTATCTTAGTGGCTGCTCTTGGTGCTCACTGTGAGCCATTTCCTTTCCTTCTGTAAACTTATTAAAACTGTCTTGCATTCAAGCCTTTGTGTCTGAGTCGTCTGTTGTTCTGGGGCAACTCCTCCAGTATGCCCAATAAGAAAGGGCGAGAATGCAGTGTTTGGGGCTCTCTAGAGAGGAATCTTTTTTGGTGCCCTTTTCTCTTGGGGCTGATGGAGAACATCCCTGGCTACTCAGCATCCAATGGTCATCATGGTGACGTTGGCCCCAAAGGAGTGGGAATGGAAAACAACACCACCAAGGGACAGCCCACAACTCATCTCTTCCCATCCTTCCTTCTTTGCCTCACCTACGGCCTGTGGCCAGCATTGCTGGGGACAAGGAGATGAGATCCAAGCCTCACACAGTCCCTCAGCACTCAGCAGGGCCCAGCTGCTGCCCAGACACGCAGGGCTGAGAGGACGGCACCTCCGGGCACAGCCAGCAGGGCCGCTGCTGACTCCCGGCCAGGCAGGGCATGTGCGATGATTCCCCCATGGCAGCAGAGGGCGCTGTGTCTCGAGCTCGGTGGTCATGCGTTAATGGTGTCTTGACCGAGATGGGATGAGATTGAAGGAAGGCTTTGCTTTACAATCCTATGGGGCAGCTGATCCAAATGCCCCAGCTGGACTCACGGGAGCTGCAACCTAGAATGGCTGGAATGAGTTATAATCCCGCGATGGTGGATTAGACATATTGTAAGCTCTGCAGCTGTAGCATGATCTGTGGGATATCTCAACAGGCAGGGGTCTATGGTGCAGCAAAACCCAGATTAGAGCCAAAGAGGCAGCAGGGGCCCAGCAGAGGTAGCTCGGCTCCTAGCAGTGCTAGGAAAGGCGCGGTGGCATTCCGAACACCTGAACATATGGTGAAAACTGCCTGTTTTAGAGAGGTGGAGTGTTAACATGGTCCGAGTGCAACAGCTGCTCTTACGGCAGAGCACAACTCACAGTAGAAAAAAGGTAGCAGGAGACTGAACTCCATAGTAGTGACAAATTCTCCCCAGAGCGCAGCAGTCTCTCTCTGCTCCAAAAGCAGAGAGAGAAAGAGTGCCGGAGTCTGCAGCCAACCCCATTATCCCAGACCAAATATATTGGCATCTCTGGCCTCCAAGAGAAACCCTCAGAGAAGAGAAGGACAGCCAGATGCTCTTCTCTCCCGAGCTTGGCCAATTCACATGTCATCGTTAAGTACCCAGTCATTAATGTTTCCTAGCAAATTAGGGGACAAAATTCCTTGAGGAAGAAGAATCAAACAAAAAGATTATAACCATCAATGGCCACTAAAGGGGAGGGAACAGCACTCAGCTATGCTGTGTAGGTAGATCCAACTGTCCTATATCTCACAGCAGACCAAAACCTGAGTACATTTGGCCCAAGAACCATTTCCTTGGGGGTCTCAGCCCTACTCAGTCAGCGTTGGCCTGGACAGGAGGAGCCTGTTTCCCACTCTGGTAACCAGCAATGTTCCACCAGAAGAGGATCCAATGAATGGTAACAAACTGTGGAAGTGGGCAGACTGCCTTGATGTTTCTCCCTCCATAAAGACGAAATGGAGAGAGCAGGAGGCAACAGCTGATTTCAGCGCTAGTTCTCTGACAGCTTGAAGCCATGACGATTGAGCTGTAAATTGCATAGAAGGTGACATTGTGATGGCAAAGGAAATACGTTTTTCTCTGAGATCATGAACACTGCAGGGAAGAGTCCTACTGCTCTGACCTGCACATGACCTCAGGAGGGCCATCCAAGCACAGAATGCTACCTGTGTGCTCAAACACACCAGCATGGAATAATGCAAAGATGTCTAGGGTCCCAGAGAGTCAGCAAAGAGTCAGGAACGGACGGAAAATATGTGCAGTTCTGGGAACTCTGCTGACAAGATACTGGGGACATGTGTGCCAGAAAATTACTCAGGTATCCTTGACAAGGATCAGGCCCCAGACAACTACTGGTATTTCCAGAGGACCCACAGAGAGGGCACAGAAATATCATGAGCCAAAGGAGGTCAATACAATTTTTCTCTGAGAACTGTTAGAGTAGCAACAGGGTCCAACTCTCCCAGCAGATGCCAGCCTGTGTGCAACAGTGAGTGACCATCATGTAGAGATGGGAAAAGCAGTAGGAAATGATGTGTCATGATGCCTCACATGGCAGTCCTTGGGCATGTGGGCAAGAAGCACGAGACTGATGCCCATTTCCTGACATCTTGGAAAAAAGCAAACCCACAGGAATGACACAGGTAAACATATTTTTCCACAGAGGATGCTGCCAAGTGGTGGTGTGAGCATTCCAAATGCACCCAGCATTGGTTTTTGCCCAGGAAATCCTTGAATCTCTCATCCCAGCATTTAGAGCAATGACCATTCATGTAGGAAAGCACAGAGAATTACCCGGGAAATGAAAAGGCAGCAGTGCAGGAAAGCAGGACAGAATCCCTAACATTAACTGGGATTGTTCACATTTGACATGTACTGGTCAGAAAATTGTGGCTTCCACAAAGTTGCCTCTGGGCCTGAGGCAGGTCAGGACTGCTATAAAAGGCAGCCCAAGTCTCTGCTCTCTCATCCACTTCTCTCATCTCCGCCTCCTCAGGAATCAGGTGAGTGGGAAACCTGTCCTCCTCCTCCTCCTGCTGTTTCAAGGCAAGCTCTTCCTTGGCTGGAGGTCTTAGCTGAGAGGAGCTGTCATAGTGCAGGCCTGGGAGTTGCTTGTACTGGGAGAGGGAAGGGGAGACAAGGTCTTGTGCAGACAGAGAGAGGCTGGGATTTGGCTCAGGTGGCTCCTGGGCTTTCAGCTGGGCACTGCAATGGGGGCCAGGAGGTGCCTTGGCTGCAGGGTGTTTGGGTGCAATGCTACTTCTCACATGTCCTCACTTTGTGCTTCTCCATGCCCTCTGTGCCAGGTGCACCTGTGACTCCAAACCATGTCCTGCTGCAGGCCCTGTGACCCTTGCTGCCAGCCCTGTGGCCCCTGCCCGCTGGCCAGCAGCTGCAATGAGTGCTGTGTCAGGCAGTGCCAGAGCTCCCACGTTGTCATTGAGCCGCCTGCTGTGCTGGTGACTCTGCCTGGGCCCATCCTCAGCTCCTCCCCACAGAACACCGCCGTGGGATCCTCCACCTCTGCTGCTGTTGGCAACATCCTCAGCTGTGGCGGAGTGCCCATCAGCTCTGGGGGCTTTGACATCTCCTGCATCACCAACTGCTATGGTGGCAGCAGATGCCGTCCCTGTTAAACCTGCTGGCAATGTCTCCCGGCAAGAACATGCATGACTTCAAAGCATGGTTTTGGGCAGGAAGTAGAGCTTCAGAAAATTCTATTTAGAGCTTTAGGCCATCCTTTCCTTGCTCTATTCTCCTCTCTTTTTCTGTTCTCCCCTCCCCAATGCAGTCTAGTGTGGACCTGCCATGATTCCTTCATCTGCAGAGCAGTGCAAAGAACACCACATGGGAGCTCCATCTTAGTGGCTGCTCCTGGTGCTCTCTGTGAGCCTTCTCCTTTTCTTCTTTCAACTTAATAAAACTGTATTGCATTCAAGCTTTTGTGTCTGAGTTGTGTGTTGTTCTGGGGAAACTCCTCCAGTTAGCTCAGGAAAAATATGCAGGATGCAATCTTTGGGGCTTACTGCAATGGGTTTTATATTGTGCCCCTTTCTCTCGGAGCTGATAAAGAGCATCCCTGGCTATTAGGCAACCAAATGGCCATCACGGACACTTTGGCTCCAGAAGAGTGGAGATGGCAAAAACCAACATCCTTCGACAGTCCATAACTCATCTCTTCCTCTCCTTCCTTCCTTTCCTGGCCTGCAGTATTTGGCCAGCACACCTGGGAACAAGGAGATGAGATCCAAACCTCACATGGCACCTCAGCACTCGGCAGGGCCCAGCCCCAGCTGCTGCCCAGACACGCAGGGCTGAGGGGACCACACCTCCGGGCACAGCAGGGGCGCTGCTGGCTCCCGGCCGGGCAGGGCACGTGCGATGATGCCCCCATGGCAGCAGAGGGCGCTGTGGTGTGTGCTCGGGGGCCATGTGGTAATGGTGGCTTGATCAAGATGGAAAGGGATGGAAGAAAGGCTTTGGTTTGGGAAGCCAGAGTGGCAGCAGATCCCAGTGTCCCAGAAGAACTCTGAAGAGCAGAAAGCTGGAATGGCAGGAAAGAGCAATAATTCCAGGGGCGTGGATGAGATATATCTGTATCTCTGCAGCTGTAGCTGGAACTGCATGACGTCTCAGCAGGCAGGGGCTGTAGGACTGCCGTGCAGCAAAATCCAGAGCAGTGATGAATTAGAAGCAGGGGCCCAGCAGTGGCAGCTCAGCTCCCAAAAGTGCAAAGAAAGGTAGGGTGCTGATTCCAAGCACGTGAACATATGGTGAAAAGCACCTCTTTTACCGAAGTATTGTTTTAACAAGGTCCCAGGGCAACACCTGCTCCTACAAGCAGAGGTCCACTCACAGTAAAAGAAAGGCAGTAAACGACAGTACCTGGCAGTGGTGACAAAGTCTGCCCACAGCTCTGCAGGCTTTCTCCTCTCTGAAAGCTGAGGGAGAAAGAGTGCCAGAAGCTGCACCCAAGCCCATTTTCACCACTCCAAATGTCTTAGCACCTCTGGCCTCCAGGAAAAACCCTCAGATAAGAGAAGTGCAGCCCGCCTCCACTGAGCTTGGGCACTTCTCTCTTTCTTAAGTACCCAGTCATTAATGTTTCCAGGCAAGTTATAGGAGATAATTCCTGGAGGAAGATGAATCAAAACGAAAGATTCTAACCCTCAACAGCTTCTAAAGGTAAGGAAGCAGCACTCAGCGGTGCTATATAGGTAGATCCAACAGTCCTATATCTCACAGCAGAGCAACACCTGAATAAGGGTTTCTCTGGTCCAAGAACAATTTCCTGGGGGTCTCAGCCTTGCTAACTCAGCACCAGGCTGTTGAGATGTAGGAATGCATCTGGCATTGGCCTGGACAGGAAGACCCTGTGTCCCACCCTGGCCACCCGCAGCATTCCACCACAAGCGGATCCACTGAATGATAACAACCTGCAGAAGTGGGCAGGCTGTCTTGGTGTTTCTCCCTCTCCATAAAACAAGAAATGGAGAGTGCAGGAGACAGAAGCTCATTTCAGTGCTAGTTCTCTGCCAGCTGGGAGCTATGACCATTCTGCTATAGATTCCATACAAAGTGCCATTCCTGATGGCAAAGGAACTATGTTTGTCTCTCAGATCATGAATGCTCCAGGGAAGAATCCTACTGATCTCACCTGCACATGCCCTCAGGAGGGTCACCCAAGCACAAAAGGAGGCATGTGTGCTGAAACAGACCAGCAAGGAATAATGCAAAGATCTGTATGGTCCCAGAGAGTCAGAAAAGACTCAGGAACAGACAGGAAAAATGTGAAATTCTGGGAACTCAGATGAGGAGACACTAGAGGCAAGTGCGGCCAAAACATGTGTGGTTTCCTTAACAAGGATCAGCCTCCAGACAACTCCTGATATTCCAAGAGAAACCACAGTGAATGCACAGAAAGACCACGAACCAAATGAGGCCAACACAATTTTTGTCTGAGCAATGTTAGAGTAGCAACATGTCCAACCCTCGCAGCAGATGCAGACCTCGGTACAACAGTGAGTGACCATCATAGAGAGATGGGAAAAGCAACAGAAAATGATGTGTCATGAGCCCTCACATGTCAGTCCTTGGGCATGTTGGCAAGAGGCACGAGACTGACGCCCATTTCCTGACAATTTGGAAAAAACCAAACCCACAGGAATGACACTGGAGAACATATATTTCCACAGAGGATGCTGTCAAGTGATGGTGTGAACATTCCAAGTTCACCCAGCATTGGTTTTGCCCAGGAAACCCTTGAATCTCTCATCCCAGCTCTTAGAGAAACCACTTTTCATGTAGGAAAGCACAGAGAATGAGCCAGGAAATGAAAAGGCAGAAGTGCAGGAAATCAGGACAGCATCCCTACCATTAACTGGGATGGTGCACATTTGACATGAGCTGGTCAGAAAATTGTGGCTTCCACTAAGGTGCCTCTGGGCCTGAGGCAGTGCAAGACTGCTATAAAAGGCAGCCCAAGTCTCTGCTCTCGCATCCACTTTTCTCACCTCCGCCTCCTCTTCAGGAATCAGGTGAGTGTGAAGCCTCTTTTCCCCCTTTTCCTCCTGCTACTTGCAGGCGGGAGATCTCAGCTGAGAAGTGCTGTTGTAGTGCAGGGCTGGGAGCTGCTTGTGCTGGGACAGGGAAGGGGAGAGAAGGTCTAGGGAAGACCCTCAGAAGTTGGGAGTTGGCTGAGGTGGCTCCTGGGCTTTCAGCTGGGCACTGCAATGGGGGCCAGGAGGTGCCTTGGCTGCAGGGTGTTTGGGTGCAGTGCTGCTTCTCATGTGTCCTCACTTTGTGCTTCTCCCTGCCCTCTGTGCCAGGTGTACCTGTGAGCCCGAGCCATGTCCTGCTGCAAGCCCTGTGACCCTTGCTGCCAGCCCTGTGGCCCCTGCCCGCTGGCCAGCAGCTGCAATGAGTGCTGTGTCAGGCAGTGCCAGAGCTCCCACGTTGTCATTGAGCCGCCTGCTGTGCTGGTGACCCTGCCTGGGCCCATCCTCAGCTCCTCCCCACAGAACACCGCCGTGGGATCCTCCACCTCTGCTGCTGTTGGCAACATCCTCAGCTGTGGCGGAGTGCCCATCAGCTCTGGGGGCTTTGACATCTCCTGCATCACCAACTGCTATGGTGGCAGCAGATGCCGTCCCTGCTAAACCTGCTGGCAATATCTTCCGGTAACAATGCCCAAGACTTCAAAGCATGGTTTTGGGCAGGAAGTAGAGCTTCAGAAAATTGTATTTAGAGCTTTGGATCTTCCCTTCCTTGTTGAATTCTCCTCTCCATTTCTGTCCGTCTCTCCCCAAGGCAGTCTAGTCTGGACCTGCCAAGCTTCCTTCGTCTGCAGAGCAGTGCAAAGAACACCACATGGGAGCTCCATCTTAGTGGCTGCTCCTGGTGCTCTCTGTGAACCATCTCCTTTTCTTCTTTCAACTTAATAAAACTGTATTGCATTCAAGCTTTTGTGTCTGAGTTGTGTGTTGTTCTGGGGAAACTCCTCCAGTTAGCTCAGGAAAAAGATGCAGGATGCAATGTTTGGGGCTCGCTGCATCGGATTTCATTTTGTGCCCTTTTCCCGTAAGGCTGATGAAGAACATCTCGGGCTACTCAGCAGCCAAATGGCCATCAGTGAGACTTTGGCTCCAATGGAGGGGATATGGGGAAAATCAAGAATTGAGGACAGCCCACAACTCATCTCTCCCTAATCTTCCTTCCATGCCTGGCCTAGGGCCTGTGGCCAGCACTCTGGGGAACAACACGATGAGATCCAAACCTCACATAGTCTCTCAGCACTCCGCAGGGCCCAGCTGCTGCCCAGACATGCCGGTCTGAGGGGACTGCACCTCCGGGCACAGCCAGCAGGGGCGCTGCTGGCTCCTGGCCACGCAGGGCGCGTGCGATGATTCCCCCATGGCAGCAGAGGGCACTGTGGTGCGAGCTCAGGCGTCATGCGGTAATGGCGGCTTGGCCACGACGGGAAGCCATGGAAGAAATGCTGGGATTTACAAATCCCGAGGAGCAGGCGATCCAGTGCCCCAGCTGGACTCTCGGGATCTGCAAGCCAGAATGGCAGGAACAAGTAAAAATCCCTGGTTGGGGGATGGAACTTGTTTAAGCTCTGCAGCTGTAGCATGATCTGTGGGATATCTCAACAGGCAGGGGGCTACTGTGCAGCAAAACCCAGAGTAGCGACAAAGAATCAGCAGGGGGATAGCAGTGGAAGCCTGGCTCCAAGCAGTGTAAGGAAAGGAGGGGCGGAGATTCTGAGCACCAGAACATGTGGTGAAAAGAACCTTTTAGAGTGATGGAGAGTGTTAACGAGGTCCCAGGGCAATGGCTGCTTTTACGAGCAGAGCTCCACTCGCAGTAGATAAAGGTAACAGGACACAGAAACCCGCAGTGGTGACAAATTCTCCCCACAGCGCTGACGTCCCTTTCCCTGCTAAAAGTGGAGAGAGAAAGAGAGCCAGGAACTGCGCCCAAACCCATTTTCCCACTCCAAATATCTCAACATATCTGGTCACCAGGAGAAACCCACAGACAAGAGATGTGCAGCCAGATGTCCTCCTCCCATGAGCTTGGCCACTTCTTTGTCATTCTCAAGTACCTAGATCTTACTCTTTCCTAGCAAATCATGGTGCAAAATTCGTGGAGGAAAAAGCCTCAAACAAAAAGATTCTAATCCTCAACAGCCTCTAAAGGGAAGAGAGCAGAACTCACCTATCCTATGTGGGTAGATCCAACTGTCCTATATCTCATAGCAGAGTAACACCTGAATAGGGGTTCCTTTGGTCCAAGAACAATTCCCTGGGGGGTCTCAGCCATGCTCAGTCAGCACCAGGATGCTGAGATGTAGAAATGCATGTGACATTGGCCTGGACAGAAAGAGCGTTTGTCGCATCCTGGCCACCAGCAGCATTCCACCAGAAGGGGACCCACTGAATGATAACAAACTGCAGAAGTGGGCAGACTGCCTTGGTGTTTCTCCCTTTCCATAAAACAAGAAATGGAGAGTGCAGGAGACAGAAGCTCATTTCAGTGCTAGTTCTCTGGCAGCTGGGAGCCATGGCCATTTACCTGTAGATTCCATAAAAAGTGCCAGTCCTGATGGCAAAGGAAACATTTCTATGTGAGATAATGCACACTCCAGGAAAGAGTCCTGCTGCTCTGATCTGCACATGCCCTCAAGAGGGTCACCCAAGCAAAGAATGATCCATGTGTGCTCAAACACACCTCAAACACACCAGCATGGAATAATGCAAAGATCTCTAGGGTTTCAGAGAGTCAGCAAAGACTCAGGAACAGACAGAAAAGATGCGCAGTTCTGGGAACTGAGCAGATGAGATACTGGGGACATGTGTGGCAGAAAATTACTCAGGTGTCCATGACAAGGATCAGGCCCCAGACAACTCACAATATTTCCAGAGGACCCACAGAGATTGCACAGAAAGACCATGAGTCAAGTGAGGCAACAAAATTTTTCTCTGAGCACTATTTGTGTAGCAACTGGGGACCAACCCTAGCAGCACATGCAGACCTCGGTGCAACAGTGAGTGACCATCATGGAGAGATGGGAAAAGCAACAGAAAAGGATGTGTCATGAGCCCTCACATGTCAGTCCTTGGGCATGGTGGCAAGAGGCACGAGACTGACGCCCATTTCCTGACAACTTGGACAAAACCAAACCCACAGGAATGACACAGGTGAACATATTTGTCCACAGAGGATGCTGTCAAGTGATGGTGTGAGCATTCCAAATACACCCAGCATTGGTTTTGCCAAAGAAACTCTTGAATCTCTCATCCCAGCATTTAGAGAAATGACCCTTCATGTAGGAAGCTCAGACAATTACCCGGGAAATGAAAAGGCGGCAGAACAGGAAATCAGGACAGAATCCCTACCATTAGCTGAGATGGTGCACATTTGACATGAGCTGGTCAGAAAATTATGACTTCCACTAAGGTGCCTCAGGGCCCGAGGCAGGGCAGGTCTGCTATAAAAGGCAGCCCAAGTCTCTGCTTTCACATCCACTTCTCTCACCTCCTCCTCCTCCTCTTCAGGAATCAGGTGAGTGGGAAACCTCCTCTCTGCCTGCTGCTGCTTCAAGAGCAGCTCTTGCCTGGCTGGAGGTCTCGGCTGAGAGGGAGTGGCTTTTGCTAAGAGAGGGCAGTGGAAAGAATGTCTTGTGCAGGCACAGAGAGGCTGGGACTTGGCTGAGGTGACTCCTGAGCTTTGAGCTGGGCACTGCAGTGTAGGCCAGAAGGTGCCTTGGCTTCAGGGTGTTTGGGTGCAGTGCTGCTCCTCACATGTCCTCACTTTGTGCTTCTCCCTGCCTTCTGTGCCAGGTGCGCCTGTGAGCCTGAGCCATGTCCTGCTGCAAGCCCTGTGACCCTTGCTGCCAGCCCTGTGGGCCCTGCCCGCTGGCCAGCAGCTGCAATGAGTGCTGTGTCAGGCAGTGCCAGAGCTCCCACGTTGTCATTGAGCCACCTGCTGTGCTGGTGACCCTGCCTGGGCCCATCCTCAGCTCCTCTCCACAGAACACCGCCGTGGGATCCTCCACCTCTGCTGCTGTTGGCAACATCCTCAGCTGTGGCGGAGTGCCCATCAGCTCTGGGGGCTTTGACATCTCCTGCATCACCAACTGCTATGGTGGCAACAGATGCCGTCCCTGCTAAATCTGCCAGCAACCTCCTCGGGAAAGAATCTTCCAAATCTCCGAACCTGGCTCTGGTCAGGGCCTAGAGCTTTGGGATATTTTCTTTACAGCTTCGTGGCATTGTGGCATTGTTCCCTTCTTTTACCCTTCTCTTTATTTCCTTTGCTCCCCTTATCTTCCCAAATCAGCATAGAGATGTGTTGTCCTCCCTCCCTCATTAGGACAGGGTGGTGGACACCCTGCAGAAACTCCTCTGCTCCTTAGTGGCTGCTGCTGTTGCTCTCTGGGCACCACTCCCTTTTCTTCTTTCAACTCAATAAAGTTGTTTTGCATCCAAGCCTTGTCCTCCAAGTTCTCTTTCTTTCCACTGAAATTCTTCCAGTCTGCTCAGGATAACAGGAGGAGAAGCAGAGTGTGGGAGTTCCTACAGTTAATTTTACTTTTTGCCCTTTTGTCTTGGAGTTGAGAAAAACGTGCCTGCATACTGCACAGTCAATGGCCATCAGGAACAGCAAGGCTCCAAAGGATACTAGGAGTGGGTTGGTATGTGAATTGATAAGTCCAAGTCACCAAACCACAGCTGAAATGCAAAGAGTAGATTTATTTCATTACCTCATTAACTCACAGGTTCCAAGGCACTGCCAGGCTGCAGAGACACATAAGAGAGGAACAGTGGCACCCTTAGGGTCAGTCCAATCCTGGTGGGTCACTGCCTGTCCCAGTATGTCAAGGGGCCTCTTGCACATGCAGTTTATCACAATGCTGTGCTTTTGTGTCATTTGAGTTTTTGGATCTCTCATTCTCCCAGCAGGAGGCTCAAGACTAAGACTGTCTGTGACAGATGCCTCTCAAGGTCCTGATAGCTTTTATATTATCTCTCAAAAGAGACACAGGATAATCAGCAGTAAATATAAAATGTGAAGTTTCCCACATGCATGTTCTCAGCCTCCCCACCTACAAGGTCACTTTGTGCAAATCTATCACCCTGCTCTCCAAGACTTTCAGTTTCAACCTTTTCCTCCCAACAGCTGGGAAACAGCAATGTGTGGAAACAGCCCATAACATCATCCCTACTTTCTTCTCCCCTCCATTAGCCAGTCTAGGGTCCACAGCCTGCACACAGCAGCACAGGCAGACGAGGATCACATCTCAATCTTATAGGGGCCCTCAGTTCATGCAGTGCCCAGCTCTGTCCTAAGATGCAGTGCTGAGATATTTCAGAAGTTAGAATTGGGATCAGCCATACTCAGGATAGGCTGTGGTAAATTACTTTAGGCTGAGTTTGTGCAGAAGACTTAGGGCTTCACTGTTAATTCACATTTCTGCCATGTATTCTGTAATGTAATCTGTCCATCAATGCCTTCCCAATGGAAGCCTTTGACCAAACCCGTGCCTAAAGGGGACTGCAAGACAGATAAAGGAAAATGGAACCTGGTGAAGACAGGGCCTGCCAAGGACAGCCCACAGATCACTGTCATCAAAGGGTTTAGGTTCTACAATCTTGTCCCACCCACTGCCATGGCCAGGGACACGTTCCACCAGACCAGGGTGCTCAAACCCTGCTGCCACCAAAAACCGGGAAATAAACTCTCTAATCAATTTCAGAAAGCTACGTCTGAAAGCTGATGTTTCTTTATTAGAGAGCTGGATGCATGGGGATGTCTCCTCAAAGCATGCCCACTAACCTAACAGAGCAGGTTGTATTTCAAAAACTAATATATATTCATCCTTTTTTTTTTTTTTTTGAATACAGGCACATAGGTTAAATATTTCCATCAACTTGTTTGGATATGGTCCCAGATCTTCTGATGAATCTTTTCTTTTTGAGAGTATCCCAAATATATGGTCAGGCCATAAAGTAATACTCCATCATTCTTGTCTACTGTCATCACTCTGACACACAAACCTTGTACTCAAAACTAAGATATTGGCCAATCCATATTAATCACTGATACAAGTAAATGAGGAAGCATTAGGCCACATAAATCTCTGGTATTTGTACTAAGCACTGCCTGCTACAAAACTAAGCATTAACCAAGAATATAGGGATCATACACTAGGTGTTAAGGTCAAAAGAATTTTCCAACATCTTCTCCCACTGCTGCAAAAACTTCTTGAAGAAATAAAACTTGTTTAATAGCAAATCCCCAGCTTCTCTACCTTTTTCACTGAGCAGACTGGAAGTGTTGCCACAGAACAAAGGACGACTTGGAAGTCCAGGTTTGGATGTGGAACATTGATGAATCTAAAGAAGAAGAGGAGGTGGCTCACAGAAGGAACAAGGAACAGCCACTAAGATGCAGTGGAGCTCCTGCAGGGTGTCCATCTGATTCATGCTGAGGGAGAGAGGGCAACACATCCCCACTACACTGGCCTGTGGACACATAGAGAGCAGGAGGTAAGAAGGAGCAGAGTAGAAGATGGAAAGAACATCCAAAGCTCTGTCATGACCCCTCATGTTGCAGTTATTAGGCATGTGAGTAAGAAGCACAACAGTGATGCCCATTTCCTGAAAACTTTGCCATAAAGAATCCAATCAGAAATGACCCAAGTGAACATCACCTGACCACAAGGGATGCCACCAGCCCTTGATCAGAGCGTTCTGCCATTTTCTGCCCCGGAAATCACTGACCATCTCAACATAGCAATTACAGAAGGAGACCTTCATATAGGAAGCCATATGGCAGAAGCCAGGAAATGAAAAGGCAGCAGTGCAGGAAACAAGTACACAGCCCCATTATTAGCTTGGATGGTTAGCATTTACCATGAGCTGGTCACAAAATAACCACTTCCACAAAGGAGCCTCTGCGCCTGAGGCAGGCCAGGACTGCTATAAAAGGCAGCCCAAATCACTGCTCTCTCATCCACTTCTCTCACCTCCTCCTCTTCAGGAAACAGGTGAGTGGGAAACCTCTTCTAATCCTCCTCCTGCTGCTGCTTCCAGAGCAGCTCTTGCCTGGCTGGAGGTCTCATCTGAGAGGGGCTGTCATAGTGCAGGGCTGGGAGAGGGCAGAGGGGAAAAGGCAGGAGAGAAGGTCTTGTGCAGACAGAGAGAGGCTGGGACTTGGCTGGGCTTTGAGCTGGGCACTGCAGTGGGGGCCAGAAGGTGCCCACATTGTGCAGGGTGTTTGGTGGTAGCGCTGGTTCTCCTGTGTCCTCACACTCTGCTTCTCCCTTCCTTCCATCCTAGGTGAACCTGTGAGCCTGAGCCATGTCCTGCTGCAAGCCCTGTGACCCTTGCTGCCAGCCCTGTGGCCCCTGCCCGCTGGCCAGCAGCTGCAATGAGTGCTGTGTCAGGCAGTGCCAGGACTCCCATGTCGTCATTGAACCCTCCCCTGTGCTGGTGACCCTGCCTGGGCCCATCCTCAGCTCCTTCCCACAGAACACCGCCGTGGGATCCTCCACCTCTGCTGCTGTTGGCAACATCCTCAGCTGTGGCGGAGTGCCCATCAGCTCTGGGGGCTTTGACATCTCCTGCATCACCAACTGCTATGGTGGCAGCAGATGCCGTCCCTGCTAAATCTGCTGGCAACATCCTTGGGCACGAACCTCCAAGACCTCAGAACCTAGTTCTGGGATGAAGACAGAGCTTTGGGACATTGTAATTAGAGTTTCAAGCCACTGTGCCTTTCTCCTCCTCTCTCCTCTCCATCTCTTTATTTTGCCATCTGTGTGTCCCCAGACCAACATGGGAGAACTTGTTGCCCTTTCTCTTCCTCCCTCTTTAGAGTGGGCAGATGGACACCCTGCAGGAACTCTACTGCATCCTACTGATCTTCCACGTGCTCTCTCTGAGGCACCTCCTTTTCTTCTCTGGACTTAATAAAGTTGTTTTGCAACCAAGCCATGGCCTCCGAATCCTCCTTCTTTCCACGGCAACTCTTCCAGTCAACTCAAGGAAAAAGCTGGAGAAAGCAAGGGACTCCCTGCAGTGAATTTTACTTCATGACTTTACTTTGGGAGCTGTCAAAATCTTCCCTGGCTACCCCACAGAGAATGGCCTTCAGGGAAACCCTGGCTTTGAAGGGTCGCAGCAATAGAGATGGGAAACCAAGTTCTGGGGACAGCCCACAACTTCACCTCTGCCTTCTCCTCCCTTCCATCATATGGTCTACTGGTCTGTGGTTCGCACAGATGGTCAAAGACAGATGAGATATGCAACCCATACACTTCTTCATCTCCTGGCAAGGCCCAGCTGCCTTCCAGACATGCGAAGCTGAGATGAATCACAAGCTGATATCAATATCTGCCATATTCACGCTATGCAGGAGCAGTCCCCATTCCTGTGAACCACACACCCCCATGGGCTATTGTCTCGATGGGCTCTTGGTCTTGCTTTGGGAAAGGCTTCTTCATTTTTGGGTTCTCTTTTTGTTTTTGTTCCATGGTCTCAGAGATACTACAGGTAGCAGTTTTGAGCTGTCTGGAGGTGAATCACACAGGAGCTGCCTGTCGCCACAGACAGCCATGCTCCAGCAAGCTGGTCAAGATGGATTAGCCCCCACTCCAAGAAAGAAGAATGTGGAAACAGAGACTCTTTCTCTTTCATGGCAAATTTTTCTTTTCTTCACCTTCTTTTCTCTATTTTTTCACCTTTTGGTGAAGGTGGGATCTTGGCTTTGAAGGCAGTTACTTTGGATTTACGACTGTAGCCACTTGTAAAGACTGCATTTCACAATTAGCAACTTTTTTGAAATGATCCTCAAAAACTTTACAGCAGTGAAAAAGTGAGCAAGTTCCTGGGGTCAGATCACCCTATGCTGCTGTGGACAGACCTGTCCTTTCTGTTCCACCACAGGCAGAGCGCAGAGCACAGCAGCAGCACCAGGAGAGCCCCATGAATGGCAGGAGGAAGCGGCAGCAGTGCAGACCCCAGTGAGCTGTCAGGTCTTCTTCAGCCACTAGAACTCCTCTGCAGGTTCTTGCCTTTCTGAGTAGGATTTACCATTATCTTGTCCCTTTTTTCCCAGGATCACATTGTCACCTGCCATATTGAAAGGAAAGGGTGTGATGCCGTCTTCCCCTTGCCCCTCAAACCATGCAGACACCTTGGGAAGGATATTTCTGGAATTTCATGTCTCTCTTGGTTCCCATGGGTTTTTTGAGGTTCAGTAATTTTGTATAGAGCAGTAATTTAATGTTAATTTTTGCCTGTTCTGTTCGTTAGTAAACTGCTATTTTTTCACTTATATCTACTCATATTTTGTTCTTTATTGGGGGAAAGGAGTTGGTTGGAATTAAGGGAAGATCACTCATTTTAGATTGCCCAGCTCTTTAAATTATCTTAAACCAAGACAACCCCCATCAGTGAAATATTAAAAACCTTCTCTGTTCCATTTTCTTTGGGACAATTGCAAATTTTCCCTTGTAACTTAAGCAGTTCTGTTGCAGAGATAATATTACTGTGTACTCTGATAAATGAATTTTGTCTTTACAAGTGGGCAGAGCTTGGGGTGACGGGAAGTGAAGGAGGGTTGGCTTTTCTGAGTCAAACCCCTTGTCTGGAGAGTGGAGTGAAGATACCAGGCTCGGGGAGTCCTGCCTCCCTCTCCGCCTCCTCAATTTTTACAGGTGGATGGAGTTAAGGGTGCAGGGAGGGTTTGGTTTTGCTGCATTAAACTCATGAGGGCTGAGGACTATGACATCAAGTTTAAGGAGGTCCACCTTTTCCTCAGGGCTGAAAAATTCTAATTAATTTTTCAAACCTTCCCCAACAGTGTTAATTTGCAACTCCAAAGCTCTTTGGCTTTGGACAAGTTCGTTTAACTGGTTTTTCAGGTTTTGGGCTAGCTTCTTCTGGGCATTCCATTCTCAGTCTGCCCTGAGGTGGGCTATTGTTTCAGCCCCCAAGGCTATTTGCAACTCAGTCAGATCTTTCTGTTGCTGCTCCACAACATATTTCTCTTTGAGTTCAGCCTCCACTGGTATGGATACCAGGGCTTCTCCTCTGCTGGGGTTCCCCCTCCCATCTTTTGCCTAAGTTCAAGTTTTCTCTGCAACTAACTGCAGATTTTGCCCACATCGCTTTTTATGAAGTTGGACAATGTTTATAAGCTTTTAGCAATTCTATTAGTGGATGTGAGAAACCAGGCTCACTCTTTAAATTTTTTTAAAGTTTAATAAGGGATAAAAGAGACATTACCCTGTGCTGAGGTGCTTGGCAAGCTGCCAGGAGCAGCCCATTAGCTTAAAACAATTTTCTTACGTACTTCTCCATTACATTGGAAAAATACATATTCATGAGGATTATACATATTCAAACATTCTTGTGGGTTTACATATTCTGGAAATTTTTTTGCCTGGCTCGACTTTTGACTTGTCTTCATGCCATCCTGTAGATGAAATTCCTATATATTTCATTTCTTCTCAAAGCTCTGTTCCATTGTTTGACACTTTCTGATAATCTGGAGGGTCAGTATGAAATCTCTCCTTGCGTTTTTCTCTTGGTATTTTTTCTCCTGGTTCTTTTCACTGTTGTCATTCAGATAAGATACACCACAAGTACATTGAACCAACATAGCTCTTAACATAAATAAAGGCATTTAATATTAACACATAATCTGTTTTAATACTTTGCAAAAGCCTAAGCTATATATAAACTACATACTGCTTACAAAAAACAGGGTCCATCATCTTTAACTGATACTCTTGGGCACTGGTTTGGTCAAAAGGGAAGTTATCAGTGTTCAGGTAACATCCATCCACAAGTGGAAGAAATATGGACCTTTAGTGAAGCAGTAAGTCATTTGCACAAACTCAACCAAAAGTCATTTACCACTGTGTACCCTGAGTATGGCTGATCCCAATACCAACTTGTGAGTTGTCTCAGCCTTGCATTGTCTGGACAGCAGCTTTGCCTGCCTGTGCTGAGGGAGTGCATCTCACCTGCCTGTGCTTCTATTTGCATGCCACGGAGCCTTGACCAGGAAAAGGAAAGGTGGAGAAGGAAGAGAAGAGGTTGTGGGCTGGTCTCAGGAATTGTTTTTCCCTTCCCCATTCCTGCCACCCTTTAGAGGGAGTCTCCCAGCCTTTGGCTGCTGAGAAGCTATGGATGACTTAGTCACCTCCAAGGGAAAAGGCACAAAGGAAAATCTACTACAGGGAATCCCACCATTTTCTTTCTCCAGCTATTTTCCCTGAGCAGACTGAAACAGTTGTTACAGAACGAAGGAGGACTCAGAGGCACATATATGAATGCAAAAAAGCTTTATTGAGTGTAGAGGAAAAAAATACTCAAAGTGGCTCAGAGAGGGCACCAGGAGCATCTACTAAGATGCAGTGGAGGTGTCCCTCTGCTTGGCCTGTAGAGGGAGGGGAGGGCAACAGGTCTCCACTAGACTGGCTTGAGGAGACATGGACAGAAAAGGAAAGAGCAAAAAGAAACAGGAGAAGAAAGGGACAATGGCTTGAAATTCAAATTACAATGTCCCAAAGCTCTATCTCCTGACCAGGACCAGGTGCTGAGGTCATGGAGGTTCTTGCCCAAGGTTGTCAGCAGATTTAGCAGGGACGGCACCTGTTGCCACCATAGCAGTTGGTGATGCAGGACAGGTCAAAGCCTCCAGAGCTGATGGGCACTCCCTGAGAGCTGAGGATGCTGCCAACAGCAGCAGAGCTGGAGGATCCCACGGCGGTGTTCTGTGGGAAGGAGCTGAGGATGGGCCCAGGCAGGGTCACCAGCACAGGGGAGGGTTCAATGACGACATGGGAGTCCTGGCACTGCCTGACACAGCACTCATTGCAGCTGCTGCCCAGGGGGCAGGGGCCACAGGGCTGGCAGCAAGGCTCACAGGGTCTGCAGCAGGACATGGCTCGGGCTCACAGGTACACCTAGGATGGAAGGAAGGGAGAAGCACAAAGTGAGGAGACAGGAGAACCAGCGCTACCACCAAACACCCTGACACCAAGGCACCTCCTGGCTCCCATTGCAGTGCCCAGCTCAAAGCCCAGGAGCCACCTCAGCCAAGTCCCAGCCTCTCTCTGTCTGCACAAGATCTTCTCTCCCCTGCCCTCTCCCAGCACAAGCAGCTCCCAGCCCTGCACTACGACAGCCCCTCTCAGATGAGACCTCCAGCCAGGCAAGAGCTGCTCTTGAAGCAGCAGGAGGAGAAGAGGCTTCGCACTCACCTGATTCCTGAGGAGGAGGAGGTGAGAGAAGTGGATGAGAGAGCAGAGACTTGGGCTGCCTTTTATAGCAGACCTGCCCTGCCTCAGGCATAGAGGTACCTTAGTGGAAGCCATAATTTTCCAACCAGCTCATGTCAAATGCAAACTATCACACCTAATAATGGGGCTGTGTCCTGTTTTCCTGCACTGCTGCTTTTTGTTTCCTAGTGCATTCCACGTGCTTTCTTTTATGCAAACTTCTCTAAGTGTCAAGATGAGAGGTTCATGAACTTCAGGGCACAAAGACATCAGCACAGGCACAATGCTCAGATCAAGGGCTGGCAGCATCCCCTGTGGGCAGGTGATGTGAACCTGTTTCATGCCTGTGGATTTGTTTATGGCAAAGTTGTCAGGAAATGGGCACCACTCATGTGCTTCTCAACTTCATGCCCAAGGTCTCCATTGTTTGGGCACTTGACAGAGCTTCAGGTTGCTATTTCCTTCTTCCACTTTTCTCCATCTTTTGTTGTCTTCATCTCCTTGGGCCGGTCTAGTGAGGATATTTTGCCCTTTCTCCTTCCACAGGAGAGGCTGAAGGACAACCTGCAGGATCTCCACGGCATCTTAGTGTCTGTCCCTCATACTCGTAGTAGGAACTATTCCAGTCTGCTCACGAAAAGATAGAGGAAGAAGAGGATGGAAGTACCTACAGTGGATTTTACTTTGTGCCCTTTCCCTTGGACCTGATGAAGACATCCTCTGCTACTCTATAGCCAATGGTGATTAGACCACCAATCCAAAACATACTGGTAGTGGAGATAGAAAATAACAGTGCCTGGGAACAGTTCACAGCTTTATCTCTTCCTTTTCCTCTGTTCTGTTGCCTGGTGTACATGGCCTGCACACAGGTACAGATATGTACCTCACACCTCCTCTAGCACATGGTTAAAGGGCCCAGCTGCTGTTGTTACATTTAGTTCTCAGATATTTCACAAGTTGGAATTGGTATCAAGCACACTCAAGCTATGCAATTGTTGTGTGTTGACACTTGGCACGCAGAAGAGTCGCTCACTCACCCTCCCCTGCCACAGCCGGGCAGTGGAGAGGGAAAAAATATAACAAAGGGTTTATGAGTGAGGTAAGAACCAGGAGAAAACACTTCAAGGGCGAAACAGGCTCAATTTAAAGTTTCAAAGTGACTTTATTACTACCAGAATCAGAGGAGGATAATGAGAAGCAAAACAATCACTTTATGCATCTTTTTCACCCCCAGACCCTCCATCCTTCCCACTGACAGCACAGGGAGATAGGACATGGGGGTTTTTGGGTCAGTTCATCACTGAGATTTTCTTCTGCTACTCCTGGAGAGGAGTCCTTCCCATGTGAGGCCATGGGGCCCCTTCCGTGGGAGACAGTTCTCCGTGAAACTTCTCCAGTGCAGGTCCACTCTCACGAGCAGCAGCCCTACCACACCACCTGCAATGGGAGTCCCTCCCATGGGCAGTGAGTCCTCCCAAAACTGCTGCAATGTGGGTCTATCTTTCTGCGGGGTGCACTCCTCCAAGGACCGACTACTCCAGCCTGGAAGCAGGGCCCCCTCTCTCTACCAGGTTTCCCACTGGATCACAGCATCCTCCAGGCATCCACCCACTCCGGCATGGGCACTTTCCCCATGAGCTGCGGGTGGATCTCTGCATTACCCATGGATCCCCATGAGCTGTGGGTGGATCTTTGCATTCCCTGTGGATCCCCACAGGCTGTGGGTGGATCTCTGTATTCCCTGTGGATCTCCAGGGGCTTTGGGTGGATCTCTGCATCCCCTGTGGATCCCCATGGCTGCAGGGGCACAGCTGCTTCACCATGGTCTTCACCACATCCTGCAGAGGAATCTCAGCTCTGGCGCCTGGAGCACCTCCTGCCCCTCCTTCTCCACTGATCTTGGTGTTGCCATGTTGTTTCCCTCGCATGTTCTCAACTCCTCCTCTTCCCTACGAGGAGAAAAACTGTGTGACTTTTTTTTTATTTTCTTCCTATATCATCATCACAGAGCCATTACCGACTTCTCTCATTGGCCCAGTCTTGGCCAACAGCATGCTGATCTTCAGAGCCATTAGTGATTGGCTCTTCTTATGTCCAGAAACCAAGGCTTCACCTGCTCCTAGTGAGACCCGAGCAGTGGTCTCAATTGCCAGCACTCAAATCATCTCCAGGACCTCTTCTCTCTGTGTGACCCCTCCACTGTCACCCTTTGTGCCTGACCCATGCGCCAGTTGCTCACCCATCACACAATGTATTTATCCAGAAGGATCCTGTGAGAAATGGTATCAAAAACTTCAGAGAATTGCATAAAAGATTACACCAGTTGGCTTCCATTCATCAGCTAGGTGGGTTACCTTGTTGTGAAAGGAAATTAAGTCTGACAAGGAGGGCTTTCCTCTCATGAACTCACACTGGTTGTGAAAAATGACTGCCTTGTTAATAATGTTTTTGAATACCTCCAAGAATTACCTTCACATTAATTTCACCAGGCATTTTACTACAAGCCTAGACTTGACACACGTGTACTCACACATGTCTTCATGGAACAAACAAAAAACTGTACATTCAAATAAGGTCAGGAAACATCATTAGCTGAGATCTCTGTTGTGGAAACGCAGTATGTTCCCTCACAGCAGAGTCCTTGGGCACGTGGGAGAGAAGTACAAGAGCAGTGACCATTTTCTGACAACTTTGCCACCACCAAGACCACAGGAATGACAGAGGTAAACATCATCTCCCCACAGGGAATGTCAATAACAATTAATCTCACACTTCTGCCTGTGCTGACGTCTTTGTGCCTTGGAAATCATTGATGCTCTCATCTTGACACTTACAGAAAGAGATCTTCATATAGGAAAGCACGCGGAATTAGCCAGGAAATGAAAAGGCAGCAGTGCAGGAAAACAGAACACAGCCCCATTATTAGGTGTGATAGTTTGCATTTGACATGAGCTGGTCAGAAAATTATGACTTCCACTAAGTTGCCTCTGCGCCTGAGGCAGTGCAGGTCTGCTATAAAAGGCAGCCCAAGTCTCTGCTCTCTCATCCACTTCTCTCAGCTCCTTCTACTCCTCTTCAGGAATCAGGTGAGTGGGAAACCTCTCCTCCTCCTCCAGCTGCTTCAAGGCAAGCTCTTGCCTGGCTGGAGGTCTCAGATGAGAGGGGCTACAAGAGCCCAGGGCTGGGAGCTGCTTGTGCTGGGACAGCAGAGGGGAGAGAAGATCTTGTGCAGACAGAGAGAGGCTGGGACTTGGCTGAGGTGGCTCCCGGGCTTTGAGCTGGGCACTGCAATGTGGGCCAGGAGGTGCCTTGATGTCAGGGTGTTTGGTGGTAGCGCTGGTTCTCCTTTGTCCTCACACTCTGCTTCTCCTTTCCTTCCATCCTAGGTGCACCTGTTACCCCCAGCCATGTCCTGCTGCAGGCCCTGTGACCCTTGCTGCCAGCCCTGTGGCCCCACCCCGCTGGGCAGCAGCTGCAATGAGTGCTGTGTCAGGCAGTGCCAGGACTCCCATGTGGCCATCCAGCCCTCGGCCGTGGTGGTGACCCTGCCTGGCCCCATCCTGAGCTCCTTCCCCCAGAACACCGCCGTGGGATCCTCCACCTCTGCTGCTGTTGGCAACATCCTCAGCTGTGGCGGAGTGCCCATCAACTCTGGGGGCTTTGACATCTCCTGCATCACCAACTGCTATGGTGGCAACAGATGTCGTCCCTGCTAAAGCTGCCTAAAGTCTTTAAGCAAGAACCTCAGAACCTGGCTCTGGGAAGGAGATAGAGATTTAAGACATGGTATTTAGTGTCTGAGCCATTGTTCCCTTCTACTTTTTTTGTCTTTCCTCTGCTCTCCATGTCTCCCCATGCCAGCCTAGGGGGACTCGTTGCCCTCCCTCCCTCTTTCAGGCAGGCAGATGGACACCCTGCAGGAACTCCACTGCATCTTAGTGGCTGCTCCTGGTGCTGTCTGTGAGCCAACTCTGTTTCTACTTTACATTCATTAAAGTTGTTTTGCATCCAAGCCTTGGCCTCTAAGTTGTCCTTCTTTCTGTGGCAACTGTTCCAGTCTACTCAGGGTAGAGGGTGGATGGGCAGAGTGTAGGACTCCCTGTAGTGGATTTTCCTTTCTGCCTTTTCCATTGGAGTTGATGAAGAACATCCCTGGCTACTCCACAGCCAATGACAAACAGGGAAAAGATGGCTCCAAAGGGTGACAGGAATGTGGAAGGGAAACAGCAATGTCTGGGACCAGTCCACAGCCTCATCTCTTCCTTCTCCACCCCTGCATTACCCAGTCTAGGGCCCATGAGCAGCACATGTGGTCAAAGGCAGATGAGACAGGTGCCTCACAGAGTCCTTCAGCACCTGGCAGGACCCAGCTGCTGTCCAGACATGCAGGGCTGAGGTGGTATAGAAATTGCAATCAGCATCTGCCAATCAAGTTACACAGGCCGTGGGGTCCCACCCTTAAGGTGTAGAAAACACTCAAAGTTCATAAATGCTCAAGGTCAAAAGGAATGGCAAAAGTCAGAGGGTCTGCATAAAAAAACAGTGTTTTATTTGTAAATTATACACTTAGTGTGGATCTTGGTTATGTTGCAGTAGTCCCAGGCCTACTATATAAGCACATGGCAGTGGGTTTTGGATTAAGTAGCTTGGTAAAAAGAAGAGACAAAGAGAGAGAACCAGAGAGAAAAAAAGTCCTGGTACCATCACCAATCCAGTGGGTGAGATGTCAGTCCTGGTACCAGCATCTATCCACCTGTGCTAGTCCAGTCCAGTGAATGTCCAAGGTCCTGAGGCCAGTGCCCAGATTTGGAGGGATACCTTTTCATGGATAGATTTGTCTACCCCAATTATAGGTTTCTTGCTTTCTATGCAAATGAGTTCTCATACACAGTCTGTTCTTTCAGACTTTTCTGGAAATGGGTTGGAAGTTTCAGGGGTTTTTGGCGACCTTGATCCCCTTACAGCCCATGTGCACATTGTGACCTTATTCATCTCCTTGTATTGTTTCATGTTTTGCGTCTCCTCAGGAGCTACAGCAAGGTTGGTTAGTTGTTCCAGGGAAGTGCTGTCCCACCTCTGTATGGCCCCTTCTCCAGCCACATCCTGTTTTTTCTCATAGCATCTTCAGGAACTCCTGAAGGCACAGCTGGGCTCAAAATAACAGCTCAGGCACATAATGTCCCCATGGATCTTGTTTGGTTCCCCCCATGTTCTTCCTGCCCAGAGCTCATGGCACAGACACCTTTTATGTCCTCCTCACTGAGCGCTGGTCTAGGAGCACAGAAGAGGAGGGACTCTTGTTCATGTCTCAAACCCAGACTGATGGCTGTGCAACCACCTGAGGGTTCTTGCTAAGAAGCTGTGAGAACAAATGGGATGTGGCTGGAGAAGGGGCCATGTGAAGGCAGGAAAGCACTTTTCTGAAACAAATGGCCTTGTTCTGCCTGGATACTCCATCAGCTGAATCAATTCTTGAGCCAGTACTGGTGACCTGTCTTCCTTTCTTTCTCTCATTTAATCTCTCTCTCTTGCTTCTCTTTCACTCTACCATACATCGACAATTGTCTTTGTTTAAAAGACAGGTGTCTGCCAAGGAAGGTGGGAACCTTAATGGAATGGAAAATACTATACCCTTCCCTCCAAATTATTATAACTTTGAAAATATGGGGTTGTCAGACAAAGATGGAGGAAAAAGAATAACAGTCATTTACTAATAAATACATTAATAACAATTCAAACAAACAACAGCAGCAAACAGAACCAGACACCCAGGCCCGGCCTCTCTCAGCCGCAGGCGCTTTCCCTTTCGGTGCAGTTCCGGGCACAGCCAGCAGGGGCGCTGCTGGCTCCTGGCTGGGCAGGGCGGGTGCAATGATTCCCCCGCGCCAGCAGGTGGAGCTGTGGTGCGAGCTCAGCTCCCTCATGAGGCAATGGCGGCGATGGCGGTGGAGGGGAGGGGAGGTGGCTCCCTTTGCAAAAGTCACAGGGAGCAGCCGGTCTCAGTGCCGCTACTGAGACAGAGTAGAAATTCTCCAGAGTAGAAAACCATTTTGATTTAGGTGAAACGTACATCTTTGAGTCTGTGGTTAGAGAACATAGCTATGTAGCCTGACTGCAAAGCCTAGGCTCAGAGAAACTGCTTCAGTGAAAGACAGAGATAAGGGAGGGGAGGTAGAAGGTGAGAAAGAAAGACAGAGAGAATGCTGTAAGAGTAGGTCAACCTGACCTAGGAATTCTTTCTGATAAAGAAGAACTAGCGGCAAATGTCACGGGAAATTCGTAAAAATGAATATGTATGAAACTATTGTGAAATTGCATACATATGTATTTGAGAGGGGAATAAAAAGGGAACTGAAGTTCCCAGAAGTACGCATGTCTTTTAAGGAGAGCAATCTCCACATGCGTCTGGTGCTGTAATAAACATACCAGCTTTACAACTTTCACAAAGTTGTGGAGGTTTTGGTTATCTCCTCAAAACACTATGGGTGGTGAAATGTGCTGTAGGAGGAACCTCTGAGTGGTGAGCTGGAACAACAGAGGTGACCAGGCTCATGGAGGCAAATGAAGCATTGCAAAAAACCCTGAAGCCATGGCAGGAGCAGTGGGGGTCCAGGCAGAGATGGGAAGTTGAATTAAAATGTGGCAAAACCACCAGAGCAGGGGCAGAAAACAGCGGGGCTGGGCAGCCCCCAAAGGACAGCAAAGGTGGAGGAAGCGGGTTGTTTTGAGTTTTCCCCTGGCTCTCAGGTCTCCCATGTGATGTCCTGAGGATGGCAGCAGCATCAGGGCTCCTGCAAACAGCCAGGAGATGCTCCTTCTAGAGAGAGGGAGCACACTGGGGTCCCAGGCTTCTCCTGAGGCACCCAAGCAGATGGTGAGGGTCCCTCCCAGCAAGATCAGTGTAGGAAATGTCCCAGTTCAACAGCCGCTCTTGGAGCAGACACTCACCCATGGTTATACACCTTGAGCAATTTAGGGTTAACCTGTCTAGGCCAGCTCTGCTGAGACTTGTACTGTTTTATCTTTCCAGGAACATTACTGGGAATTGCGCCAGCACACCCCACTGAAAATTGAGTTACTTACCAAAGAACTGCTTATCATTTTTGTTGGAGGAATCATTGCCAGCAGGAACCAAATTTAGTTGACACATAAACAATCTCAACCCACAAGTTGAAACCCTGGCTGCTTTTGTTTATGTTAATCAATATAGTAACCATATGCATTCTGCATTACACCCACTTCTCTCCTGTGGGTGCAATTTACAGGAGCAGCAATTACAAAAGAAGGTGGCATTCAAAAGGTAACCTGGGATAATGCAAAAGGGAATTCTACTCCTAGCAACTAGATAATAGTAGCAACTCTTAATTTTCCTCTCTGACCCCACTAATCATAAGACACAGTTTATGTTGTAACAGTGCATGGCGCTTCAGTATATACCATATAACAAATAATTGTGTCAGGATTAAATCCCAATGGAGATGCACTCTAGACCCTAGAGCACAGAGTATGGGCCTGATGGAATGGATGTGCTTGTGTGAGAACCCCTTGTGATTTTGTATTTGTAAACAACATTATTGTACATGCAAGTGCCCTAGTATTTGTGCTCGTAACTTTGTTGACATTATGGGATGTGATTTCAGTTATTTAGCTCCTCTTATATCTTACCAATTGTTATGATTTAATTATGCATTGGCTTAAGAGCAGCAGCCTATTCCTACTGAATGAACTTCACTTGGATGTGAAAAATGCTATTGAAGAAAGTTCGAGAAAATGGACAGAAAATTTTGATTACCATTCATCCTGATGTAAAAAAAAATCACAGGGTGAATAAGCAACCAAAGAAAGACAGGAAACACAATTGTTGGGACATTTTATTTGGATGGTCACCAAGAGCAAAGGTTGACCCAGCAGCAGTGGGCACTGGTTTGACCAAAGGCCTCATCCAGAAAGAACTCGATGGACATATTACATACATTGATACAGGTGAGAAATGTCACAAATTTATAATAAAGCCCTAAGACATTTGCACAAATTCAGCTGAAATTCATTTACCACTGCATTAGCCTGCATATGAGTGATAGGAAACTTGTGAATTACCTCAGCCCTGCATGTCTGGGAGAACAGCTGAGTCCTGCCTGTGCTAAGGGAGTTTCTCTCATCTACCCACGCTCCTGTGTGCAGGCCATGGTCTGTAGACCAGGTAATGGAGGGGAGGAGAAAAAAGAAATGAGGTTATAGGCTCTCCCCAGACATTGCTGTTTCCCTAAACAACTTTTGCAAACTTTGGAGCCATGGTCTTCCTGATGACCTTTGGCTGTTGAGTAGCCAGGTATGACATTGTCAGCTTCAAGGGAGTTGAATCCTCTTCTTCCTCCACCATTCTCCCTAAGCAATATGGAAGGCTTGCCAGAAAATGAAGAATGACTCAGAGGCCAACGCTTGGATGCAAAAGAACTTTATTGAGTGTAAAGAAAAGCACGTGGTTCATGGAGAGCACCAGGAGCAGCCACTAAGAAGCAGTGGAGCTCGTGCAGGGGGTCCATCTGCCTGCCCTAAAGAGGACGAGAGGCAGACATGTCCCCTGGGCTGGCCTGGGGACACATGGACAGCACAGAAAGAAGATGGAATAGTAGGAGAAAGAAATCATCCTAAAGCTGTAAATAGAATGTCCAGAAGCTCTATCTCCTGCCCAGAATCATGTTCTGCCAAGAACCATGTTCTGAGGTCTTGGAAATTCTTGCCGAAGGATGTTGCCAGCAGATTTAGCAGGGACGGCATCTGCTGCCACCATAGCAGTTGGTGATGCAGGAGAGGTCAAGGCCCCCAGAGCTGATGGGCACTCCCTGAGAGCTGAGGATGCTGCCAACAGCAGCAGAGGTGGAGGATCCCACGGCGGTGTTCTGTGGGAAGGAGCTGAGGATGGGGCCAGGCAGGGTCACCAGCACAGCAGGCGGCTGGATGGCCACATGGGAGTCCTGGCACTGCCTGACACAGCACTCAGTGCAGCTGCTGCCCAGGGGGCAGGGGCCGCAGGACTGGCCACAGGGGTTGCAGGGCTGGCAGCAGGACATGGCTCGAGGTCACAGGTGCACCTAGGATGGAAGGAAGGGAGAAGCAGAGTGTGAGGACACAGGAGAACCAGCGCTACCACCAAACACCCTGACACCAAGGCCCTCATTGCACTGCCCAGCTCAAAGTCCAGGAGCCACCTCAGCCAAGTCCCAGCCTCTCTCCGTCTGCACAAGACCTTCTCTCCCCTGCCCTCTCCCACCACAAGCACACCCCAGCCCTGCGCTATGACAGCCCCTCTCAGATGAGACCTCCAGCCAGGCAAGAGCTGCTCTTGAAGCAGCAGCAGCAAGAGGCTGAGGAGAAGAGGCTTTGCACTCACCTGATTCCTGAGGAGGAGGAGGTGAGAGAAGTGGATGAGAGAGCAGAGACTTGGGCTGCCTTTTATAGCAGTCCTGCACTGCCTCAGGCGCAGAGGCAACTTAGTGGAAGACATAATTTTCTGACCAGCTCATGTCAAATCTGAACTGCCCCAGCTAATGGTAGGGACTGTGTCCCAGTTTCCTCCACTGTGGCTTTTCCATTTCCTGGCTTCTGCCACGTGCTTTCCCATGTGAAGGGTCATTTTTCAAAGTGCCAGGATGACAGCATCAAGGATTTCAGGGCAGAAAGACATCAGTGGACAAAGAAGGTTTAGATTAAGGGCCAGTGGCATCCAGGTAATGTGTACCTGTGTCATTCCTCAGGACTCCTGTGGTTGCCAGAAATCAACCCTGCTCTCATTTTTCTTGTACACATGTCCAAGGTTCTGCACGTGACATGAAACAGTTTTTCTTTTGCTTCCTTCATTACTCTGTGATCAACACTCAGTGTTATACTCAGGTGGGCTTCTGCTGGGAGGGTTTGACCCTAGGGCTGTACTAAGAGTACTCGGAAAAATTGTGTTCTCTCATCTCTCCAGTGACATGTGATAAAACCTCCACCTATGAGCTACCTTTTAGAGAGAACTGGATTTATTGTGTCTGGTGAAAAGGAGGCCAAGGGGAAAATTTATCATTCTAACAATTCATGAAAGGAGGCTGTAGCAAGGTGGGTGTCAGTCTCTGCTCCCAAGTAACAAGTGATAAGACAGGAGGAATTGGCCTCAACTTGCACCAGGGGAGGTTTAGATTGGATATTAGGGAAAAATTCAATATCAAGCATTGGAACACACTGTTGAGGGAGGTGGTTAAGTCACCACTCCTGGAGGTGATTTCAAAGAAGTGTAAATGTGGCACATGGGAACATGGGTTAGTGGTAGAGCAGGCAGTGTTAGATTTAGTGTTGGACTTGATGGTCTTGAAGTAATTTTCGTGATTCTGTGACTGTGAAGCTATCAGGAGTCTTGGGCATTTGAATTAGACAATTAAGAATGAGACAATCAAAAGATCAGTGCAATCAGGAATTACTACACATACAATGAACCTTTTCTTCTCCACATATCTGCTAACCCTAGTGAAGAATGGCCCTGCATGGAGCAATTGGTACCTGCAGACCTTACTGCAATTGTTCTTCCTCGTCATGTTTCCTTTGTGAAGATCTGGCACTCCTCCACTGCTGCATCAAAGCTGAGGGAGACTTTCCTTGTCACCAGGAAAACCATTGCTTCTTGCAAACCTTGGTCATATGTACATTGGGTTTGTGGCCGTCTTCACCCAGATGGTTCTGCTGACTGGCCCACCTGCACCCAAGAAAGCCATTGCTTCATCCAAGTCTCCTCATGTGGCCTCTGCACATCCTGATCCAGCAGCTGCTCCCAGCCCATTTTAAGTGTCAAAGAAAGGCAAAGATTTGGAGAAGCTATGCTATGAGGAAAGACTGAAGGAGTGTAGCCTTTTCTCCCTGGAGAACAGGACTTTTGGAGAGGACCTTGTCACAGTATTTTAGTGATTAAATGGGATCTACCATGAGCACTGAGAGTTTCAGCACAAAGACCAACATGGAGGGGCTGTCCATGAGGGTCACACACCGAGTGAAGATGAACTGGAGATGATTTGAGTGCTGGCAACTGAGACCACTTGGGTCTCAGCAGGAGCAGATGAAGCCTTCGTTTCTAGACATAGCAAGATGTGCACAGGGGCCAGTAAGATGGAGAAAGATCACCTCTCTGTCCTAAACTGAGGGCAGGAGCATGTGTGGAACCTCACAGGCTTCATGGGACACTGTACCTGAGTTATTCTGAGCCCAGCAGTGCCTTGAAGAGTTTCTTTTCTGCATGAAGGAGACCATGGATAGCCAGGGCATGGTACGGATTAGAGCATTACTCAAGGCTGAAGGCAAAGGAATGTTTATATCCTATGCCCACTGCTGCCCCCCTTTGAACTTGTGATTTCATTGGTGGCCTCTGTTTGCGCAGTAGTCAAGGTTATCTTCATTAGCTCCAAGGGGAAGAAGACAGAGGAAAATCCACTGCAGGGACTCCCACCCCCTGCCTTTTTTAACTTTGCACAGGAGCAGATTGGAAGGGTTGCCACAAAACAAAGGAGAACTTGGAGGCCAAGGCATGAAAGCACAACAACTTTAATGAGTCTAAGGAAGAAAAGGAGACCACCGGGGCAGTCACTATAATGCAGTGGAGCTCCTGCGTGGTGTCCATCTGCCTGCCGTGCAGAGGGAGAGAGGGTAAAATATCCCCACTTAGACTGGCCTGGAGAGACACAGAAAACAAGTGCTAAGAAAGAGCAGATGGAAGGAAGCTCTGTCATGTCCCCTCACGTGGCAGTCCTTGGGTGTGTAGGCAACAAGCACAAGAGCAGTGACCATTTCCTGACAACTTAGACAAAACCAAACCGCTCAGAAATTAGCCAAGTGAACATCACCTGCCCACAAGGAATGCCAACAGACTTTGATCTGAAACTTCTACCTCAGAAATCCTTCAGATGCTCATCCCAGCACTTACAGAATGAGATCTTCACCTAGGCAAGCACGTGGCAGAAGCCAGGAAATGAAAAGGCAGCAGTGCAGGAAACCAGGACACAGTTCATACCATTACCTGGAATGGCGCATATTTGACATGAGCTGGTCAGAAAATTATGGCTTCCACTAAGGTGCCTCTGCGCCCTAGGCAGTTCAGAACTGCTATAAAAGACAGCCCAAGTGTCTGCTCTCTCATCCACTTCTCTCACCTTCTCCACTTCAGGAATCAGGTGAGTGCGAAGCCTCTTCTCCTCCTGCTGCTTCAAGAGCAGCTCTTGCCTGCCTGGAGGTCTTAGCTGAGAGGGGCTGTCGTAGTGCAGGGCTGGGGTGTGCTTGTGCTGGGAGAGGGCAGGGGAGAGAAGGTCTTGTGCAGACAGAGAGAGGCTGGGACTTGGCTGAGGTGGCTCCTGGGCTTTGAGCTGGGCAGTGCAGTGGGGGCCAGGAGGTGCCTTGGCTGCAGGGTGTTTGGGTGCAGCGCTGCTTCTCATGTGTCCTCACATTGTGCTTCTCCCTTCCTTCCATCCTAGGTGCACCTGTGAGCCCGAGCCATGTCCTGCTGCCAGCCCTGCAACCCCTGTGGCCAGTCCTGCGGCCCCTGCCCCCTGGGCAGCAGCTGCACTGAGTGCTGTGTCAGGCAGTGCCAGGACTCCCATGTGGCCATCCAGCCGCCTGCTGTGCTGGTGACCCTGCCTGGGCCCATCCTCAGCTCCTTCCCACAGAACACCGCCGTGGGATCCTCCAGCTCTGCTGCTGTTGGCAGCATCCTCAGCTCTCAGGGAGTGCCCATCAGCTCTGGGGGCCTTGACCTCTCCTGCATCACCAACTGCTATGGTGGCAGCAGATGCCGTCCCTGCTAAATCTGCTGGCAACATCCTTCGGCAAGAGCTTCCAAGACATCAGAAGACAGACCTGGGCAGGAAATAAGGATTTGGAACATTGTCTTTACAATATGAAGCCATTGTTCCCCTCCCATTTTTTCCTCTTTTCTTTGCTGTCTGTGTCTCCTCAGGCCAGTCTAATGGGGACATACGACCCTCCCTCCCTCTTTTGGGCAAGCAGATGCACACTATGCAGGAGCTCTACTGCATCTTAGTGGCTGCATCTGATGCTCTCTGTGAGCTACCTCCTTTTCTTCTTTACACTGAATAAAGTTGTTTTGCATCCAAGCCTGGGCCTCCAAGTCCTCCTTTGTTCTCTAGAAAATCTTGCAGTCTACTCAGGGAAAATAGGTGGAGGAAACAGAGAATGGGATTCCCTGCAGTGGAGATTTTTCTTCCTTTTCCTTGGATCTGATGAAGTCTCCCCTGGCAACTCAGCAGCTAAAGGCCATCAGGAAGACATCAGGCAACAGCTGTGAAGGGAAACAAGAATTCCTGGGTCCAGCCGACAGCTTCATCTCTTCATTCTCCTCCACTTCCTTACCTAATCCAGTGATGCAGCCACTGGATCCTGGGCTACCACTGGAGAAATTCTGGCACCACTCCAGGAGTGAGGAAACAACTGAGATTTGGATTTTACCTGCAACTGAAACTGAGGAGCTGCTTGCTCTATAGTGAAGAATGTCACAGCCATAGCAGGGGTTGGGCAAAGGAAAAGGAGAAGGCTCTCTGTTGTTGAGGTTCCAATAGAGAAGAGCTTATTCCTAGTGAAGAGATCAGGAATAAAAAACTCTTGAGTGGGACTGGGTTTGGTTTTTATACAGTTACAAATCAGGGGGTTGATACAAAAAAACAACCAATAGAGAGATATCAGGGGAGGAGTGAGGGGATTACATCAACAGATCAGAACCAATCAGGGTAGGTGGGAGGAGAGGGTGAGTCACATGGGCCAATGGGGCTTCGAAGTTTAGGGGAATTCCAAAGGGGTGTCGCAGTCTGGGATTGGCCCAAGGTAAGAGTGGCAGGGAAGGTTCAGGAATAAGGGGCTGGGTTGCGTTGACAGGCAGGGAAAGAGCTGGAACAAGGGGTGGGGAATGGCAGGAGGGACAGCTTTGAGGGAGGGTAAAACCCAGGGACAAACCAACTCATGGAGAACAGAACAAACCACTTAACATAGGGCATATCACTGTCACCCAGCAATGATGAGGAGAGGGAGAGGGAGACAGGAGCACTGACAGGAGCACCTTTGCTCAGGAAATCATGGGGCTGCTATTACTTCAAGGTCTCCCAGCTTTCTGGGTATTTATGAGCAGAGATACATCAAGACAAGGCTTGATGGTGTCTGAAAGCAGAGCAACCAGGGGATGTCTTCCTCAGCTCCAAGAGATTGTACCCTTAATAACTGGACCTCCATGGTGCGCCAAAATTCCATTGCTCTGTGAATGGAGAAGGGTCTTCTTATGCCCTCACCCACTTCCATGACTGAGCAACACCTTTCTCCTTTGGCATTCAGAAGTGCAACCAAGGGAAGGACCACACAGACACCAAACTTGAATGCAGCAGAACTTTAATGAAATGAAAGAAGGAAACAAAGCCACTAAAAATTGGAAGTCAGCAGCACAGGCAGCACCAAGGGCAGCAGAGAGTCTGCACTCCTTGACTCTGGAATAATTCCTGCGTAATATTGGTCTATCTGCCCCACAAAGGGGAGAAACCAAATGGTCCCTATCAAGCTGG
Source organism: Melospiza georgiana (assembly GCF_028018845.1). NCBI lineage: Eukaryota > Metazoa > Chordata > Aves > Passeriformes > Passerellidae > Melospiza > Melospiza georgiana. The sequence continues at coordinate 3,844,032 of NC_080457.1, read as the reverse complement.
CCTTTGGGGAACATAGAAGCACATGGGAACCAATGCAAACAATGGAAAGGGAGAGAAAGGCAAGTTTGGTCAGCTTTTGTGCAAACAGCACTCAAAACCAAGATCCTCTGCCCAACACCATGTTCTGAGTTCCTCAGGATGTCTCGTTGGGGCTCTCTCAGCATCTTTAGCAGGGACGACATCTGTTGCCACCGTAGCGCCTGGTGATGGAGGAGATGTCAAAGCCCCCAGAATTGATGGGAACTCCGTCAGAGCTAAGGATGTTGCCAACAGCAGCAGAGGTGGAGGATCCCACCACGGTGTTCTGTGGGAAGGAGCTCAGGATGGGCCCAGGAAGGGTCACCACCACAGCAGGTGGCTCAATAACAACAGTGGAGTTTTGGCACTGCCTGACACAGGGCTCATTGCAGCTGTTGGCCAGTGGAGTGGGGCCACAGGGCTGGCAGGGACGGCACTGGGTGTTGCAGGACATGTCTTGAGGCTGCAGGTGCACCTGGCAAAGAGAACAAAGAGGAAACAGAGCACAAGGCTGGGTGGGTGGGTGAGGAGCAGCCTAGTTATCCCATCACAAAAGAGCCAAGGCTGCCATGAATGGGAAGCTGGAGACTGGTCCAGGAGCCCTACAAAGAGCAGCCTGGCTCAGGAAGTTCTCTGTCAGGCAAATAAAGCAAAAGGCACCATCACCAGCCTCTCCCCATGCCAGCCTGCTCCCTACTTTCCTCTCTCAGGACCAGATGCTCCAATCCCCAAATATGAGAAAGCCAACATCACTTGAGATACTCACCAAGCAGAGATCTCACTTTGGCAGAGAAAGAGAAGGGGCTTCAGACTCACCTGGTTCCCAAGCAGAAGGAAGCAAGAGAAGGGGATGAGAGAGCAGAGATTTGTGCTGCCTTTTATACCTGCCCTTGACTGCCGCAGGAGCAGGGGCAGCCTTTGCAGAGGTAACAATTTCCCAGCAAGCTCATCTTGAATGCAAACCAGCACACCTAATGATATGGGCTGTGCTTTCATTTCCTACACTGCTGCCTTTTCATTTCCAGGTTTGTTCCGTGCCTGTTCCCCAATGAAGGTTTCTTCTGATCCCTGGGATTAAAGGCCTCAGGATTTCTAAGGCAGGAATGCAGCAGTGCAGGCAGAAGACTCAGTTTATGTACTGCATGGGCCCAGACCAGGAAAGTGATGTTATCCTGATCACTCTTCTGGGGTTGTTTGAAGTGTTGTTTTCAGGAAGAAACTGCAGTACTCATAGAATCATAGAATCATATAATCACAGAATGGCTTGGTCTGGATGGAACTCCTTCATAAAGAGAAGCAGTGACACTCACTAGATGAGATTGTTCCAAGCCCCATCCAAGCTGGCCTTGAACATTTTCAGGGATGTGGCAGCCTCAGCGTCTATGTGAAGTTCCATTGCCTCACCACCCTTTGAGTGAGGAATTTGTTTCTAACATCAAATCTACATCTTTCCTCTTTTAGTTTAAACCATTCCACTTTTTCCTATCAGTATCTGCCTGTGTAAAAAGTCAGCATCCATCTTTTTGTAAGCCCCCTTCACACACTGACTGGCCTCAATGAGGTCTCCTCAAAGCCTTCTCTTCTCCATGCAGAGCAACCCCAAATCTCTCAGCCTGTCTTCAGAGCAGAGTTGCTCCAGCCCTCTGAGAATCTTTGTGGCCTCCTTTGGACCTGCTCTAACATGTCTATGTCTTTCTCATGCTGAAGGAGAATCACTGCCCTCACCCTGCCAGTCAGGCCTTTTGTGATGCAGCCCAGGATGGCTTTCTGGACTGCAAGTGCAAACTGCTGGCTCACGTCCAGGTTTTCATCCACCAGAATTCCCAATTCCTTCTTCACAGGTCTGCTCTCAATGGGTTCATCTCCCAGTCTGTACTCATGCGTGGGATTTCCAAATGCAGGTGCTGCACCCTGTGCTTGAACTTCTTAAATTTCATCCGGTTCCCATGGGCCCACTTCTCAAGTTTCTGCAGGTCTCCTTGGATGGAAATCTCCTTCTGTAGTGTCAGCTCAGCTTTGTGTCATCTGCAAACATGACAAGGGGACACAAAATCTAATATCCCTGTGATTGAAAAAGATAATAAAAAGCACCAGTCCCAAGACAGAGCCTTGAGACATGTCCCTGTTCCCCTACCCCCATGTGGTCATAGAGCCACAGACCAAAGTTTTGTCCATCCAGCCATTTTCACAGTCACAATAGTACACCCTTCAAATCCATGTGTATTGGGTTTGCATGGCCTGGCTTTGGTAGCAGAAGGGATACAGGGGTGGCTTCTGTGGGAATTTGCTGGAAGCTTCTTCAGTGTCCAGCAGAGCCAAAGACAGCTGGCTCCAAGACAGACCCACCACTGGGCTCATCAGAAATGGAAGTGATACCTCAGGAATAACACATTAAAAAAGGGAAAAAAAATATATTACATGGGTGTAATTGGGGCTAGAGAAAAGCAGAGTGACAATATGTGAGAGAAACAGCTCTGCAGACACCAGTGGAAAAGGAGGAGCAGGAGCTGCTCCAGGCTCCAGAACTAGATTCCTGTGCAGCCCATGGTGAGGCAGCTGTGCCCCTGCAGCCCACAGAGGGCATGGGAGTGCAGAGATGCACCTGCAGCCCCTGGAGGAGCCAACACCAGAGCAGGTGAATGCCTGAGAGGAGGCCATGGCCCTGAGGGAAGCCTGTGATGGAGGAGAGTCCTGTGAAGAGAGGAGCCCATGCTGGAGCAGCTTTGCTGGAATTACTTTGTGAGGGTTCCTGATCCCATGGAAGAGTGCCCCACATTGTAGCAGTTCTTGGGGAGCCACAGCCTGTGGGATATGGTTCCTAGCCTCCTTCTCATTTTGGAGAATTCATGGAGAACTTCTCCCATGGGAGGGACCCCACCCTGGAGCAGGGGAAGGACTCCCACTCCTCTCCTTGAGCAGCAGCAGGAACAACCTGTGATGAATTGACCATGACCCCCATTCCTGTCTCCCTGCTCTGCTGAGGGGGAGGAGGAGATAAAGCTGGGAAGAAGGGGGAGGTAGGAGGAAGATGTTCAGGTTTTTGGGTTATTTTTATAAGACTTATTTTACTTCTCATTATCCCGCTCTGCTTTTATTGGTAATAAATTCAATTAATATGCATTAGTTGAGTCAGTTGTGCCTGTGACAGTATTTGGTGAGAGGTCTCTTCTGGTTCTTATCTCAAGTCATGAACCACTGTTATATTTTCTCTCCCCTGTCCACTTGTAGAGGAGAGTGACAGAGTGGCTTTGGTGGGTGCCTGGCAACCAGCCAGGGTCAACCCACTACCCCAGTCTCTCCACTTTGGAGACAAGGATTTTGTGTGGGCTGTGTTGAAGGCCTGACAGAAGTTTAGGAAGATGACACAGTCTTCCCTTGCTGAGTGTTTCAGTCACTCCATCCTTGAAGGCCACCAGATTGCTCAGACATGACTTGCCCTAAGAGCAGCCTTGCTGTCTGTTTTGGATCACCTCCTTGTCTGAGTATGACTTACAGCTGCTTTCATGAGGATCTGTTCCATGATCTCCCCAGGCACAGAGGTGAGGTCTACTAGTCTGTGATTCCCTGGGTCCTTTGTATTTCCTCTTTAAAAATCCAGTCTGCTGCTGGATGCCCAAGGATTCCTGTGCATGAGGATGGGCCATGTCCTTCCCTATTCCTCCCTCCTCAGCTCACCCTGATGGTTTTTTGTTGTTGTCTCCCCATGTGTGTGCACAGGGCTGCAGGCTCTGACCCCATCCTACCTAACTCTGCCCTCAGGAAAAACTTCTGGCTTGTTTTGACTTGTCCACTCTCTGAGCAGTCTGTGAGTACACAAACAATGCTGGGAGCTTGCCTGGGGCCTTGCCCTTCCCCACAAGGCTCCAGCCCTGCTGCGCCTGTCTCCTGGTGTCCTCAGCAGAGTTCACAGCAGGGTGTGTTCCTCCTACATGTGTTCATGTCTTTGGTGCTCTTGTGTGCAACCAGACTAATGTGAATGCAGCACAGGTGCATATTTGACAGGTGTATATGAACCCATGTCCTTTTCTGTCTCTCCTCACAAACAGATTGTGTTGCTCATGGCAGGGACATTCTCCACGGCTCCTTCACAAGCTCTGCAAAGCAGCAGGAAGGTAATGCTGCTGAAAGGTAATGGCATCAACCTCCTGGAAATCTGTCCAAAAAGAGACACTGTAATCAATCAACTTCCTGAACCTTGCTTGTCCTGATCCTTCAGACCTCATACACCACTGATGGTGATGCTAAGCCCCAACAAGGACTACCAATTTAGATCCTGAATTTAGTTGAGTGTAACAGGATTGGGACTGCCTCAGCATGATGGGCAGCCCCTCTCTGCGTGCCTCACCAGGTCAGGACACAGCTGCTAGAGAGTTCAAAAGGATGAGATTTGGTTTATCCTAGAAAAAGAATAAGGAATCCTATTTACTCTCCTTGTTCAGGCCATGTCCAAATGGATCTGCTTCCAGTGAATTGTTGGTGCTTCCAGGTGTGGGACACAACCTTCCTTCACGCCTGAGCCAATGTCAAATGTATTGATCCAGATCATCAGCGTGGAGCTGTGTCAGGCTGGGATCTTGGCCCAAATAGGTACTGGATTAAATAATCACAGTGCATGTTATTGGTGTGCACTGGATAGAAGGACAGAGACACTGTGTGTTGCAGAGGGGAAGCCAATGAACAGGGTTATTGGCAGATGGGATGCCCCAGCAGTCGCTCTGTGGTGCAGCTGTCACAGTGTCCCCAGGTAGGAGTGCTGCTTGTGCCTTGGGTCTGCCTGAGGAGCAGAGAGAGTGGAGGATTCCAAGGGTGCCAGGCAGAGCAAGGAGCTGGATCATCCCTATATTAGCAATTTACCCAGTGACAGTGCAAGTCTTGCGGGTGAAAAGCTGAGGCTGGGCATCACAAGAATATTGGCCAAAGAGATGGAGGAGTTCAGAGACTCTTCCCTAAATCTCCAGCAGGAAAGTGTTCAGGGAACTTTTCCTGTTGGTCCCTTCATGCTTCAGCTGCTTTTAGAGCTTAGCTTTGCCTTCATCAACTCCTTCCCTACATTCAGGCAACTGTAGACATATGAGATGTCCCAACCTTTTAATTACCCACTTAAGCTGAGAGTAGACGTCAAAAAAGAAATTTTGGAGAATCACAGAAAAAAACCCCAAAATTTCTGCATTAATAGTGAAACCAGATGTTCTTCACAGAATCTCAGAGATTACTGCCATGATCACATCACGGAAAAAATAAAGAATGTTGTACATTAGTAGGCCAAACTTTCACTAGGGACACTCTGTGCCATGCTGTCATCCGTCCTGTTACCCACCATCTATAAACAGTGAAGGGATGGCTAAAATGTGAGGATTTCCAACAGGTATGCATAGGGTACATTCATAGAACTGCAGAAGCCTGCAGAACTTGTCTTGCACAGTCCCCATCAACCTTTGCCAAGAGATATGTGTTCAGTGCCCTGATACCTCTGTCTTCCTGACTGACTGTAGGTCAAACAGGCAAAAGGAAGAAATGCCACCAAAGGACTTCACAACCTCACTTTCTGGAAGAAAATTACACCTGTCTGCATTCCAGACTCCCAGATGGGAAATGGGCAATTTAAACAGTCTCCATCATGGATGGATGGATGGATGGATGGATGGATGGACGGACGGACGGACGGATGGATGGATGGATGGATGGATGGATGGATGGATGGATGGATGGATGGATTCTGTTTATCCAGCCCTTCCTGACTGAGGCCTCTGATGTGCTTTTGATCAAAGCAATGCCCAAGAGCATCAGACTAAGCAAGACAGACATTAATGAACAAAACTTGTCTGCCACAGATACTTCTGAGTGTGTCCAGAATGACTTTGCACAGAGCTTTTCTTGAGCAGCACTGGTCCAGAAAAGGACCTTACACAGCAGGGCCTTTGAGGTCCTGAGCCTGAGCTGAGCTGTTCCATCTATGGTTGGGAGCAACAAGGTACTCCCAAGCAGTGAATGGTCTGTGGGCTTCCATTACTGTCCTTGGACTGCCCTGGCCCATGAGGGTTCACAGGGACTCCAGTGTGAGGCCCAGCGTTGTTAATCCCAGAGCTGACTTGTGAATGGTGCCAGGCCTGCATGCCTGCCAAAACCTGGGCCCTGCCATGGGCCTTATGTGGGGCGGTAGGACTGAAATGAGGAACTGATTCCAGCTGCCCATTTGTGCTGGCCATGATCTGAGACTGGGCAGTGGAGTGAAGATGGAGATGAGGCCTGAGGCCATTCCACAAAACCACACTTCTGACATCCTTTGGGAACATTTTCTGTCTACCCCAGCACAGCACCGACCGGAGCAAGAGGTGCTGCATTCCCATGATCCTGCAGGTTGGTTTGTTTCCAGGACCTCCCATGAAATTGTCATTGTTACATGAGGTTTTTGCAGGAGGTGTTGAGGGTATATCTGGGCAAAGACACTGAAGGGAACGGGCTGATCACCTTTCAGCTGGGGATGTTTTGCATCCTGCCCCAGAATTCTTCCCCTCATTAGACCCTCTGAGTGTATCCCAACTTCACATTTTTCTGGATGAAGGATCTCACCACATTGTCACCTTTTCCCCTGCCAGGATCAACACCATTTTACCCAGGCAGCTTGCAAGGGCATATGGGGAGTGAAGGAAAACCTGGAGACCCAGCCTGAGATGCAAAAATCTTTATTGAGTTTAAAGAAGGAGTCAAGGTTTTTACAAGCACAGGCCCTCAGTGCAGGGTTCTGGAGGGACAAGCAGGACACTTCACCTCTTGGCCATGGTGAAGTCCATGCAGGGCATCCATTTGCCTTGCCTGTAGAGTGCAGGCTTGCTTGGAGGATCCTTGCAGCCGAGGGGAGCAGAAGGACACAATAAAAATAGAAACAAGGAGATATGTAGGAAAGACATAGGGCTTTTGAAGTGCCTGAGCTAGGCCCTTCTTTCCAGCATATTCAGGAGGAACTAAATAGGGTCAGTTCCTCTGAAAGAAATGACCTGAAGATTCTTCCTTTGTCCAGCACCATGCCTGCAGATCCTGGGGATATTTCCCAAGACCAGCACCATTAGCAGGGGAGGCCCCTCCTTCCACCGTAGCGCCTGGTGATGGAGGAGATGTCAAAGCCCCCAGAATTGATGGGAACTCCATCAGAGCTGAGGATGTTGCCAACAGCAGCAGAGGTGGAGGATCCCACCACGGTGTTCTGTGGGAAGGAGCTCAGGATGGGCCCAGGAAGGGTCACCACCACAGCAGGCGGCTGAATAACCACGGTGGAGTCCTGGCACTGCCTGACACAGCACTCATTGCAGCTGTTGGCCAGTGGAGTGGGGCCACAGGGCTGGCAAGGACGGCACTGAGTGTTGCAGGACATGGCTTGGAGTCACAGGTGCACCTGGTAGAGAGAGCAGAGGGGAAACAGAGCACAAAGCTGGGTGGGTGGGTGGGTGAGGAGCAGCCTGGTTACCCCATCACAAAAGAGCCAAGGCCGCCATGAATGGGAAGCTGGAGACTGGTCCAGGAGCCCTACAAAGAGCAGCCTGGCTCAGGAAGTTCTCTCCCAAGCAAATAAAGCAAAAGGCACCACCATCACCAGCCTCTCCCCATGCCAGCCTCCTCCCCGCTTTCCTCTCTCAGGACTAGATGCTCCAATCCCCAAATATGAGAAAGCCAACATCACTTGAGATAGCCACCAAGCAGAGATCTCACTTTGGCAGAGAAAGAGAAGGGGCTTCAGACTCACCTGGTTCCCAAGCAGAAGGAAGCAAGAGAAGGGGATGAGAGAGCAGAGATTTGTGCTGCCTTTTATACCTGCCCTTGACTGCCGCAGGAGCAGGGGCAGCCTTTGCAGAGGTAACAATTTCCCAGCAAGCTCATCTTGAATGCAAACCAGCACACCTAATGATATGGGCTGTGCTTTCATTTCCTACACTGCTGCCTTTTCATTTCCAGGTTTGTTCCGTGGCCGTTCCCCAGTGAAGGTTTCTTCTGATCCCTGGGATTAAAGGCCCCAGGATTTCTAAGGCAGGAATGCAGCAGTGCAGGCAGAAGACTCAGTTTATGTACTGCATGGGCCCAGACCAGGAAAGTGATATTACAGTCTGGATAACTCTGGTGGGGCTATTTGAGTTCCAGCTTTCCTCAGCTGGCTGCCCAAGGACTCCTGTGCATGAGGATAAGTCCTGTCCTTCTCTTTCTCTCTCTATGGTCACCTCTTCCCTCTCTGTGTCCATGCACTCTGCAACTGGCAACTGGTTTTCACCCCAGTGTGCCTAACTCTGCTATCAGGAGAAAATTCTGGCTTGTTTTAACTCATGCCCTCTTTGTGCAGCACAGAAAATGTCATGGGCTTGTCTGGCTCCTTGTCCTTCCTCACAATGCCCCAACCCTGCTGCAGTTGTCCCCAGGTGTCCTCAGCAGAGCCCACAGTGTGTTGTGCTCCTACAACCTTGACTTCATCAGGACAGAGAGATGGGCCCATGAAATCCTCATGAAGCTCAAAAAGGCCAGGTGTAACGTCCTGAATTTGACTTGGGTCACCCCCAAGGATGGACACAGACTGGGTGATGAGTAAACTGGGAGCAGCCCAGCCAAGGAGGACTTGGGTGTGCTGGTGAATGAGAGGCTGGACATGACCAGCAACATTCACATGCAGCCCTGGAATTGCATCCCAGAATTGTATTGCCTCAGAAGAAGATTTACTACCAGCTATAGAGAAGTGGTTCTCCCCCAATTTTCTTCTCTTTTGAGACCCCAGTGAGCGCTGTGTCAAGTTCTGGGGTCCCCACTGTAAAGGTGCTGAAGTAGGTCTAGATGAGGTCACAAAGTCACTCAGAGGGCTGCAGCCCTTCTGCCATGGAGACAGGGCTGGGAGAGATGAATGTGTTTAGCCTGAATATGGTACTGGGGATACCTTAAATCACATTACAGTGCCCAAAGAGGATACAAGAGATGAACTCTCTCTTTTTTACAAGGGCATGGGGTGACAGGACAAGGGGGAATGGCTTCTCACTGAAACAGAATAGATTTGTACTAGTTATTAAGAAAAAATTCTTCCCTCTGAGAGTGGTGAGGCCCTGTACATGTTGTTTAGAGAAGATCTGGCTGCCCCATCTCTGGAAGTGGATGCTGTGGTGAAGCACATATTCATGTGATTTTCACAGTTGCTTCTAGATCCAGGGATTTTAATGATAAAAACTGTCCAATAAACCTGACTTGGGGCAGACGTATTGGAGGCTACACCATTAACAAGCCAAACAAGCCTTGTCAATGTTCTCTGCTTACAGTAACACTGCAATTCTCAGAGCGAGTAGCCTGCTGGCTCTTCTTACTGTTTCATCTCCATGGGCCTCCACTGATGGCCACAGCTGGAGAATGAGGCCTTTGGTAGGAAGCACAATTGCTCTTATGGTTTTGACATTGTGGCAGAAGCCCAAGTTGGGAAGGGCTCTTCCTTACCCTGCATCAGCAAGTGGAAAACAGCCACCAGCCAGGCTCTGGACAAGATTCTTCCTGCACTCATCCACTGCCAGAGAGTGGTCCCACTCTTTTTCATGTCTCTCCTTTTCAGGGAAATCACCAGTGCTGGAGGGAGCTCCCATGTTCCTGAGTCTGTGCCAGTTTCTCTGTCCAGCAGCTGGTAACATCTCAGTGACCTCCTCTCCTCCCATGAGCTAAAGGAATGATTTGGGGACCTATTTCTGGACAACCCCACTACAGCACTTCTTATGGAAACTCAGCTCAAGGGTGCTGAGTTTCCAGATGGATCCCACCCTTTAAATTGGAATCTGTTGCTCATGGAGCATCATCCCCTCTGCCCAAGAAACCTCAGGGTACTCATTTGTGTTTCTGCTGCTGTTCCAGCATAGCCTGCCTCTCCCAAGTGACAAGGGTCTCTTCTGACAGCCCTGTGTGAGGCTTTGAATGCTGCTGTTTATCTCAGAGGGCTCTAAGCAGTGTTGATGAGGAATTCACAGCAGGTCTCAGTGTCCTGCACTCTGCTGTATATGGGATGTCTTGGACATTTCAGATCCTGCCGTTTGTTGCTTTCCAGGACTGTAGAGGGATTCAACACTCCAAACACACAATTCTTTCCAAAATGCATCATTCCTAGGCAGAAATGACAAGCAGTGGTGTCTGTCTGAGGATAAATCCAGTCTCAGACTCTTTCTGCTGTCCCAGGCATTTTCCCAAATGCCATTGAAAAAGAGCACAGCCGACAAAGAGTGGGAATCTGCCTGTGCCTTGGGCAGTGATGCCTGGGCCTGGACTAAGTGCCAAGTGCCCAGGTGGATGCAGGAGGTTTGGGAATTTCCCCCAGAAGTGCCATTGCTTCTAGAAGGGAGGAGTAAATGTTCAGTTCAGACTCAATCATCTCAATTGGAGAGCTCTATGCTCAGGTGAAATTAACCCTACACTTTCCGTAAAGGTGTGTTTACCATGATGAGCTGATCCCTTCTCATTATGAAGTGGTTACATGGACTATCCTCACTGTCAGTGTGCCAAAAGAAAAGCTTTGAGAACATGGTTAATCTGTTCTGAAATTAAAATTGGGAGGGGAAAAGCAAGTGCTGTTTGGAAGTGCTAATGTCCTCCCAATGGGTGTAAAGAGAGACTTGCTTCCCAGCCAGCCTTCCACAGCTCTGCACTTTGAGTGCTTTGCCAATCACATTAAAGTTTTTCCACAACAAAGCCCAAAATGGGTGGAACAATGTACTGCTAAAAATGATGTGGGGTTTTAGATGTGGAAATGCCCTGACACATCTAGAATGAAGCACGCAGTTTTGTGTAATTTTAATTAAAAATAAGAGAGTAGATTCAGATACTAAGGAGAGGAAAGAAGAGGAATTATGCAAATTTTGTTTGCAGTCTTATGCTAGGAAAAAATGGCTATAAGTAGAGATGTCAGACCTTGCCAAATTTTATCTTGAATTAGAGTATGATTTATGATGAAATAGCTACAAGAATATGATGAAATAGCTACAAGAATGTGGCATAGATACATCACAAAACATCAGGCTAAATGGAGAAAAACATGTCTACTTCCTAAAGCAATGTTTCCTAAAGTTCCTGGGATTTCTTTAGGAGATTCATGCAAACCCTGACAAAATTGAGCACCTGGCAAACTGGGGTAGAAACCTGTGGGAGTACCACTCCTCCAGCTGTTTTTATTTGTGACCCTTTCCAAGCACAGCACTTTAAAGGGCTGGGAGACATTCTGAATTACCTGAGAATGAACAGAGAGTGGTGGGAGAGCAGAACTGAGGCTCAGCCAAGCCAGAAATGGCTGTAAGGTGATATGAGCTCATTGGTGGCTTCTCAGTGCCTGGGATGCCCACACAGACCTACACTTCAGAGGGGATCTTCTGCAGAGCAGAAGTCATGGGAGGGCAGGGATGAATCTGTTTGTTCAACTGATGCCCTGTGAAAAAAGCCACTTCACTTTTTCTGGAAAGCTCGTCCCAGAGCGAGCTTCACCTCTTTGTTTCTGAGTGTGTAAATGAAGGGGTTCAGCAAAGGAGTTACCACTGTGTTAAAGGTATTCACGATTTTGTTCACATCCAGGGAGTTCTGGGCTGATGGTTTGACGTACAGGAACATGGTGGAGCCATACCAGATGGTGACAACACTGAGATGGGCAGAGCAGGTGGAAAAGGCCTTTTTCCGGCCATGGCCTGACTGGATCCTCATGATGGAGGAGATGATGTACATGTAGGACACCAAGGTGACCACACAGGAGGCCACCACAACAATTATGGAGACCAGGAAGGTTGCCAGCTCCACAGGCCACGTATCGCTGCAGGAGAGGGCAAGGCAGGAATCTATATCGCATAGAAAATGATTGATGACATCTGGCCCACAGAAAGTCAGCCTGGATGTCAGAAAGGCCAGCAGGGAAATGGCCAAAAATCCTCCCAGCCAGGAGCTGAGTGCCAGCTGGACAGAGAGGATGCTGCTCATGAGGGAGCTGTACCTCAGGGGGCAGCAAATGGCCAGGTAGCGGTCATAGGCCATGACAGACAGGAGAAAACACTCAGTGGAGCCTAGAGAGAGAAGAAAGAACAACTGGAGGATGCAGACACTGAAGGAGATGGTCTGGCTAGTCCCCAGCATGACTCCTATGGCTTTGGGAACAACACCCGTAGTGTACCAGATCTCCAGGAAGGAGAGATTACACAGAAAAAAGTACATTGGGGTGTGTAGGTTGCTGCTTCTCCACACAAGGGCGATGATGGATGCATTACCTATCACTGTCAGGGTGTACATCAGTGCAAACACCACCACAAAGGAGACTCGGAATTGCCATGTCCCTGGGAAGCCAAGAAGGATGAATTCTTTTACACTTGTCCTATTTGCCATGTCCTTCCGAGTGCTGAGGTCTGTCTGGAAAGAAAGAAAAGTTTCTGTGAAAGTTTGCATGCTACAAGTAGTGAAAAAAAATCACCATCCCCAAAAAAGCAGTTGGTGCACAGCGTGGGAAAATGGCACTTTTCCTATGTTAAAATTTTCATAGAAATCCTCCCCTGATGAAACACAACTAGATCTAACCCTGAAAATCAGGTGTACCCCAACAAATGAACAATTGGAGAAGTATTTTTTTAGATTGTGCATCTCCTTTACAGCATGGGGAATGTAGTCACTTCTGTGAGATGAGAATCCCACTTAGAAAAATATGGACACCAGGCTGAGGCACTCCAGCTATGGAAAAAGCTCTTACAAGTAGAAAGGAAAAAGGCAGGAAAAGCTGTCTACAAATAGGAAGGCAATAACATAACTTGTAGTCTCCAAGGCAGGCAATACTGAGGTGTGGTTTCATCAAATGAGAAATACAAATACTATCATGATACTGTGACACTGCAAGAGATTTTCTCACCTCTTCTATGTCAGTTTATTACAAGGGATTGAGATTGAAATGCAGCCACACAGGGCAGCAGATTGGTATGCCAGGTCTCCTATATTTGTTTTTTTCTAAGTCTCAGCACAGGAAGCTTTTGCAAATGCCTCCATTTCCCTCACTGGTGTCTACTTCTCAGAATCACTACTCGGGGTGTGATCCACCTCTTTGCAATTTTGCCATTTCAGAGTCAGAGGAAGGATTTCTGCTGACTAAGCTGAAATAAAATACTCGTATCTCAGCTCCTCAGCTTACCCCCCCTTACTTCTTTCTTCACAAAGAAAAAGCATGAGGGAGACATGGCTCATTTTGTCTTAAAAGCATGGCTAAAAGCTCTCAAGAAGTGCCAGGTTGTCTCTGAGGTCTAAGGCAGGAGTCTAGTAAGCACCTGGGTATTAGACATCTCAACTCAGTGACTGAAGGCAAAATCCTCTGAGTTGAATCCCGTTAAAGGTAGCTCTGCTGAACTGTTGCTGCAGACAAGGGAAAATTCTTGATTAGTTCTCTAGAGAGAACATATTTTTCAGGTGGATGTGGAAGACAGTTGCACTAAATCACCACCTGAATCATCCTTTTCTCTCCTATCTTCCTCCCCAGCAATATATACTAAAAATCTCATCTACTTAAAGAGTAAAGAAGTCTCCCTTAAACCAGCTCTCCTTAAACATGCAAGGTATTGGAAATCTGTGCCACAGGCCTTGGGCAGGCTTCACTCACCAGATTTGCCAGTGGAAATGATCCAAATGACATTTTTTCATGCACCATCCTCCCAAGGTAGCCATGGTCCCCTTGGCTAATGGAGAGCATTGCAAAGATTTATTGTAGATTTATTGTGGGGAACTCTGGATTCAGGTGAAGGTGTGTGGACAAGCAGCTCTCCCCTTGCTGACTCACTTCAAGCTGATGGCATCTGCCTGACCTGGTTTCCTCTCCATCCAGTAGGATCTGACAGCTTCCACTCCTGATCTTCTTCCCTCTCACTGCCACCACTGTAATTCCACTAAAGGAAGCTCTGTGTGCACACGCACAAAGTGTAAACTCTCTTCATATAATGAGATCATGCACCAGAGAGTCGCCAACACCATTAGCATAAGAACATCCCCACACCCACCTCATTAACACAATGAAGCTCCAGATGGCCACACCTTGGAGACTGTTTTCTCTTTTCCCTCTGGTGTGCTCCAGGGAATTTGACCTCTGGGAGGCCTTATGGGCTTGTCAGAGATGAATGGTACTCTCTCTTCACACAGGCCAATTAAAGAACAGCAATGCAATTCCCTAAGCGGCTGCTAGGCTGGGTGTTTGCCTCCTAGCTGCAACTGTGGTATGAGAACCTTGTGAGGAACTCAGCTGGCATGGGGATGTCTGAAATAGTCATGTTCCTTGTCAGGAACTCAGCTGGTATGGAGATGTGTGAAATAGTCATGTTCCAAGAGGCTGGGGTCAAGCATTTGGTGCTGGGTACTCAGGGGGTCGTGAAACCTTCAGGGTGAAAACTAAAGGCAACTCTGGGCACATGAATACAGAGACAGTAAGGTACAGGACTCACCTACCTCATTTCAGAGCCTTTAAATGCAGTTAAGGCCTCTGTCTTCAGCTTTAACTGAAGAATTAAGATCTAAGTTCAAAATCAGACAAGACATTAGTAGAGGAAAATTGATTTCCCCTGACTCCAGAAAAGGTGTCTTCTATTGAGGTACTCATCTCTGCTCCATTCATCAGCTGAGAGAAATAGGCACCCTCAAGCCTTAGCTCAACCCTTACAAGAAATGATCCCTTACAGATCAGGCAATACAGGCCTTACAGACACCTATTTTTCTTCTGCTGGCACTCAAGACAAACTGGTTAGCTGGCTTAGACCACACACTTCTCATCCTCTAGACATCTTGAGTTAGATTGACCTCCAGAGAGTCTGTCTGCACTGTCCAGGACCACCACACAGGTGTTGGACTTGGCAGAGACTTTTCTGCAAGTCCTGTGTCCCAGGCTTCAGCGTGGTTGAGAGAAAACAGACCGGCACTTGGTTTGAGGTGGAGATGCAGCTAATGGAGAAAAGTTCTCAGCTTGAATCTATTTGCTGACCATGAAGCTATTTATCTGCTATTTATAACCTGCTATTTATCTGTCCTACCCATGGAAATGGATGTGGGGTTTAGCCATGGGGTGGAGGTGCTGGAGTCTGTGGGTTCACCTGTGATTGCTTAATGAAGCAAGCCATGCACACATGACCAGGAATGCAGGCCCTGCTGTGAGCTTGTCCTACTTGGGTTGTTCAGAGGGGCCACCATTGGTCAGCTGCAGGATTTGTGTCTACAGAAAGATGATTCTTGCCATTTCCTGGCACACCTGCTTTGCTTTGGGATGGGGTAAGTCCCCCGGGTGGCCTGATGTCCCACCAGTGACTGGGAAGAGTCTACAGAGTCTCCTGAAGATGGGTTGTACTCCCCATCTGCAGGACATGCTCTGAGACCAAGGAGTCATAGCTGAGCAGAAATGTCGGAAGGCTGAGCCTGATCCCTGCTGTCTGTGGAGAAGTCAGGGATGTCTTCCTTATCTCCAAGGGACAGTGCCTGAATGGGCCCCACTTCTGTGTTTCCCACCCTCCCTTCCTCTGGGAATAATCAATACTTTTGTCCCCACCTTTTCCTCTACCACCCATGGCGACACCTTTTGGTCAGAACAACTAGAGACAAGGACACCAAAAAAGGATTACATGGAGGCTGAGGATGAGATGCAGAAAGCTTTATTGTCATTGAAGTGGGAAATTAGTTCCCTTACAGAGGAGGCTACTGGTGGTGGTGGTGAGAGACCACATGCAACTGCAGCAAGTCTGGGCCCACTTTGGCACAGACACTGGAGAGCCACTGGAGAGCCAAGGGGATATCCATCTGCCTGGCCTACAGCAGGCAGGGGTTAGAAGATCCCCCAGAGAGGCTCTGAAAGTCTTACAGTCCAGAAGTATGGAAGACAAGAGAGAGGTGGAAGAGAAAGGCAGCGAAAGCAAACACTGGCCATGGTTTCAGAGAGCCCCACCAGCCCTCCTTCAGAAGGGCAGCACTGGTTTCTCAGCACCTCTGAATCTGATGGCCAGGAGCTCTGTCCTCAGTCCAGCATCAGCTTCTGGGTTCCTGGGGTTCCTCGTGAGGGCTGCACCAGTGGCTTTAGCAGGGACGGCATCTGCTGCCACCGTAGCGGTTGGTGATGCAGGAGAGGTCAAAGCCCCCAGAATTGATGGGCACTCCCTCAGAGCTGAGGATGTTGCCAACAGCAGCAGAGCTGGAGGATCCCACCACGGTGTTCTGTGGGAAGGAGCTGAGGATGGGCCCAGGCAGGGTCACCACCACGGGCGAGGGCTGGATGAACACGGTGGAGTCCTGGCACTGCCTGACACAGGGCTCATTGCAGCTGCTGCCCAGCGGGGTGGGCCCACAGGGCTGGCAGGGCTGGCACCGGGGGTAGCAGGACATGGCTTGGGGCTGCAGGTGCACCTGGGAGAGAGGGAAGGGAAGGAAGCAGAGCACAGGCACATGTGAGGAGCCATCAGCCATGAATCCATCATCCTGCCGCAAGAATTGCAATGGTACCTGCTTAAGCCAGAAGGGAGAAACTGGGCAGTAAGAGAAAGGAGTTTTCAGCCTCATCCTGACACAGTTCTACAAAGTGTCACAATATTTCTTCAATAAAGAGCTCCCTCAGCCAAATCCTTGACATCTTAGTTATTCTCTGACCCCTCAGCAGCAGCAGCAGTAAGACTTCTCACAGGCTATAGGAACATGCATCTCCTTCTCCAGAAAAGGACAGGGGAAAGGGCTTTGGACTCACCTGGATCCCAAGAAGGAGGCAGGAGAAGTGGATGAGAGAGCGTGAATTCAGGCTGGCTTTTATAGTCACTCTGAGTTGCCCCAGGCCCAGAGGTGGCTTCTATGAAAGTGATAATTTCTTAAGGTGCTCATGATGTATGGAAAACATCCCAGCTAATGACATGGGCTGGGTGCTTGTTTTCCGTGTTGCCACCTTTTCATTTCCTGGCTTATTCATAGACATTTCTTCATGGAGGCTTCTTCTGAGTGCTGAGATTGAGATGCCTCAGGATTTCCAGGGCAGGAATGTGTCAGTGTCTGCAGAATCCTCCACTCAAGTGCTGGATGGGGGCATGCAGGGAAATGAAGTTAGCCTGGAGTTCGCTGGTGGTGTTGCCTGTGGCTTTGTTGATTGCAAGGGATGTAGATGCTCCCAGGGCTTCAAACCTTGACTGGTCACCCAAAGATATGCCATGATATCATTGCAAAATTATATGATATGCCATGTCTCTTTCCTCCATGCCTCACAACTTGCTCCACTGTTTGTTTTCAGAATCTCAGGCATTTGGGCTGCAGTGTTGGGTTTCATTCTCTTGCTCCTAAAGCTCTCCTGTTGTCCTCCCAAGGTGGGAGAATCCTCAAGTCATCTGGGCAATGTGAGCCAGTGCTTGGGTCACCCTCAACACTAAGAAAAACTTTCCTATATTTCACACCAGTGTTCCAGCCTGTGCTTGTGTCCTGTGGTCCCATCACTGGACCCCTCAGAGAAGTGCCTGGCTCTGTTTGCCTTGCACCCTGTGGATTTGGGCTGCTTGGCAAGGTTTTGGTTTTGGGGGAGCCAACACCAGATGGATTTAAGACTTATGCACCACTGACCAAGGCTGAGCTCATCAGTGATGGTGGAAGCATCTCTGGAATAACACGTTTAGGAAGGGAGAAAAAACCTATTGTGGAAGCCAGAAGAGAGGGGAGGGAAGAGGTGAGAGAAACAACCCTCAGTGAAGGATCTCAGTGAAGAGGGCAGGTAGGTGCTCCAGGTGATCCCATGCTGGATCAGGCTCCTGTCAGGAGCTGTGTCTATATGAGCGACAGACCTGTGCTAGCACAGGTTTGCAAGCAGGACTTGTGAAGAACTGTAGCCCATGTGGAAAACTCACATTGGAGAAGTTTTGGGGGTACTGTCTCCCATGGGGCATAGGGCAAGTATGTGAGAGTTTCTTCTCCTAAGGACAAAAGAGCCACAGAAACATGTTGAACTGACCACAACTCCAAATCCCTATCATTTGGAGAGGAGAAAATTAGCAGTGAAGTTGAGCTGAAGAAGGGGGGAGCAGTGGAGGGGAAGGTGGTTTTAGATTTTAGGTTTATTTCTCATTTAGGTTTATTTCTCATTACCCTACACTGACTGGATTGCAATAAATCAAATTAATTTCCCCTATCTGAGTTGGGTTTTCCCATGAGGGTGATTGATGAGTGATCTTCCCTGTCCTTATCTTGACCCAGAAGCCTCTTGTATTTTCTCTCTTCTGTCCAGCTGAGGAGAGAAAGAGATGGAACAGAACCGTCATAGAAGACCACTGGAATCAGTTGGGTGGTCCATTGAGGTGAGATCTCCTTTTAGAGAAAGCAGGGAAGGAGAAAGGGTTTCAGACTGACCTGATTCCCAAGGAGATGGAGGCAAGAGAAGGGGATGAGAGAGAAAAGAGCTGGGCTGGCTTTCACCATGGACCTTTACTGACTCAGGTTGCCAGAGGTATCCCTTCTGGAGGTGATCATTTTCTGACAAATTCATCTTGAATGCAAACCATCTCATTTAATGCTGTGAGCTGTGGTTTGGCTTCTTAAATTGCTGTGTTTTCACTTCCTGCTTTATTTCTGGCACATTCCTCAATGAAGGCATCTTTTGCATGACAAGATGAGAGGCCCAAGCATTTCTGCATCAAAACACATCAGCGTCAGCACAAGACTCACGCCACACGCTGCAGGAGTCCATTAAAGGTAAATTATGTCAGTCTGGGTCACTCCATTGGGATCTCAGGGGCCTTGGTCTCAAAGAAGTGGCCTTGTTCCTGGGTTTGACTGTATCCCCCCAAACGCAGAGCCCAGGACAATTCAGGTGGCTGGCTTTGCCTTCTCCTGTCATGCACCAGGGGTACAGAAAGGGGGAGAAAAGGTGGAAGGTTTCACTCAGCTGTCAGAAGGGAAGGCAAATGGCATAATAAAGGGGCTTCCAAGGACAAAGGTGACAAAAGGAAGAGTAAGGAAAGTGTAGGACTGCTGCTGAGTGAGTGACACAGGATAGAGAAAAAGCTGAGGTGCTGAAGGCCTTCTTTGCCTCAGCCTTGAGGAACACCAGATGTACACTGGGGGTAAAGTCAGGATCAGGGAACACGCACCCCTGATAGAAGGAGATCAGGGCAGTGAATCCTTAGCAAACTGCACATATTTAGGCTTTGTTGGAATGTGGTAAGGGAACTGGCTCCTGTCATGGCCAGGTCACTCTTGGTTACCCTCAGCTGAGGATGGTGACTGGATACTGGAGCAAAGCAAATGCCACTTGTGTCTTCAAAAAGGGAAAAAAGGAGAACCCAGGGAGCTACAACTTCCCAGCCTCACCTTAGCCACTTAGAAGGTGATAGAGCAGCTTGTCCTGGAAAGCTCTCCTAATCAAGGCATGTCAGGGGTGAGGAAGTCACCAGGGACAGGTCAGTGTGACTTCACCAAGAGGAAGTTATGCCTGATCTTCTTGACAAAGTGCTGTGGTGATGTGACTGAATGGTGAGGAAGAAAGAATGGTGGGTCTTCTCTACCTGGATGTGAGCAAAGCCTTTGACATTTTGTGTGGATTCCTGTAGGAGCCTCACAGAGAAGCTGATGTTGGCTGAGCAGACAGTGAGGTAGAATGAAAACTTACTGGCCAGGCACAGGGATCAGTGATCAGCTGCACAAAATAAAGTTGGACACCAGTGACTGGTGGTGCATCCAAATGGTCAGGACTTGATGGGTCCTGTTTATCAACTTCCCTGGTGATGTGGTTGATAGGACAGAGTGGACCCTCAGCAGGTTTGCAGACAACACCAAACTGGGAAGAGAGGTTTATGCATCAGAGAGAGTCAGGCCAGCATCCAGAGGGACCTCAGTAAACAGGAGAAATGTGCTGATGGGAAACTCATGCAATTGAAAAGGGAAAGTGCAAATTCCCTTGTGCCAAAGAAGTCCAACTGTATCCCCAGTTCCACTGCACCAGGTGTTGCCAGGAGCTCAAGAGAGGTGACAGCCAGGAGCTCAAGAATGGTGACTGCTCTCCTTTATGCAGCACTTGGGGGGGAAAACAGCTGCAGTGGCCTCCTCTGCTGCCCTTCCTCTGTGACCGTATTGGTGAAAAAAGTGATCAGTAAGAGAGGGGTAAGGTGAGTGGAAAATTGTCTGGCCTACCAGGCCCAAAGAGTTGTGGCCATTGATCCAAACCTAAGTTGGCAGACAGCTCTGGGGTCTCTCAGGGATCAGCAGTGTTGCATGTTACCATGAATGTTGTGAATAGTGGGAAGGAGGACACTCTCCACAAGATTGGTGGTCACATTGAATAACCAAGAACAGGCAGTGAACCGGCCTCCGTTGCCCAAGCTGTTCCCAAAAAATCCTGGAACCACCTGTGGAAAGGAAACAAGGAATAAAGACTAGACTCTGGAAGTTCTCTGCAACAGGAGACTCAGCTGCAAACAGCTGCTGGAACATGGGGCTTTCAGCATCCTCACTGCCATCTGCAGAAAATCCCTGGCTGCTGTTTCCAGACTCTGAGCACAGAGACAGCTCGGGGAAGCTGCTCCATCTCCTGGTTCAGGCTCCTCTTGCTGCCTCAGGCTGCAGCTGGAGCTGTGCCGGCTGATTCTCGCTGGGATGTCCTTGCTGGAGGAGGGGGAGAGTCCATTTGCCAGGACACCAAGGTGTGTCTGTGCACAGCCCGAGTGCTCTGAGACAGCCCGAGCGGCGCCAGGGCTGGGCTCAGCCCCGAGGCGGAGCTGGGGGCGATGGAGGGAGAGGAGAGGAGAGGAGAGGAGAGGAGAGGAGAGGAGAGGAGAGGAGAGGAGAGGAGAGGAGAGGAGAGGAGAGGAGAGGAGAGGAGAGGAGAGGAGAGGAGAGGAGAGGAGAGGAGAGGAGAGGAGAGGAGAGGAGAGGAGAGGAGAGGAGAGGAGAGGAGAGGAGAGGAGAGGAGAGGAGAGGAGAGGAGAGGAGAGGAGAGGAGAGGAGAGGAGAGGAGAGGAGAGGAGAGGAGAGGAGAGGAGAGGAGAGGAGAGGAGAGGAGAGGAGAGGAGAGGAGAGGAGAGGAGAGGAGAGGAGAGGAGAGGAGAGGAGAGGAGAGGAGAGGAGAGGAGAGGAGAGGAGAGGAGAGGAGAGGAGAGGAGGCGGCACAGTCAGAGCACAGAGCCGGGGCTCAGGGACACAGCGGGGCTCGGCAGGAGCGGCGGCATGCGGCGGGGTCGGGGCACGGGGCTGGCGGCGCTGGCCGCGCTGATCATCGGTGCGTGGGGATGGGGTGATCCCGGAGGCGCCCGGAGGTTGCCGTCCTGCCCGGCTTCTGCACAAACCTTTCCCGAGAGCTGTTCTCCCGTTCATCCCTCCCTCTTCTTCATCCTAAACTTCAATTCTATGCCAAAACCTGCACAAACATTCCTTCTTTATAACACATAAAGTCAGTCCTTACCCCCTTCTAATATTCTTCTAGTCTTTTTCTGCCTTATCTCACATCCTCCTGTTCTCCCGTGGCTCTCCGAATCCTTCTGTCATTCACACATTCATCTCCCCACAAGCGATTAATTGACACGTGCATTCCTACATATCTCCATGACATATTCTGGGAACTGTTTTCCTCCTCATCTCTCTGTGTTCCTGGCTGCTTTTGCGGGCTTTGTTCTGGGGATTGGCAGAGATGGGTAGGAAGTAGGAGTTAAAGTTGGTTCCTTTTTTCTCCCCGGCAGTGGCTGCAGTCAGAGCCCAGGTACATCAGGAGCCATTCCTGGAGACCACCGAGGGCACCGGCATCAACATCACCTGCTCACATACCAAAATCCAACCCACTGACTGGATCCAGTGGTACCGTCAGCTCCCTGGCCAAGGACCTGAACTCCTCGCACTCACTATGAAAGAGTCCAAAGAGCTGCCGGATGGTGCAGGACAGCTGTCGGTGTCGGCAGATCGGAGTTCGAGCTGGCTGTGGCTCGCTGAGCCCCGGCGCGGGGACGCGGCCGTGTATTACTGCGCGCTGGGGGCCACGGGCAGAGGAGCCGGGGCTGCGGCCGGGCACGAACCGCGGCGGGCGGGGCCGGGCGGGGCCAGCAGGGGGCGCTGCCGCTCCGCCCGCCGGGGCCGCCGAGCCCCGCTCGTCCCGGGCTGCTGGGCCGGCACCGCCACCAGAACCGACACCGGCACCGGCACTGGGACCGGCACCGGCACTGGCAATGGACATCGGTACCGATCCCTCAATGGGACCGGGATCGAAACCACCATCGACACCGGCACCGTCATTGACCCGAGCGGGGCCAGCAGGGGGCGCTGCCGCTCCGCCCGCCGGGCCCCAGGGCCGCGCCTCCGCAGCTCCTTCCTCTGCCCCGAGCCCACAGCAGCGACACCGCACATCCCCAAACACGCCTCCCGCACGCCTCACAACCGCCCACAACCTGATCTCACACAACCCCCACACACACAGTCTGGCCCAGCTCCGGCTGCTCCTTGGGAGCGCCAGGACTGGGAGCTGACAAAGTAGCAGAACCGACGGGCACACAGGGGCTCATTCATGGAGTGCTGTCAGGTCAATAGGTCAGTGCCTGAGAGGTGTTTGCATTGAGGTGACAAAAAAATGTCTGTCTCTGCAGAAATGTCTCTGTTCCACACTGCAAGCTGAATTCTCACCTGGCTGTGTAAGGCAGGTGTACTTTCAATGCCGCCGGAGCATGGAATTCACTTCTCTACATTTTGTTCTCATTCTCAGATGTCCACAAACATCCATGAATGTGCATTCAGCATCTTCCTGAAAGAGTAGAACATGCGAGAGGGAAAACAATAAATCGGTTGGAGCAGAGGAGCACTTCATATCATTGAAGGGCTTGCTTATACCAACCCTCCCCCTGAACTCGACTTGCCCCTTTCCCTTCACTTCAGTAACCTATTAAACATCCAGAAGAACAAATGCCAGGAATTAGCAGCGCAGCAAGCACTGCAGGGAGACAACACTTGAAAGACTGAACTCCACTTGAAGTGTCCCCCCAGAGAGTTGCTCTAGAGACCCCATTTCCTTTGGGGACAGGAGCCTTTCAGCATCTTCAGAAACCCCTTGGGCTGAGCAAGTTCCTCTCAGGCCACAGTCAGGGCATGTAAAACCTGAGAGTGTCTGGTTCTCTAAGGCTCACATCAGGACCATTTTCCTTTCCAAGGAAAGGATAAAGAAAAGGGAAAGTGATGAACAAAGCACACAATGACACCAATCTTGCAGAAGGTGATAAGGGGAGAAAGAGAGAGCTCAGAGCTCCCCAGCTACTAATTGAGGGGCCATTAGGAAAGGGCTGTGAATTGGCTCAGGCAGAGCCTTGTCACTAACAAGAAGGGACAAGAGGAACATGAGGATGATGGAGGTTTGAGGGGGTCTTGTGGGGTTATAGAGCACCCAGCAAGGAATGCGTGTGAGGCTGTGCAGCCTCCAGCCATGGGGCTCTCCAAAAGCCATCAGGATTTGGAGATTAGCAATGACACCACAGAGCTGAGGACACCTCAGAAAGGTGAGAAACCTCAGCGAGGAAGAAGCCCCTGAGCTCCTGAATGCCCAGGCCTGGGTGTGCAGCAGAGCTGCCCATTGCAGCTGCGGAGCTGAGGACTCCACTGCGAGCTGAGCAGGAACAGCCCCTTCCCATCACTGATGCTCCAGGGGCACGGAATGCTGACAATGCCAATGGCTGAGGGAGCCTCGGGGGCTGCTGCTGGAGGAGCCAGAAACGCACAAGGAGCATTTCAGGCAGGCAAGGACAGGCCATGGCTCTGCCTGCTCCCGCCGCTGCTCCCTTTGCTCCCGCCGAGCGTCGTTTCCGCAGCTCTGTTCTCTCGGGGCTGGGACCTCCTTCCTGCCTCTGCCTCGCTCGGCAAACACTTGGTCACACAGCAGCTTGCTCTCGGCATGCAGCTCGCATATCTCATCCTCACCGTCTTCCTGGGACAGCTCCTGGGTAAGTCCTGGCTTTTCCCCAAGGCACCCCTGCTCTTCTTCTTCTTCTTCTTCCTTCACCCAGGATATCCTCACAAGCCAAATCAGGACCATGGGGGAAGTGGCAGTGAATAAAGGGGAAAGACCTTGAATAAAGGGTGAAAGAAAATCTGCTTTTCTGTGCGGTTTTGCAAGTGTTTCCTGAAGAAGCTCCTTAGTTTGTAAAGGAAAAGGGAAAGGAGAGAAGTGAAATCTCAGACTTTTCTGTCTCTTCTCTCACCTTCAATTCATCTGCCTCTGCCTCTCTCTTCTCATCCTCCTGCAGTCACTTCAACAGATCTCAGCTGTCTCTGCAATCGAGCACTCTTCCCATTTAGATGTAAATTCCCGCATTCTTTTTAATCTGCCCCGGGCACCTCACAGATTATCATGTCATTACATTATCAGGGCGTTCCATTCTGCCTCCAGGCTGACACAGCTCTGCCGCAGCTCCCCGTGTTCGCTGGCATGGACACAACCAGGGCTCCCTCTTCCCAAGCTCATCTTTGTGTGTGCTCAGGACCTTTCAGACATGAGAGCGATGGGGAAAGCAGGGTGAACCTTTCTGCTGTACCTCGCTGGGCACCTCAGGCAGCTGGAGGGATGCTGGTTCCAGCACACAAAGTTCAGGCATGGCAGCCTGTTCCCTGGTCCTTCAAGCAGAGGGAGCAGGAGCAGGGACACAGCCCAGCTCTCCTTTGGGTGATGCAGAGCAGAGAGCTCCGAACTCCTGCCCAAAATCTCTCAGGACTCTGCTCCAATGCAGGAGCTTTCTCCACCAGGGATTTCCATCCACTTCCATTTGCTTCCCATTGTCTTTCCCCGTGGAGCTGCTCATCATCACTTTCTTCCAGGCACCACGGGGCAGGACACGGTCACCCAGGAGGATGGACCAGTCTTGGTGAAGCAGGGACACCCCTTCCACACCACATGCAAATACCAAACCAGTAATTTTTATGGCTTGCTGTGGTACCAGCTGAGGAAAGGCCAAGCCCCAGAGCTCATCTCCTATCAAGGAGGGACTGGCTCCAAGCGCAGCGGCCGTTTCACCACGCAGCTGAACACCACGGGCAAATCCAGTGTCCTGCAGCTGGAGGAAGTGGAGCTCTCTGACTCTGCCTTGTACCTCTGTGCTCTGCAAGACACCCTGGTGCAGGGAGCTTCCTCAGCTGTGCAACAACCCAGGGCAGGGAGGGGATGTGTCAGTGCAAGGCTGAGCTTGGGAAAGGGACTCTGATCTCACCCTGATGCTCACCAGAATTTTCATCCACATATGTGTACAATCGTCTGATGGTTTTGACAGCATCCATGCCAGCACTTCCCTTAGGAAAAAGTTTTGAACTATTTTGACTCATTTCCATATTGTGCACTCTCTAAGGAAAGAGCCCTTGTGCTTGGGCCCTTGTCGTTCCACACTCCAGCCCTGCTGCTTTTGGCCCCCCGTGTCCTCAGCAGAGCCCAGCGCTGGTTTTGTGTCCCTGCCTGGTGTGCTCTCGGAGCAACCCCGTTTGCATGGACACACGTGAAGCACGGATTTGTCTGTGGCTCCACACTGGAGAGCACGATCCTGGATCCGTCTGTGTTTATCCGTGACCGGGAGGGAATTTCCTGACCGTTCCAGGAACACCGAGCACTGACCAGCACAGAGCAGCAGCTGCCCAGGCTCACAAACAGCGTGAGCGGGGCCGGCAGCCGCCCAGTGCAGGTGTGTGCAGGGTGGATCTGCTTCCCAGGCGGTGTCGCTGCTGTGTGCGATGGGACACAGCTGTCCCTTGTCCCTGGCCGTGCCAAAGGTCCCTGTGTCGCTGGTTGTGCCGGTGCCGTGAGAGGCTGGGGCTGAGGCGGCCGGGGCGGAGCTGGGGCGGCGCAGAGGATGCGGCACGGCCGCAGCAGAGCCGGGGCTCAGGGGCACAGCGGGGCTCGGCCGGCGGAGCGGCGGCATGCGGCGGGCTCGGGCCGCGGGGCTGCCGGCGCTGGTTGTGCTGCTGATCGGTGCGTAGGGCTGGGGTGATCCCGCAGGTGCCCGGAGGCTGCCGTCCTGTCTGGCCTCTGCACAGAGGTTCTCACGGAGAACTCTTCTCCCATTCATCCCTCCCTCTTCTCCATCCTAAACTTCAATTCTATGCCAAAACCTTCACAAACATTCCTTCTTTATAACTCATGAAATCACTCCTTCCCTCTTTCTAATATTCTTGCCTTTTTGTGCTTTCTCCCGAATCCGCCCATTCTTCACCTACTAGACCTATTCTTCTGTCATTCACGCATTCATCTCTCCATAAAACATTCATGGACACTTCCATTCCGACATATCTCCGTGGCATCCTATGGGAACTGTTTTCTTCCACATCTCTCGGTGTTCCTGACAGCTTCTGCAGGCTTCGTTCTGGGGATTGGCAGAGCTGGGTAGAAAGTAGGAGTTAAAGTTCGTTCCTTTTGTCTCCCTCGCAGTGGCTGCAGTCAGAGCCCAGGTGCAGCAGGAACCATTCCTGGAGACCACCGAGGGCACCAGCATCAACATCACCTGCTCACATCCCAAAATCCAGACCAATGACTGGATCCAGTGGTACCGTCAGCTCCCAGGCCAAGGACCTGAACTCCTCGCTCTCACTCTGAAAGATACCAAAGAGCTGCCGAATGGTGCAGGATCGCTGTCGGTGTCGGCAGATAGGCGTTCGAGCTGGCTGTGGCTCGCTGAGCCCCGGCGCGGGGACGCGGCCGTGTATTACTGCGCGCTGAGGGCCACGGGCAGAGGAGCCGGGGCTGCGGCCGGGCACGAACCGCGGCGGGCGGGGCCGGGCGGGGCCAGCAGGGGGCGCTGCCGCTCCGCCCGCCGGGGCCGCCGAGCCCCGCTCGTCCCGGGCTGCCGGGCCGCCCCTCCGCAGCTCCTTCCTCGGCCCCATGCCCGCAGCACCGACACCGCACAGCCCGGCACATCCCAAAACACGCCTCAAACCCGCACACAACCTGCGCTCACACAGTCCCCACACACAGACCGGCCTCTCCTCCGGCTGCTCCATGAGAGCACCCGGGATGGGAGCACAGCCGACGGGCACACAAGGGCTAATTTATGGAGAGCTGTCACGTCAGTAAGTCAGTGCCTGAGAGGTGTTTGCATTGAGGTGACAGAGAAATGCCTGTCTCTGCAGAAATATCTGTGTTCCATAATGCAAGTTGCATTCGCACCTGGCTGTGTAAGGCAGGTGCACTTTTAATGCCGCCTGAGGATGGAATTCACTTCTCTACATTTTGTTCTCATCCTCAGATGTCCACAGACATCCATGGATGTGCATTCAGCATCTTCCTGAAAGAGTAGAACATCCGAGAGGGAAAATAATAAATCGGTTGGAGTAGAGGAGCATTTAAAATCCCCTGAGGACACTGTCACACTCACCAGTCCCCCAAAACTGATTTATCCCCTTCCCTTCACACCGGTAACATCTCATATATAAGTAAAAGAAAATGCCAGGAATTAGCAGTGCTGCAAGTGTTGCAGGGAGACACATGACAGACTGAGCTCCACATGATGTTTCCCCCGACAGACATGCTCTAGAGACCCCATTTCCTTTGGGGACAGGAGCCTTTCAGCATCTTCAGACACTCCTTCGGCTGAGCAAGTTCATCTCAGGCCACAGTCAGGGCATGTGAAAGGAGAGAGTGCCTGGTTCTCTAAGGCTCACATCAGGACCATTTTCCTTTCCAAGGAAAGGATAAAGAAAAGGGAAAGTGATGAACAAAGCACACAATGAGGCAATTCTGGCAGTAGGTGATACGGGAAGAAAGACAGAGCTCAGAGCTCTCCAGCTTCTAATTGATGGGCCATTAGGAAAGGGCTGTGAATTGGCTCAGGCAGAGCCTTGTCACTGACAAGAAGGGACAAAAGGAACATGAGGATGATGCAGGTTTGAGGGGGTTGTTGTGGGGTTAGGGAGCACCCACCAAGGAATGCGTGTGAGCCTGTGCAGCCTCCAGGCATGGGGCTCTCCAACACCCATCAGGATTTGGAGATGAGCAATGACCAAAAAGAACTGAGGACACCTCAGAAACGTGAGAAACCTCAGCGGGGAAGAAATGCATGAGATACCAAATGTCCAGCCCTGGGTGTGCAGCAGAGCTGCCCATTGCAGCTGCGGAGCTGAGGACTCCACTGCGAGCTGAGCAGGAACAGCCCCTTCCCATCACTGATGCTCCAGGGGCACGGAATGCTCACAATGCCAATGGCTGAGGGAGCCTCGGGGGCTGCTGCTGGAGGAGCCAGAAACGCACAAGGAGCATTTCAGGCAGGCAAGGACAGGCCATGGCTCTGCCTGCCCCCGCCGCTGCTCCCTTTGCTCCCGCCGAGCGTCGTTCCGCAGCTCTGTTCTCTCGGGGCTGGGACCTCCTTCCTGCCTCTGCCTCGCTCGGCAAACACTTGGTCACTCAGCAGCTTGCTGTCGGCATGCAGCTCGCATATCTCATCCTCACCGTCTTCCTGGGACAGCTCCTGGGTAAGTCCTGGCTTTTCCCCAAGGCTCCCCTGTTCTTCTTCTTCTTCTTCCGCCGAGGATATCCTCAAAAGCCAAATCAGGACCATGAGGGAAGTGGCAGTGAATAAAGGGAAAAGGCTGAGAATAATCTGCTTCTCTTTGTGGTTTTGCAAGTGTTTCCTGAAGAAGCTATCCAATTTATAAAGGGAATGGGAAGAGAGAGAAACCTCTGTCCTTTCTATGTTATTTCTCTCGCCTTCAATCCATCTGCCTCTGCCTCTGTCTTCTCATCCTCCTGCAGTCACTTCAACAGATCTCAGCTGTCTCTACAACAGAGCACTCTTCCCATTTAGATGTAAATTCCCACATTCTGTCTAATCTGCCCCGGGCACCTCACAGATTTTCATGCCATTACATTATCACGGTGTTCCATTCTGCCTCCAGGCTGACACAGCTCTGCCACAGCTCCCCGTGTTCGCTGCCATGGACACAACCAGGGCTCCCTCTTCCCAAGCTCAGCTTTGTGTGTGCTCAGGAGCTTTCAGGCATGAGAGCGATGGGGAAAGCAGCATGAACCTTTCTGCTGTACCTCGCTGGGCACCTCAGGCAGCTGGAGGGATGCTGGTTCCAGCACAAAAAGTTCAGGCATGGCAGTCCGTTCCCTGGTCCTGTAAGCAGAGGGAGCAGGAGCAGGGACAGAGCCCAGCTCTCCTTTGGGTGATGCAGAGCAGAGAGCTCCGAACTCCTGCCCAAAATCTCTCAGGACTCCGCTCCAATGCAGGAGCTTTCTCCACCAGGGTTTTCCATCCACTTCCATTTGCTTCCCATTGTCTTTCCCCGTGGAGCTGCCCACCTTCACTTTCTTCCAGGCACCACGGGACAGGACACGGTCACCCAGGAATATGGACCAGTCTTGTTGAAGCAGGGACACCCCTTCCACACCACATGCGAATACCACACCAGTTATTTTACTGGCTTGCTGTGGTACCAGCTGAGGAAAGGCCAAGCCCCAGAGCTGATCTCCTATCAAGCAGGGGCTGGCTCCAAGCGCAGCGGCCGTTTCACCACACAGCTGAACACCACGGGCAAATCCAGTGTCCTGCAGCTGGAGGAAGTGGAGCTCTCTGACTCTGCCTTGTACCTCTGTGCTGTGCAAGACACCCTGGTGAAGGGAGCTTCCTCAGCTGTGCAACAACCCAGGGCAGGGAGGGGATGTGTCAGGGCAAGGCTGAGCTTGGGAAAGGGACTCTGATCTCACCCTGATGCTCACCAGAATTTCCATCCACATGTGTCTACAATCGTCTGATGCTTTTTGTAGCATCCATCCTAGCATTTCCCTTAGGAAAAAGTCTTGGACTATTTTGACTCATTTACATATTGTGTAGTCTCTACAGAAAGAAAAATACCCGCTCTCCTTGTCTGAGACGTTGTCCTTCCACAACTTCCACATTAAATCACTCCTTCTCTCTTTCTAATATTCTTGCCTTTTTGTTCTTTCTCCCGCATCCTCCCATTCTTCAGGGACTTCGCCTATTCTTCTATCATTCACGCATTCATCTCTCCATAAACCATTCATGCACACTTCGATTCCTACTTATCTCCGTAGCATCCTCTGGGAACTGTTTTCCTCCTCATCTCTCTGTGTTCCTGACAGCTTCTGCAGGCTTTATTCTGGGGATTGGCAGAGCTGGGTAGAAAGTAGGAGTTAAAGTTCGTTCCTTTTGTCTCCCTGGCAGTGGATGCAGTCAGAGCCCAGGTACATCAGGAGCCATTTCTGGAGACCACTGAGGGCACCGGCATCAACATCACCTGCTCACATACCAAAATCCAGACCCGTGATTGGATCCAGTGGTACCGTCTGCTCCCTGGCCAAGGACCTGAACTCCTCGCACTCACTATGAAAGAGTCCAAAGAGCTGCCGGGCAATGCAGGACAGCTGTCGGTGTCGGCAGATCGGAGTTCGAGCTGGCTGTGGCTCGCTGAGCCCCGGCGCGGGGACGCGGCCGTGTATTACTGCGCGCTGGGGGCCACGGGCAGAGGAGCCGGGGCTGCGGCCGGGCACGAACCGCGGCGGGCGGGGCCGGGCGGGGCCAGCAGGGGGCGCTGCCGCTCCGCCCGCCGGGGCCGCCGAGCCCCGCTCGTCCCGGGCTGCCGGGCCGGGGCCGCCACCAGAACCGACACCGGCACCAGAACTGACACCGGCACCGGTAATGGACGTTGATACCGATCCCTCAATGGGACCGGGATCGACACCACCATCGACACCAGAACCATGATTGACCCGAGCGGGGCCAGCAGGGGGCGCTGCCGCTCCGCCCGCCGGTCTCCCGGGGCGCGCGTCCGCAGCTCCTTCCTCTTCCCCCAGTCCGCAGCACCGACACCGCACAGCCCCTCATGGCTCCCAAGGCGCCTCACATCTGCCCACAACCTACCCTCACACAGTCCCCACACACAGACCGGCCTCACCTCTGGCTGGACCTTGAGAGCACCAGTGCTGGGAGCTGACAAAGCAGCAGAACCGACGGGCACACAGGGGCTAATCCATGAGGTGCTGTCAGGTCACAAAGTCAGCGCCTGAGAGGTGTTTGCATTGAGGTGACAAAGAAATCTCTGTCTCTGCAGAAAAGTCTGTGTTCCATAATGCAAGGTGAATTCTCACCTGGTTGTGTAAGGCAGGCGTGCTTTTAATGACACCTGATGGTGCAATTCACTTCTCTACATTTTGTTTTCATCCTCAGATGTCCACAAACACCCTTGGAGGAGCATTCAGCATATTCCTGAAACAATAGAATATCCGAGAGGGAAAACAAAAAATCGGTTGCAATAGAGGAGCATTTCAAATCCCCTGATGACACCGTCACACTCACCTGTCCCCCAAAACTGATTGGTACCGTTCCCTTCACATCAGTAACATCTCACATATACTGAAAAATAAAATGCCAGGATTTAACAATTCTGCAAGTGTTGGAGGAAGACACTCGAAAGACTGAGCTGCATAAGAAGTATTCCACCAGAGTCTTCCCCCATTTCCCTTGCGGACAGGAGCCTTTCAGCATGTTCAGAAACGCCTTGGGCTGAGCAAGTTCAGCTGAGGCCACAGTCAGGGCATATGAATGGCGAGTGTCTGGTTCCCTAAGGCTCACATCAGGACCATTTTCCTTTCCAAGGAAAGGATAAAGAAAAGGCAAAGTGATGAACAAAGCACACAATGACACCAATCTGGCAGTAGGTGATAAGGGGAGAAAGAGAGAGCTCAGAGATTACCAGCTTCTAATTGATGGGCCAGTAGTAAATTCTGTGAATAGGCTCAGGCTGACCTTTGTCACTGACAAGAAGGGACAAGAGGAACATGAGGATAATGGAGGTTTGAGGGGGTCTTGTGGGGTTATAGAGCACCCAGCAAGGAATGCGTGTGAGGCTGTGCAGCCTCCAGCCATGGGGCTCTCCAACACCCATCAGGATTTGGAGATTAGCAATGACACCACAGAGCTGAGGACACCTCAGAAAGGTGAGAAACCTCAGCGAGGAAGAAGCCCCTGAGCTCCTGAATGCCCAGGCCCGGGTGTGCAGCAGAGCTGCCCATTGCAGCTGCGGAGCTGAGGACTCCACTGCGAGCTGAGCAGGAACAGCCCCTTCCCATCACTGATGCTCCAGGGGCACGGAATGCTGACAATGCCAATGGCTGAGGGAGCCTCGGGGGCTGCTGCTGGAGGAGCCAGAAACGCACAAGGAGCATTTCAGGCAGGCAAGGACAGGCCATGGCTCTGCCTGCTCCCGCCGCTGCTCCCTTTGCTCCCGCCGAGCGTCGTTTCCGCAGCTCTGTTCTCTCGGGGCTGGGACCTCCTTCCTGCCTCTGCCTCGCTCGGCAAACACTTGGTCACTCAGCAGCTTGCTCTCGGCATGCAGCTCGCATATCTCATCCTCACCGTCTTCCTGGGACAGCTCCTGGGTAAGTCCTGGCTTTCCCCAAGCTCCCCTGTTCTTCGTCTTCTTCTTCCACCCAGGATATCCTCAAAAGCCAAATCAGGACCATGGGGAAAGTGGCAGTGAATAAAGGGAAAAGGCTGAGAATAATCTGCTTCTCTTTGTGGTTTTGCAAGTGTTTCCTGAAGAAGCTCCTTGGTTTGTAAAGGAAAAGGGAAAGGAGAGGAGTGAAACCTCAGACTTCTCTGTCTCTTCTCTCACATTCAATCCATCTGCCTCTGCCTCTCTCTTCTCATCCTCCTGCAGTCACTTCAAGAGATCTCAGCTGTCTCTGCAATCGAGCACTCTTCTCATTTAGATCTAAATTCCCACATTCTGCCTAACCTGCCCCGGGTACCTCACAGATTTTCATGCCATTACATTATCAGGGTGTTCCATTCTGCCTCCAGGCTGACACAGCTCTGCCACTGCTCCCCGTGTTCGCTGCCATGGACACAACCAGGGCTCCCTCTTCCCAAGCTCAGCTTTGTGTGTGCTCAGGAGCTTTCAGGCATGACAGCGATGTGGAAAGCAGGATGAACCTTTCTGCTGTACCTCGCTGGGCACCTCAGGCAGCTGGAGGGATGCTGGTTCCAGCACAAAACGTCCAGGCATGGCAGGATGTTTCCTGGGTGGCACAGGGATCAGGAGCAGGGGCACAGCCCAGCTCTTCTTTGGGTGATGCAGAGCAGAGAGCTCCGAACTCCTGCCCAAAATCTCTCAGGACACTGCTCCAATGCAGGAGCTTTCTCCACCAGGGTTTTCCATCCACTTCCATTTGCTTCCCATTGTCTTTCCCTGTGGAGCTGCTCACCATCACTTTCTTCCAGGCACCACGGGACAGGACACGGTCACCCAGGAACATGGACCAGTCTTGGTGAAGCAGGGACACCCCTTCCACACCACCTGCAAATACCACACCAGTAATTTTAGGGGATTGCTGTGGTACCAGCTGAGGAAAGGCGAAGCCCCAGAGCTGATCTCCTATCAAGCAGGGGCTGGCCCCAAGCGCAGCGGCCGTTTCACCACGCAGCTGAACACCACGGACAAATCCAGTGTCCTGCAGCTGGAGGAAGTGGAGCTCTCTGACTCTGCCTTGTACCTCTGTGCTGTGCAAGACACCCTGGTGCAGGGAGCTTCCTCAGCTGTGCAACAACCCAGGGCAGGGAGGGGATGTGTCAGGGCAAGGCTGAGCTTGGGAAAGGGACTCTGATCTCACCCTGATGCTCACCAGAATTTTCATCCACATGTGCGTACAATGGTCTGATGGTTTTTGTAGCATCCATGCTAGCACTTCGCTTGGGAAAATATTTCGGACAATTGTGACTTATCTCTGCATTTTGCAGTGCTAGTTAAAAAAGAAAAATATCCCATGTGCTTGGCTGGGACCTTGTCGTTCCACACTCCAGCCCTGCTGCTTTTGGCCCCACGTGTCCTCAGCAGAGCCCAGGGCTGGTTTTGTGTCCCTGCCTTGTGTGCTCTTGGAGCAGCCCCGTTTGCGGGTACACACGTGAAGCACGGATTGGTCTGTGGCTCCACACTGGAGAGCACGGCCCTGGGTCTGTCCGTGTGTGTCCGTGATCGGGAGGGAATGTCCTGACCATGCTAGAGACACCGAGGACTGACCAGCACAGAGCAGCAGCTGCCCAGGCTCACAAACAGCGTGAGCGGGGCCGGCAGCCGCCCAGTGCAGGTGTGTGCAGGGTGGATCTGCTTCCCAGGCGGTGTCGCTGCTGTGTTCGATGGGACACAGCTGTCCCTTTTCCCTGGCCGTGCCAAAGCTCCTTGTGTCGCTGGTTGTGCCGGTGCCGTGAGAGGCTGGGGCTGAGGCGGCCGGGGCGGAGCTGGGGCGGCGCAGAGGAGGCGGCACGGCCGCAGCAGAGCCGGGGCTCAGGGGCACAGCGGGGCTCGGCCGGCGGAGCGGCGGCATGCGGCGGGCTCGGGCCGCGGGGCTGCCGGCGCTGGTTGCGGTGCTCATCGGTGAGCGGGGCTGGGGGGATCCCGCAGGTGCCCGGACGCTGCCGTCCTGTCTGGCCTCTGCACAGGCCTCTCACGGAGAACTCTTCTCCCATTCATCCCTCCCTCTTCTCCATCCTAAACTTCAATTCTATGCCAAAACCTTCACAAACATTCCTTCTTTATAACTCATGAAATCACTCCTTCCCTCTTTCTAATATTCTTGCCTTTTTGTGCTTTCTCCCGAATCCGCCCATTCTTCAGCTACTAGACCTATTCTTCTGTCATTCACGCATTCATCTCTCCATAAAACATTCATGGACACTTCCATTCCGACATATCTCCGTGGCATCCTATGGGAACTGTTTTCTTCCACATCTCTCTGTGTTCCTGACAGCTTCTGCAGGCTTTGTTCTGGGGATTGGCAGAGATGGGTAGAAAGCAGGAGTTAAAGTTTGTTCCTTTTGTCTCCCTGGTAGTGGCTGCAGTCAGAGCCCAGGTACATCAGGAGCCATTCCTGGAGACCACCGAGGGCACCGGCATCAACATCACCTGCTCACATACCAAAATCCAGACCAATGACTGGATCCAGTGGTACCGTCAGCTCCCAGGCCAAGGACCTGAACTCCTCGCACTCACTCTGAAAGATACCAAAGAGCTGCCGGGTGGTGCAGGACAGCTGTCGGTGTCGGCAGATCGGCGTTCGAGCTGGCTGTGGCTCGCTGAGCCCCGGCGCGGGGACGCGGCCGTGTATTACTGCGCGCTGGGGGCCACGGGCAGAGGAGCCGGGGCTGCGGCCGGGCACGAACCGCGGCGGGCGGGGCCGGGCGGGGCCAGCAGGGGGCGCTGCCGCTCCGCCCGCCGGGGCCGCCGAGCCCCGCTCGTCCCGGGCTGCCGGGCCGGGGCCGCCACCAGAACCGACACCGGCACCGGCAATGGGATAGGGACCGGCACCGGCACCGGCAATGGACATCGATACCCATCCCGCAATGGGACCAGGACAGACCCCACCAACGACATCAGCACCGTCATTGACCCGAGCGGGGCCAGCAAGGGGCGCTGCCGCTCCGCCCGACGGGTTCCCGGGCTGCGCCTCCGCAGCTCCTTCCTCTGCCCCGAGCCCGCAGCACCGACACCTAACGGCCCCGCACAGCCCCAAACACGCAGCACCACCAGCGCACAACACGCGCTAACACTGTCCGGTAACACAGTCCGGCCCAGCTCCGGCTGCTCCTTGACTGCACCAGGGCTGGGAGCTGACAAAGCAGCACAACCGACGGGCACACAAGGGCTAATTCGTGGAGTGCTGTCAGGTCACTAGGTCTGTGCCTGAGAGGTGTTTGCATTGAGGTGACAAAGAAATCTCTGTCTCTGCAGAAATGTCTCTGCTCCACACTGCAAGCTGAATTCTCACCTGACTGTGTAATGCAGGTGCACTTTAATGCCGCCGGAGGATGGAATTCACTTCTCTAAATTTTGTTCTCATTCTCAGATGTCCACAGACATCCATGGATGTGCATTCAGCATCTTCCTGAAAGAGTAGAACATCCGAGAGGGAAAATAATAAATCGGTTGGAGAACAGGAGCATTTCAAATCCCCTGAGGACACTGTCACACTCACCTGTCCCCTAAAACTGATTTATCCCCTTCCCTTCACACCGGTAACATCTCATATATAAATAAAAGAAAATGCCAGGAATTAGCAGTGCTGCAAGTGTTGCAGGGAGACACTTGACAGACTGAGCTCCACATGATGTTTCCCCCGACAGACATGCTCTAGAGACCCCATTTCCTTTGGGGACAGGAGCCTTTCAGCATCTTCAGACACTCCTTCGGCTGAGCAAGTTCATCTCAGGCCACAGTCAGGGCATGTGAAAGCTGAGAGTGTCTGGTTCTCTAAGGCTCCCATCAGGACCATTTTCCTTTCCAAGGAAAGGATAAAGAAAAGGGAAAGTGATGAACAAAGCACACAATGACACCAATCTGGCAGTAGGTGATAAGGGGAGAAAGAGAGAGCTCAGAGCTCTACAGCTTCTAATTGATGGGCCATTAGGAAAGGGCTGTGAATTGGCTCAGGCAGAGCCTTGTCAGTGACAAGAAGGGACAAGAGGAATATGAGGATGATGGAGGTTTGAGGGGCTCTTGTGGGGTTATACAGCCCCCAGAAAGGAATGCGTGTGAGGCTGTGCAGCCTCCAGCCATGGGGCTCTCCAACACCCATCAGGATTTGGAGATTAGCAATGACCAAAAAGAACTGAGGACACCTCAGGACGGTGAAAAAACTCAGCAGGGAAGAAGCCCCCGAGCTCCTGAATGCCCAGCCCTGGGTGTGCAGCAGAGCTGCCCATTGCAGCTGCGGAGCTGAGGACTCCACTGCGAGCTGAGCAGGAACAGCCCCTTCCCATCCCTGATGCTCAAGGGGCACAGAATGCTCAGAATGCCAGTGGCTGAGGGAGCCTCGGGGGCTGCTGCTGGAGGAGCCAGAAACGCACAAGGAGCATTTCAGGCAGGCAAGGACAGGCCATGGCTCTGCCTGCTCCCGCCGCTGCTCCCTTTGCTCCCGCCGAGCGTCGTTTCCGCAGCTCTGTTCTCTCGGGGCTGGGACCTCCTTCCTGCCTCTGCCTCGCTCAGCAAACACTTGGTCACTCAGCAGCTTGCTCTCGGCATGCAGCTCGCATATCTCATCCTCACCGTCTTCCTGGGACAGCTCCTGGGTAAGTCCTGGCTTTTCCCCAAGGCTCCCATGTTCTTCGTCTTCTTCTTCTTCCTTCACCCAGGATATCCTCAAAAGCCAAATCAGGACCATGGGGGAAGTGGCAGTGAATGAAGGGGAAAGACCTTGAATAAAGGGAAAAGGAAAATCTGCTTTTGTGTGCGGTTTTGCAAGTGTTTCCTGAAGAAGCTCCTTGGTTTGTAAAGGAAAAGGGAAAGGAGAGAAGTGAAACCTCAGTCCTTTCTATGTTATTTCTCTCACCTTCAATCCATCTGCCTCTGCCTCTCTCTTCTCGTCCTCCTGCAGGCACTTCAAGAGATCTCAGCTGTCTCTACAACGAAACACTCTTACCATTTCGATCTAAATTCCCACTTCCTCTCAAACCTGCCCCGGGCACCTCACAGATTTTCACGCCCTTACATTATCAGGGTGTTCCATTCTGCCTCCAGGCTGACACAGCTCTGCCACAGCTCCCCGTGTTTGCTGGCATGGACAAAACCAGGGCTCCCTCTTCCCAAGCTCAGCTTTGTGTGTGCTCAGGAGCTTTCAGGCATAACAGCGATGGGGAAAGCAGGGTGAATCTTTCTGCTGTACCTCGCTGGGCACCTCAGGCAGCTGGAGGGATGCTGGTTCCAGCACACAAAGTTGAGGCATGGCAGGCTGTTCCCTGGTCCTTCAAGCAGAAGGAGCAGGAGCAGGGACACAGCCCAGCTCTCCTTTTGCTGATGCAGAGCAGGAGCTCCGAATCCCTGCCCAAAATCTCTCAGGACTCTGCTCCAATGCAGGAGCTTTCTCCACCAGGGTTTTCCATCCACTTCCATTTGCTTCCCATTGTCTTTCCCCGTGGAGCTGCTCACCATCACTTTCTTCCAGGCACCACGGGGCAGGACACGGTCACCCAGGAACATGGACCAGTCTTGGTGAAGCAGGGACACCCCTTCCACACCACATGCAAATACCAAGCCAGTTATTTTACTGCCCTGCTGTGGTACCAGCTGAGGAAAGGCGAAGCCCCAGAGCTGATCTCCTATCAAGCAGGGGCTGGCTCCAAGCGCAGCGGCCGTTTCACCACGCAGCTGAACACCACGGGCAAATCCAGTGTCCTGCAGCTGGAGGAAGTGGAGCTCTCTGACTCTGCCTTGTACCTCTGTGCTCTGCAAGACACCCTGGTGCAGGGAGCTTCCTCAGCTGTGCAACAACTCAGGGCAGGGAGGGGATGTGTCAGGGCAAGGCTGAGCTTGGGAAAGGGACTCTGATCTCACCCTGATGCTCACCAGAATTTTCATCCACATGTGTCTACAATGGTCTCATGGTTTCTGTAGCATCCATGCTAGCACTTCCCTTAGGAAAAAGTTTTGGACTATTTTGACTCATTTCCATATTGTGTAGTCTCTGTGGAAAGAAAAATACCCGCTGTCCTTGGCTGGGACCTTGTCCTTCCACACTCCAGCCCTGCTGCTTTTGGCCCCACATGTCCTCAGCAGAGCCCAGGGCTGGTTTTGTGTCCCTGCCTGGTGTGCTCTTGGAGCAGCCCTGTTTGCAGGGACTCACGAGAAGCACGGATTGGTCTGTGGCTCCACACTGGAGAGGACGGCCCTGGGTCTGTCCGTGTGTGTCCCTGACCGGAAAGGGAATGTCCTGACCATGCCAATGACACCGAGCACTGACCAGCACAGAGAAGCAGCTGCCCAGGCTCACAAACAGC
This sequence comes from Melospiza georgiana, assembly GCF_028018845.1. NCBI lineage: Eukaryota > Metazoa > Chordata > Aves > Passeriformes > Passerellidae > Melospiza > Melospiza georgiana. Next base: position 3,805,297 of record NC_080457.1, on the reverse strand, counting down.
GTGAGCGGGGCCGGCAGCCGCCCAATGCAGGTGTGTGCAGGGTGGATCTGCTTCCCAGGCGGTGTCGCTGCTGTGTGCGATGGGACACAGCTGTCCCTTGTCCCTGGCCGTGCCAAAGGTCCCTGCGTCGCTGGTTGTGCCGGTGCCGGGAGAGGCGGGGGCTGAGGCGGCCGGGGCGGAGCTGGGGCGGCGCAGAGGAGGCGGCACGGCCGCAGCAGAGCCGGGGCTCAGGGGCACAGCGAGGCTCGGCCGGCGGAGCGGCGGCATGCGGCGGGCTCGGGCCGCGGGGCTGGCGGCGCTGGCTGTGGTTCTGAACGGTGAGCGGGGAAAGCAGCAGTGAGGGTGGTCGGGAGGCTATGCTAGATCCCACTTGCCCTAAGATTCTTCTCTTACCCTTCTTCTCCTTCTCGTTTTTTTTTGCTCTCTGACCCCTCCTTTGCTGCCATAGGGTTTTTTTTTGCCTCAGTGAAATCCTTCCCAGCGAGTTTGCCTATGCCACTCCAATTTTCCATCCATCCATCCATCCATCCATCCATCCATGCATCCATGCATCCATCCATCCATCCATCCATCCATCCATCCATCCATCCCTTCATGCAGATCTATTTTCCCCATCCCTTTCTCCTTTTAAAAATATCAATTGTCCTTCAAAACATCCATCATCGATTCTTGTCCCCGGACAAACATTGTCGGAGAAATATTCTCTCCATACTCAATTATAAGAACCCATCTCAGTAAACGCTGTTCCGTCTACCTCTCCCATCTCTTCCTGCAAGGCATTTTCTGATAAATAAAACTGATTGTTGCTTTCTCCCTGGCAGTGGCTGTGGCCAGAGCCCAGGTACAGCAGGAGCCGTCACTGGAGACCACCGAGGGCACCGGCATCAACATCACCTGCACACATACCAAAATCCAGACCGGCCAAACCATCTACTGGTACCGTCAGCTCCCGGAACGAGGACCAGAATTCTTCGTGAGCATTCACAAAGACTCCAAAGAGCTGCCGGGCAATGCGGGCCATGTGTCGGTGTCAGCAGATCGGAGTTCGAGCTGGCTGTGGCTCGCTGAGCCCCGGCGCGGGGACGCGGCCGTGTATTACTGCGCGCTGGGGGCCACGGGCAGAGGAGCCGGGGCTGCGGCCGGGCACGAACCGCGGCGGGCGGGGCCGGGCGGGGCCAGCAGGGGGCGCTGCCGCTCCGCCCGCCGGGGCCGCCGAGCCCCGCTCGTCCCGGGCTGCCGGGCCGAGTCCGCCACCGGAACCGACACTGACATTGACATCGGCCTTGACACCGACACCCATACTGGCATTGACAACGGCAGCTCCAGCTTGGAGTCACCAACCTCCCTCAGCCCCTCCTATCAGCACTGCCTTAAGGAGCTTTTGCCCCAGCTGCCTGATCTCCCTTGCACCAAACCCATCCAGTCCCAAAATCTTTTGACACGCCTAGTGGCTATGCAAATCTTTAACTTCCCCCATCTGTATTACAGGGGTTCCATGCTGCTGCCCTTCCCTGCCTCCCAGGTCAGGAGGCCAGTTGTCTTGATGATAACCAGTCCAATTCTTGAAGACTGAGGCACAGAATATGTTAAGCACCTCAGCCGTTCCCTTGTCTTTCGTGAATATATTCCTCAAGAGAGAGGACTGAGAACAGAAGAAAACAATCTCGGCAGAGACATGTCTCATGTGGGTAATTTAGGAAGAGAATGAGAAACGGAAATGGCTTCAGACTGACCTGGTTTCCGTACTCAGAAGGATCCTAGGTGCAATTGAACAGTGATGCAAGAGATTTTCAGAGGCGCTGAAATGCAGTCCCTGCTTCCTGAGCCCTCCTTTTTAAGTTGCTCTAAACATCACACTCTGCCACTGCAAATTGCCAGCCCCAATAAGGATGGTTTCACCCAAGCTTGGATTTGTAGTTTAATTCCGTTTAAAATGCTGGGAGTGCCACAGCATGGCTGGGAGTGTTCACACATACACAGGAACACATGGTCATGGACACACACAGGTCTCTCCAGGTCAATGCAGAGCTGCTCTTCGCTGGTCTGCGTCACATTGGTTTTGTGGACAAGGACAAAGGCTCGGGCATTATGCCCAGGTCCTATATCCGTGCGAGTGGATTTCATTCCAGTGCCCTGAAGGACAATTCGGAAGTCCCCACATGACAGCAAAGGGAGGATGTCAGGGAACACATGTTGGGAGTGAAGGAAGCCCAGGCACTGTCAATCGTGATCTCCACGGTCCCAGCCCGATCCCCGCCCCCCAGGCCGGCCCCGCCGCTCCCGACGTGCCGAGAGCCGAGCGCCGCCCCGCAGGCCCCGCGCTCGCCTCCGCTCCGTTCCCTGCCAGGACTCGGCCCGAGCCCGAGCGGCAGCGGCGCAGGGCTCAGCCCCGGGGCGGAGCTGGGGCGGCGCAGAGGAGGCGGCACGGCCGCAGCAGAGCCGGGGCTCAGGGGCACAGCGAGGCTCGGCCGGCGGAGCGGCGGCATGCGGCGGGCTCGGGCCGCGGGGTTGCCGGCGCTGGCTGTGCTGCTCATCGGTGCGTGGGGGGTTCAAAAGGGTCGAGTCTGGGCTGGGGTGATCCCGCAGGTCCCTGGAGGCTGCTGTCCTGCCTGGCTTATTCACAGACCTATGCCCGAGAGCTGTTCTCTTGTTTTGCTTTCGCTGTTTTCAATCCCATATGCCCTCAGAAATATCCTGATTCTATTCTGGTCCAACCCTGCCTAAGCATTCAATTCCTCTGCTTCTTTATTACTTAGGAAGTCAGTTCTTAGCCGTTCTAACTTTTCTATTATTTTTGCGCTTTCTCCCTCATCCTCCTGTTCTCCGGTGAATTCACCATTCTTCCTGTCATTCACGCATTCATCTCTCCACAAACCAGTAATAGACAATTTCATTCCTGCTTATCTTGAAATCCCCTAGGTCCTTTTTCTCTCATCATCGCTCTACGTTCCTGACTGTTTCTGCGAGATTTGATCTTTGCAGTGCGGCAGTGTAAAATATAGAGTTGATCGATTTTCTTTTCCCGGCAGTGGCTTCAGGCAGAGCCCAGGTGCAGCAAGAGCCATTCCTGGAGACCACCGAGGGCACCGGCATCAACATCACCTGCACACATACCACTATACGGATGGGTGATACAATCCAATGGTACCGTCAGCTCCCGGACAGAGGCCCCGAGTTGCTTGTACTCACAGTGAGAGAGACCAAGCCACTGCCGGGCAATGCAGGACAGCTGTCGGTGTCGGCAGATCGGAGTTCGAGCTGGCTGTGGCTCGCTGAGCCCCGGCGCGGGGACGCGGCCGTGTATTACTGCGCGCTGGGGGCCACGGGCAGAGGAGCCGGGGCTGCGGCCGGGCACGAACCGCCGCGGGCGGGGCCGGGCGGGGCCAGCAGGGGGCGCTGCCGCTCCGCCCGCCGGGGCCGCCGAGCCCCGCTCGTCCCGGGCTGCCGGGCCGGGGCCGCCACCAGAACCGACACCGGCACCGGCAATGTTCATCAGAACGGACACCCACAGCGGCAATGGGACCGGGACTCACACCATAACCAGCAACTGCAGCTCCAGCTTGGAGTCACCCACCTCCCTCAGCCCCTCTTCTCAGCACTGACCTAATGAGGTTTTGCCCCCGCTGCTTGCTCTCCCTAGTACCAATCACATCCAATCCGAAAGCCTTGTGAGCCACTAAGTGGCTTAGCCAATCTTTAACATCCTCAGTCTGATTTTCAGGGGTTCCATGATGCTCTCCTTCCCTGTCTCCCCGATAAGGAGGCCAGTGGTCCTGATGATAATCAATCCTAATCTTGAAGACTGAGGCACAGAAGGTATTAAGTACGTCAGGCATTCCCTTGTCTTTGGTGAATATATTCCTCGTGAGAGTGGAGTAAGCACAGAAGAAAACTACAACTGCTGAGACATTTGTCAAGTGGGGAATTGTGTAAGAGAAATTGTGTAAGAGAAAGAGAAAGAGAAGGGGCTTCAGACTCACTTGGTTTCCAGACTCAGAAGAAGACTGGGTGCAGTTGAACAATGATGCAGCAGCCTGGAGGACATTTATCCAGGGAAGAGGTGCTGAAATGCAGACCCTGCTTCCTGAGCCATCCTTTTCCAGCTGGTCTAAAAATCATACTCTGCTAGTCCAAATAGGCAACCCAAACAAGGATGGTTTCCCCCAAATTTGGATTTTTAGCTAATGCCGTTTGAAATGGTGGGAGTGCCACAGCATGGCTGGGAGTACTCACACACAGACACACACACAGATACATGGACACACAGACACACGGACACACAGACACACGGACACACAGACAGGACTCTCCAGGCCAACGCACAGCTGATCTCCCCTGATCTGCATCACGTTGGTTTCATGGACACGGAGAAAGACTGGGTTGTTATGGCAACGTCCTGTATCCGTGTATGTGGCTTTCCTTCCAGTGCCTTGAAGGAGAATTCGGAAGTCCCCACATGACAGCAAAGGGAGGATAGGAGGGAACACATTATGGCAGCGAAGGAAGCCCAGGCACTGTCAGTCCTGATCTCCACGGTCCCAGCCCGATCCCCGCCCCCCAGGCCGGCCCCGCCGCTCCCGACGTGGCGAGAGCCGAGCGCCGCCCCGCAGGCCCCGCGCTCGCCTCCGCTCCGTTCCCTGCCAGGGCTCGGCCCGAGCCCGAGCGGCAGCGGCGCAGGGCTCAGCCCCGGGGCGGAGCTGGGGCGGCGCAGAGGAGGCGGCACGGCCGCAGCAGAGCCGGGGCTCAGGGGCACAGCGAGGCTCGGCCGGCGGAGCGGCGGCATGCGGCGGGCTCGGGCCGCGGGGCTGCCGGCGCTGGCTGTGCTGCTCATCGGTGCGTGGGGGCTGAGAATGGGCCGCGGTCTGAGGTTGCGGTGATCCCGTTGGTCCCTGCAAGCTGCCGTCCTGCGTGGCTTATTCACTGACCTTCCCCTAGTGCTAATCTCCCGTTCGTCCCTCCCGTTTTCCATCTCATGCTCCTGCAGAAGTCTAATTCTATTCTATGTTCAACTCTGCAGAAGTATTCAAGTCCTCTCGTTCTTTATTACTTACAAAGTCAGTCCTTGCCCCTTCTAACTCCTTTTCTATTTGTTCTTTTTCCCACTTCCCTCCTTTCTCCAGGGAGTGCACCATTCTTCCTGGCATTCTGGCATTCATCTCTTCACAAAGCAGAAATGGAGATTTCTCTTCCTGCCTATCTTGAAATCCCCTCGGTACTTTTTCTCTCATCATCTCTGTACATTCCTCATTGTATCTGCAGGCTTTCTTCTGTGAAGTAGGGCATTGGAGGATTTTTGGATGATTTTAGCCTTGTCCTTTTTCTGTTCCCGGCAGTGGCTTCAGGCAGAGCCCAGGTGCAGCAGGAGCCATTCCTGGAGACCACCGAGGGCACTGGCATCAACATCACCTGCACACATACCAAGAAAGTGAGCGGCGATTACATCCATTTCTACCGTCAGCTCTCGGGCCAAAGCCCCGAATTCCTCGCCCTCACTGCTAGAGGTTCCAAGCCACTGTCAGACATTGCAGGATCGCTGTCGGTGTCGGAGGACGGGCGTTCGAGCTGGCTGTGGCTCGCTGAGCCCCGGCGCGGGGACGCGGCCGTGTATTACTGCGCGCTGGGGGCCACGGGCAGAGGAGCCGGGGCTGCGGCCGGGCACGAACCGCCGCGGGCGGGGCCGGGCGGGGCCAGCAGGGGGCGCTGCCGCTCCGCCCGCCGGGGCCGCCGAGCCCCGCTCGTCCCGGGCTGCCGGGCCGGGGCCGCCACCAGAACCGACACCGGCAATGGGACCGGGACCCATACCAGAACGGACACCGGCACCGCCAATGTTCATCAGAACGGACACCCACAGCGGCATTGGGACCGGGACCCACACCAGAACCGGCAACTGCAGCTCCAGCTTGGAGTCACCCACCTCCCTCAGCCCCTCTTCTCAGCACTGCCCTAATGAGTTTTTGCCCCGGCTCCTTGCTCTCCCTAGTACCAATCACATTCAATCCGAAAGCCTTGTGAGACACTAAGTGGCTTAGCCAATCTTTAAAATCCTCGGTCTGATTTTCAGGGGTTCCATGATGCTCTCCTTCCCTGTCTCCCCGATAAGGAGGCCAGTGGTCCTGATGATAATCAATCCTAATCTTGAAGACTGAGGCACAGAAGGTATTAAGTACGTCAGGCATTCCCTTGTCTTTGGTGAATATATTCCTCGTGAGAGTGGAGTAAGCACAGAAGAAAACTACAACTGCTGAGACATTTGTCAAGTGGGGAATTGTGTAAGAGAAATTGTGTAAGAGAAAGAGAAAGAGAAGGGGCTTCAGACTCACTTGGTTTCCAGACTCAGAAGGAGACTGGGTGCAGTTGAAGAATGATGCAGCAGCCTGGAGGACATTTATCCAGGGAAGAGGTGCTGAAATGCAGTCCCTGCTTCCTGAGCCATCCTTTTCCAGCTGGTCTAAAAATCATACTCTGCTAGTCCAAATAGGCAACCCAAACAAGGATGGTTTCCCCCAAATTTGAATTTTTAGCTAATGCCGTTTGAAATGGTGGGAGTGCCACAGCATGGCAGGGAGTACTCACACACAGACACACACACCGAGATACACACAGACACACGGACACACAGACACACGGACACACAGACACACGGACACACAGACAGGACTCTCCAGGCCAATGCACAGTTGATCTCCCCTGATCTGCATCACATTGGTTTCATGGACACGGAGAAAGACTGGGTCGTTATGGCAACGTCCTGTATCCGTGTGTGTAGATTTCCTTCCAGTGCCTTGAAGGACAATTCGGGAGTCCCCACATGACAGCAAAGGGACGATGTGAGGGAACACATTATGGGAGCGAAGGAAGCCCAGGCACTGTCAATCCTGATCTCCACGGTCCCAGCCCGATCCCCGCCCCCCAGGCCGGCCCCGCCGCTCCCGACGTGCCGAGAGCCGAGCGCCGCCCCGCAGGCCCCGCGCTCGCCTCCGCTCCGTTCCCTGCCAGGACTCGGCCCGAGCCCGAGCAGCAGCGGCGCAGGGCTCAGCCCCGGGGCGGAGCTGGGGCGGTGCAGAGGAGGCGGCACGGCCGCAGCAGAGCCGGGGCTCAGGGGCACAGCGAGGCTCGGCCGGCGGAGCGGCGGCATGCGGCGGGCTCGGGCCGCGGGGCTGCCGGCGCTGGCCGTGGTTCTGATCGGTGCGTGAGGGTGCCGAAAGGGCCGCGGGGTGGGGATGGGGTGATTACAGAAGCCCCCGGCGGCTGCCGTCCTGCCTGGCTTATTCACAGACGTCCTGTCGAGAACTGTTCCCCCATTCAGCCCTCCCTCTTCTCCATCCCTAAGTCCGGCAGAAATCTCTGGGTTCTATTCTTTGCACTATCCCGCAAAAGCGCTGCTTTTTAATAACTCACGAAAGTCTGTTCTTACCCCTTCTTACTATTCTACCTTTTTTTTGCTTTCTCCCACATCCTCCAAGCGACTCCACCGATCCTCCTGTCATTCACACATTCGTCTTTCCACAAACGACTAATGGACACTTCTCTTTATGGGTATCTTGAAATCCTGTGGGAACTCTTTTTCCTAAACTTCTCTGTAGGTTCCTGTTTCTGCACGATTTGTACTGTGCATTGTAGGATTTCAGGTTTGTCCTTTTTCTTTCCCCGGTAGTGGCTTCAGGCAGAGCCCAGGTGCAGCAGGAGCCATTCCTGGAGACCACCGAGGGCACCGGGATCAATATCACCTGCTTACATCCCAAAAAAGCGAGCAACGAATACATCCATTTCTACCGTCAGCTCCCGGGTCGAGCACCCGAATTCCTCGCAATCATTTATGGAGGCTCCAAGGCACTGCCGGACATTGCAGGACAGCTGTCGATGTCGAAGGACGGGAGTTCGAGCTGGCTGTGGCTCGCTGAGCCCCGGCGCGGGGACGCGGCCGTGTATTACTGCGCGCTGGGGGCCACGGGCAGAGGGGCCGGGGCTGCGGCCGGGCACGAACCGCGGCGGGCGGGGCCGGGCGGGGCCAGCAGGGGGCGCTGCCGCTCCGCCCGCCGGGCTCCCGGGCCGCGCCCCCGCAGCTCCTTCCTCTGCCCCGAGCCCGCAGCACCGACAGCGCCCGTGGCAGCCAAAGGCCCGCGCGCTCCGGGCCTGCCGGCCCTCACTTTGACTGCTGTTGCTTCTTTTCAGTTCCATCACGTTCCTGAGCCTCTCTGATGCCTTTCTGGGAATAAAGCAGCACCCAGAGTAGGAGAAGCAGCATTCAAAGAACTCCTACTGCACATACACGAAGTCATAGTCCCACAAGCACACACTGAAGTTTGCACACAGCCAAAGAATAACTCCTAGGTCTACATCTATGAAGAGTTGTGTGCACACACATTTCCAAAGGAGACCCAGGAGCAGACTCTTCTCCTTCTGCCATTCCCCCTCTGATTTGCAAGCACGCACGCTCCCTCCTATTCCTGCTCTTGCACCCAAATCTTTGCACGCACATCTATGTGAACACTCTTGTCCCGACATGTGCACACATAAAGTACATCCCAAGACGCATCTATTCCCTCACACACCCACTGTCCTTCACTCTTGCTCTCACCCTGATGTTCACTGGTGTCTGCCTCCCTGTGTGTTGGTATTGGGCTGCTGTTTCTGATCCTGCCCTGTTAAAATTGCCTTCAGGAAAATATTTGTGATTTGCTGGACATCTTACACTGTGTTCACCCTGTGTGTACACAAACCATGCCAGGATTTTGCCTGACTCCTTGTCCTTCCCCACAAGGCTCCTGCTGCAGTTGCTCCCAGATTTCCTCAGCAGCGCCCATGGCTGATTGTGTCTTTGCTTGTGAAACAAGGACACACAGACACACGGACAGATGGAGACACAAGGATACATGGAACCACAGGCACAACGACACACAGACAGGTCTTTCCAGGTCAGCGCATAACTGCTCTCCCCTGTGCTGCATCACATTGGTTCCATGGACACGAAGAAAGGCTGGGGATTTATGCCCAGGTCCTGTATTTGTGTGTGTGGATTTCTTTCCAGTGCCCTGATGGATAATTCGGGAGTCCCCACATGACAGCAAAGGGAGGATGTGAGGGAACACATTATGGGAGAGTAGGAAAGCCAGGCACTGTCAATCGTGATCTCCACGGTCCCAGCCCGATCCCCGCCCCCCAGGCCGGCCCCGCCGCTCCCGACGTGCCGAGAGCCGAGCGCCGCCCCGCAGGCCCCGCGCTCGCCTCCGCTCCGTTCCCTGCCAGGACTCGGCCCGAGCCCGAGCGGCAGCGGCGCAGGGCTCAGCCCCGGGGCGGAGCTGGGGCGGCGCAGAGGAGGCGGCACGGCCGCAGCAGAGCCGGGGCTCAGGGGCACAGCGGGGCTCGGCCGGCGGAGCGGCGGCATGCGGCGGGCTCGGGCCGCGGGGCTGCCGGCGCTGGCTGTGCTGCTCATCGGTGCGTGGCGTTTAGCACCAAGGGGGCCGGGGATGGGGATGGGGCTGGAGTATTCTCCAGGGAGACTGGCACGGATTTTTCCCTCTCCTCCCCAACTCCTTCTCTCTCCTGGTGTCCCTGCCATATCTCATCCCAGCAAGCCTTCATCATTTGCGTTGGTAAAGCCTGCCTGCATGCATTCCTGCTTTTCTATGCACCTGTACCTTGCTCTATACATCCAGCATTTATTTTTGCCCTGAATACACCATTCTGTTCTTCACTTAAACTCCTCATTTCTCCATCCATCTCTGCCTGTGCAGACCTAACTTCTGCCTTATCTAGGCATGCATGAATTTCGAATTCCTCACATTCCCTTCCAGTCTGCCTCTGACTTGTGGCCAGTGTTCCCGACTCTGTCTGGCAAAAGAAACCTCAGAATCCCACGGTTTTACCATGTTTGTGCTTTCTCTGTCCTTCCCCAGCAGTGGCCGCGAACACAGACCAAGTGCAGCAGACGCCGTGGGCAGAGACCACCGAGGGCACCGGCATCAACATCACTTGCCAGAACCCCAAAACTGCTGCCGACTCTACCCAGTGGTACCGCCAATTCCCACACCAAGCCCCCCAGCTGATAGCAATAGCTGTCGTAGGCACAAAACCCGTGCTAGAGCCAAAGGGGAGTCTGACCGTGTCGGCAGATAGGCGTTCGAGCTGGCTGTGGCTCGCTGAGCCCCGGCGCGGGGACGCGGCCGTGTATTACTGCGCGCTGGGGGCCACGGGCAGAGGAGCCGGGGCTGCGGCCGGGCACGAACCGCGGCGGGCGGGGCCGGGCGGGGCCAGCAGGGGGCGCTGCCGCTCCGCCCGCCGGGCTCCCGGGCCGCGCCCCCGCAGCTCCTTCCTCTGCCCCGAGCCCGCAGCACCGACAGCGCCCGTGGCAGCCAAAGGCCCGCGCACTCCGGGCCTGCCGGCCCTCACTTTGACTGCTGTTGCTTCTCCTCTCTTCCAGCACATCCCTGAGCCTCCCTGATGCCTTTCTCGGAAGAAAGCAGCTTCCTGAGTACGAGAAGCAATTAAAGAAATGCTACTGCACGTACACATGTGCCAAAAACACACTCTGGAGCTTACACAGACCCAAAGAGTAACTCTTACCTCTGCATTTATGAAGAGTTGTGTGCACACACATTTCCAAAGGAGACCCAGGCACAGACAATCTCCTTCTGCTGTGTCCTCACTGATGGGCAAACACCCACAATTTCTGCTAATCCCGCTCCTGCACCCAAGTCTGTGCGTGCACATCTACGTGAACACTCCTGTGCAGAGATGTGCACGCACAAAGAGTATCCCAACACAGATCTATCCCACACACCTACATATACACCTTCCCTTCTTCCCTTCTCAGCTCACCCAGATGGTCACTGGTTCTTGCCTCCCTGTGTGTCAGCTTTGGGCTGCTGGTTCTGACCCTCCCCTGTTAAACTTGCATTCAGGAAAGTAGTTGTATCCCAATGGATATCTTACCCTGTGTTCAGCCTGTGAGTACACAAACCATTCCCAGAGTTTTCCTGACTCCTTGTCCTTCCCCACAAGGCTCCAGCCCTGCTGCAGTTGTTCCCAGGTTTCCCCATCAGTATCCATGGCTGATTGTGTCCTTGCGTGTGTTGCTGGTTTGTGTGCTCGTGTGTTCTGTCTCTCTGTCAGTGTGTGTGTCCTCTTATGTTACTCAGCTAGTGGAGTGCATTGATCACAGTAGAGATGCTCTCCACTGCTCTACCCTGAGCATCAGAAAGCAGCATTTGCCCACACTCAGAAGGAGCCTGGGTGCAATTGGACAATGATGTAGTAGACTTCCAGATTTGTCCAGGGAAGAGGCACCGAAATGCAGTCCCTGCTTCTTGAGCCCTCCTTTTCCAATTGCTCTAAAGATCACGCTCTACTGCTGCCAATTGCCAGCCCCAACCTGGATGGATCGACCCAAATTTGGATTTTTAATTTAATGCCATTTGAAATGACTGGAGCACCTCAGCATGGCTGGGAGTGCTTACACATACACAGACACACAGATGCACGGACACACAGAGAGGTCTCTCCAGGCCAGTGCACAGCTGCTCTCCCCTGTGCTGCATCACATTGGTTTCATGGACACGGGGAAAGGCTGGGGCTTTATGCCCAGGTCCTGTATCCGTGTGTGTGGGTTTCATTCAAATGCCCTGAAGGGCAATTCGGGAGTCCCCACATGACAGCAAAGGGACGATGTGAGGGAACACATTATGGGAGCGAAGGAAAGCCAGGCACTGTCAATCGTGATCTCCACGGTCCCAGCCCGATCCCCGCCCCCCAGGCCGGCCCCGCCGCTCCCGACGTGCCGAGAGCCGAGCGCCGCCCCGCAGGCCCCGCGCTCGCCTCCGCTCCGTTCCCTGCCAGGGCTCGGCCCGAGCCCGAGCGGCAGCGGCGCAGGGCTCAGCCCCGGGGCGGAGCTGGGGCGGTGCAGAGGAGGCGGCACGGCCGCAGCAGAGCCGGGGCTCAGGGGCACAGCGGGGCTCGGCCGGCGGAGCGGCGGCATGCGGCGGGCTCGGGCCGCGGGGCTGCCGGCGCTGGCTGTGCTGCTCATCGGTGCGTGGGGGTCAAGAAGGGGCCGCGGTCTGGGGTTGGGGCGATCCTGCAGGTCGCCGGTGGCTGCCGCCCTGCATGGCTTATTCACATGGCCTTTTTACTTTGTGTTTTTTTCCCGTTCTACTCTCCCTCTTACCCATCCCATATGTCCTCAGAAATCTCCTGTTTCTATTCTATATCCACAACTGCACAAGCATTCTATCCGTCTCCTTCGTTATTACTTACAAAGTCAGTCCTTAGCCCTTCTAACTCTTCTTTTATTTTTGGGCTTTCTCCCACATCCTCCTATTCTCCAGTTACTGCTCCTGACATTCACACATTCATCTCTCCACAAACCAGGGAAGGACACTTCTATTCCTGCTTGTCCTAAATTCTCTCGGTACTATTCTCCTCATCATCTCTGTACGTTCCTGACTGGTAGTGCCAGATTTGATCTGTGTACTGCGGAAGTGTAGGAGTTAAAGTTGATCCATTTTCTGTTCCCGGCAGTGGCTTCAGGCATAGCCCAGGTGCAGCAGGAGCCATTCCTGGAGACCACCGAGGGCACCGGCATCAATATCACCTGCACACACGCCAACAAACGCGGCGCCGAATACGTCCATTTCTACCGTCAGCTCTCGGGCCAAGCACCTGAATTCCTGGCCCTCGCGGCTAGAAGCTCCAAGCCGCTGTCGAGCATTGCAGGATCGCTGTCGGTGTCGGAGGACGGGCGTTCGAGCTGGCTGTGGCTCGCTGAGCCCCGGCGCGGGGACGCGGCCGTGTATTACTGCGCGCTGGGGGCCACGGGCAGAGGAGCCGGGGCTGCGGCCGGGCACGAACCGCGGCGGGCGGGGCCGGGCGGGGCCAGCAGGGGGCGCTGCCGCTCCGCCCGCCGGGCTCCCGGGCCGCGCCCCCGCAGCTCCTTCCTCTGCCCCGAGCCCGCAGCACCGACAGCGCCCGTGGCAGCCAAAGGCCCGCGCGCTCCGGGCCTGCCGGCCCTCACTTTGACTGCTGTTGCTTCTCCTCTCTTCCATCACATCCCTGATGCCTTTCTGGGAATAAAGCAGCACTCAGAGTAGGAGAAGAACCATTTAAAGAACTCCCACTTCACTTGCACGAGTTCACGGTCCCACAAACACACTCTGGAGCTTGCACACACCCAAAGAGTAACTCAAGGATCTGCATTTATGAAGAGGTGTGTGCACACACATTTCCAAAGGAGACCCAGGCTCAGACACCACTTCTTCCGCCATGTCCCCACTGATGTGCAAACACGCACACTCACTCCTATTCCTGCTCCTGCACCCATGTCTGTGCACGCACATCTGCTTGAACGCACCTGTCCAGGTATGTGCACACATAAAGCACATCCCAACACGGATCTACTCCCACACACTTGCATATATACCTTCCCTGCTTCCCTCCACAGCTCACCCTATGGTCCACCTGTTCTTGCCTCCCCGTGTGTTGCCATTGGGCTGCTGGTTCTGACTCGGCCCTGTTAAAATATCCTTCAGGAATGTATTTGTGATTCGCTTGAAATCCTACCCTGTGTTCAGCCTGTGAGTATCAAAATGCTGCCAGGGCCTTCCCTGATTTCTTGTCCTTCCCCACAAGGCTCCAGCCCTGCTGCAGTTGTTCTCAGGTTTCCTCAGGAGCATCCATGGCTGATTGTGTCCTTTCCTGTACTCGTGGTTGGTGTGTGCTTGTGTTCAGGCAGGGGGCACAGGAAACTATGTGGGAGCAGAAATTCGTGCATGAATCCATCCGATATGCAGGAGCCTCTGTGCGTGTGTGTCTGTGTGTGTGCCTGTCTCTGTGTGTTTGTGTGTGTGTGTCTGTGCCCTACTGTGTTACACAACTGGTGAAATGCGTTGATCACAATGGAGACACTCTCCACTGCTCTGCCCTGAGCATCACAGAGCAGCATTTGCCCAGACTCAGAAGGAGCCCAGGGTGTAATTAGACAATGATGCAGCAGCCTGGAAAAGATGTGCTCAGGGAAGAAGTGCTAAAATGCAGTCCCTGGGTCCTGAGCCCCTCTTTTCCAGCTGCTCTAAACACAGACACACGGACACATGGACATACAGACAGGACTCTCCAGGCCAGTGCACAGCTGCTCTCCCCTGAACTGAAGCACATTCATTTCAGGGATACGGAGAAAGGCTGAGGCTTTATGCCCAAGTCCTGTATCCGTGTGTGTAGATTTCCTTCCAGTGCCCTGAAGGACAATTCGGGAGTGCCCACATGACAGCAAAGGGAGGATAGCAGGGAACACATTATGGCAGCGAAGGAAGCCCAGGCACTGTCAATCCTGATCTCCACGGTCCCAGCCCGATCCCCGCCCCCCAGGCCGGCCCCGCCGCTCCCGACGTGCCGAGAGCCGAGCGCCGCCCCGCAAGCCCCGCGCTCGCCTCCGCTCCGTTCCCTGCCAGGGCTCGGCCCGAGCCCGAGCGGCAGCGGCGCAGGGCTCAGCCCCGGGGCGGAGCTGGGGCGGCGCAGAGGAGGCGGCACGGCCGCAGCAGAGCCGGGGCTCAGGGGCACAGCGAGGCTCGGCCGGCGGAGCGGCGGCATGCGGCGGGCTCGGGCCGCGGGGCTGCCGGCGCTGGTTGTGGTGCTCATCGGTGCGTGGGGGCTGCGAATGGGGCGCGGTCTGGGACCAGGGTGATCCCGCAGATCGCCAGACGCTGCCGCCCTGCCTGGCTTCTTTGCAGACCTTTTCCCAGGAGTTGGTCTCTTTGTTTTCTCTCCCTCTTCTCCATCCCATAGTTCCTCAGAAATCTCCTTCCTATTCTGTGTCCCGTCCAGCACAAGCATTCCATTCCTCTCCTTTTTTAATATTTATAAAGTCAATCCTTAACCTTTCCAACTTCCTTTCTTTTTGCTGTTTCTCCCACATCTCCCGTTCTCCAGTGACTGCACCATTCTTCCTGTCATTCACGCATTCATCTCTCCAGAGCCATTAATGGAAATTTCAATTCCTGCTTCTCTCGAAATCCCCTCGTTACTCGTTTTCTCACAACCTCTGGACGTTCATTACTGTTTCTGCGGGATTTAATCTGTGCAGTTGGACAGTATAGAATTTAACGCTGATTCATTTTTTTTCCCCGGCAGTGGCTTCAGGCAGGACCCAGGTACATCAGGAGCCATTCCTGGAGACCACCGAGGGCACTGGCATCAACATCACCTGCTCACATCCCAAAAAACAAAGCAACGATTACATCCATTTCTACCGTCAGATCCCTGGCCAAAGCCTCGACCACATCGCAGTTGTTTATAGAGGCTCCAAGCCACTGCCGAACAATGCAGGACAGCTGTTGTTGGCAGAGGACGGACGTTCGAGCTGGCTGTGGCTCGCTGAGCCCCGGCGCGGGGACGCGGCCGTGTATTACTGCGCGCTGGGGGCCACGGGCAGAGGAGCCGGGGCTGCGGCCGGGCACGAACCGCGGCGGGCGGGGCCGGGCGGGGCCAGCAGGGGGCGCTGCCGCTCCGCCCGCCGGGGCCGCCGAGCCCCGCTCGTCCCGGGCTGCCGGGCCGGGGCCGCCACCAGAACCGACACCGGCACCAGAACCGACACCAGCACCGGCAATGCACATCAGAACGGTCACCCACTCCGGTAATGTGATCGACACCGCCAGCATAACCGGCAACAGCAGCTCCAGCTTGGAGTCACCAACCCCCCTCAGCCCCTCCTATCAGCACTGCCTTAAGGAGCTTTTGCCCCATCTGCCTGATCTCCCTCGCACCAAACCCATCCAGTCCCAAAATCTTTTGACAGACTTAGGGGCTATGCAAATCTTTAACCTGGCCCGTCTGGATTACAGGGGTTCCATGATGCTGGCATTCCCTGCCTCCCAGATCGGGAGGCCACTTCTCCTGAAGATAATCAATCCTAATCTTGAACACTGAGGCAAAGAAGGTGTAAAGCACCTCAGCCGTTCCCTTGTATTTGGTGAATACATTCCCGAGGAGAGTGGACTGAGTACAGAAGAAAATAAGCACTGCTGAGACATTTGTCGTGTGGGTAATTTTGTAAGCGAAAGAGAAAGGGAAGGGGCGTCAGACTCACCTGGTTTCCAGACTCAGAAGGAGCCCGAGTGCAGTTAAAAATGATGCAGTAGACTGCAGGAGATCTGTCCAGGACAGAGGTGTTGAAATGCAGTCCCTGCTTCCTGATCCCTTCTTTTATAAGTTGCTCTAAACATCACACTCTGTCACTGCAAATTGCCAGTTCCAATAAGTGTGGTTTTGAGCAAGTTTGGATTTTTAGTTTAATTCCGTTTGAAATGCTCGGAGTGCCAGAGCATGGCTGGGAGTTTTCACACGTAGATAGACGCACGGACACAAAGACACAGACAGGTCTCTCAAGGCCAGTGCACAACTGCTCTCCTCTGAGGTGCAATCACATTGGTTTCATGGACACGGAGAAAGGCTGGGGCTTTATGCTCAGGTCCTGTATCCGTGTGTGTAGATTTCCTTCCAGTGCCCTGAAGGACAATTCGGGAGTGCCCACATGACGGTAAAGGGAGGATAGGAGGGAACACATTATGGGAGCGAAGGAAAGCCAGGTACTGTCAATCCTGATCTCCACGGTCCCAGCCCGATCCCCGCCCCCCAGGCCGGCCCCGCCGCTCCCGACGTGCCGAGAGCCGAGCGCCGCCCCGCAAGCCCCGCGCTCGCCTCCGCTCCGTTCCCTGCCAGGGCTCGGCCCGAGCCCGAGCGGCAGCGGCGCAGGGCTCAGCCCCGGGGCGGAGCTGGGGCGGCGCAGAGGAGGCGGCACGGCCGCAGCAGAGCCGGGGCTCAGGGGCACAGCGAGGCTCGGCCGGCGGAGCGGCGTCATGCGGCGGGCTCGGGCCGCGGGGCTGCCGGCGCTGGCTGTGCTGCTCATCGGTGCGTGTGGGTGGCGGGAGGCTCAGCGGGCTATGCGAGATCCGCCCCATTTCAGAATTAATTTCTCATCTTCTTGTTCCTTTTCGGTCCTTCTTTACCCTCTGTCCCATCCTCTGCTCTGGTATTTTTCCCCTCTGTTAAACACTGCTTCCCAAGTTGTCTTTTCTTCTTTGTATGGATCCATCCATCCATCCATCCATCCATCCATCCATCCATCCATCCATCCATCCATCACTCTCAGCCACTCTGTTTCTCACATTTCCTTCTAATTTACTTTCAGAACATCCCTCGTAGGTTCGTATCCTCAAACAAGCGCTCTTAGACAAATCATGTCTCCATACTCTAATATCAAAACATATCCAAGCTCGCTCTGATCTGTTCTCCTCTCCCATCAGTCCTTGCTTGTCACTTTCTGTAAAAGAAAACTGATTCCTTATTTGTCTGCGGCAGTGGCTGTGGCCAGAGCCCAGGTACAACAGGAGCCATTCCTGGAAACCACCGAGGGCACCGGCATCAACATCACCTGCTCACATCCCAAAATCCAGGGCAGCGAATTGATCTACTGGTACCGACAACTCCCTGGCCGAGGACCCGAACTCCTCATGAGCATTCACAAAGACTCGAAAAAGCTGCCGGGCAATGCAGGACTGCTGTCGGTGTCGGCAAATCGGAATTCGAGCTGGCTGTGGCTCGCTGAGCCCCGGCGCGGGGACGCGGCCGTGTATTACTGCGCGCTGGGGGCCACGGGCAGAGGAGCCGGGGCTGCGGCCGGGCACGAACCGCGGCGGGCGGGGCCGGGCGGGGCCAGCAGGGGGCGCTGCCGCTCCGCCCGCCGGGCTCCCGGGCCGCGCCTGCGCAGCTCCTTCCTCTGCCCCGAGCCCGCAGCACCGACAGCGCCCGTGGCAGCCAAAGGCCCGCGCGCTCCGGGCCTGCCGGCCCTCACTTTGACTGCTGTTGCTTCTCCTCTCTTCCATCACATCCCTGATGCCTTTCTGGGAATAAAGCAGCACTCAGAGTAGGAGAAGAACCATTTAAAGAACTCCCACTTCACTTGCACGAGTTCACGGTCCCACAAACACACTCTGGAGCTTGCACACACCCAAAGAGTAACTCAAGGATCTGCATTTATGAAGAGGTGTGTGCACACACATTTCCAAAGGAGACCCAGGCTCAGACACCACTTCTTCCGCCATGTCCCCACTGATGTGCAAACACGCACACTCACTCCTATTCCTGCTCCTGCACCCATGTCTGTGCACGCACATCTGCTTGAACGCACCTGTCCAGATATGTGCACACATAAAGCACATCCCAACACGGATCTACTCCCACACACTTGCATATATACCTTCCCTGCTTCCCTCCACAGCTCACCCTATGGTCCACCTGTTCTTGCCTCCCCGTGTGTTGCCATTGGGCTGCTGGTTCCGACTCGGCCCTGTTAAAATATCCTTCAGGAATGTATTTGTGATTCGCTTGAAATCCTACCCTGTGTTCAGCCTGTGAGTATCAAAATGCTGCCAGGGCCTTCCCTGATTTCTTGTCCTTCCCCACAAGGCTCCAGCCCTGCTGCAGTTGTTCTCAGGTTTCCTCAGGAGCATCCATGGCTGATTGTGTCCTTTCCTGTACTCGTGGTTGGTGTGTGCTTGTGTTCAGGCAGGGGGCACAGGAAATTATGTGGGAGCAGAAATTCGTGCATGAATCCATCCGATATGCAGGAGCCTCTGTGCGTGTGTGTCTGTGTGTGTGCCTGTCTCTGTGTGTTTGTGTGTGTGTGTCTGTGTCCTACTGTGTTACACAACTGGTGAAATGCGTTGATCACAATGGAGACGCTCTTCACTGCTCTGCCCTGAGCATCACAGAGCAGCATTTGCCCAGACTCAGAAGGAGCCCAGGGTGTAATTAGACAATGATGCAGCAGCCTGGAAAAGATTTGCTCAGGGAAGAAGTGCTAAAACGCAGTCCCTGGGTCCTGAGACCCTCTTTTCCAGCTGCTCTAAACACAGACACACGGACACATGGACATACAGACAGGACTCTCCAGGCCAGTGCACAGCTGCTCTCCCCTGAACTGAAGCACATTCATTACAGGGATACGGAGAAAGGCTGAGGCTTTATGCCCAAGTCCTGTATCCGTGTGTGTAGATTTCCTTCCAGTGCCCTGAAGGACAATTCGGGAGTGCCCACATGACAGCAAAGGGAGGATAGCAGGGAACACATTATGGCAGCGAAGGAAGCCCAGGCACTGTCAATCGTGATCTCCACGGTCCCAGCCCGATCCCCGCCCCCCAGGCCGGCCCCGCCGCTCCCGACGTGCCGAGAGCCGAGCGCCGCTCCGCAGGCCCCGCGCTCGCCTCCGCTCCGTTCCCTGCCAGGACTCGGCCCGAGCCCGAGCGGCAGCGGCGCAGGGCTCAGCCCCGGGGCGGAGCTGGGGCGGTGCAGAGGAGGCGGCACGGCCGCAGCAGAGCCGGGGCTCAGGGGCACAGCGAGGCTCGGCCGGCGGAGCGGCGGCATGCGGCGGGCTCGGGCCGCGGGGCTGCCGGCGCTGGTTGTGCTGCTGATCGGTGCGTGGGGGCTGCGAATGGGGCGCGGTCTGGGGATGGGGTGATCCCGCAGATCGCCAGACGCTGCCGCCCTGCCTGGCTTCTTTGCAGACCTTTTCCCAGGAGTTGGTCTCTTTGTTTTCTCTCCCTCTTCTCCATCCCATAGTTCCTCAGAAATCTCCTTCCTATTCTGTGTCCCGTCCAGCACAAGCATTCCATTCCTCTCCTTTTTTAATATTTATAAAGTCAATCCTTAACCTTTCCAACTTCCTTTCTTTTTGCTATTTCTCCCACATCTCCCGTTCTCCAGTGACTGCACCATTCTTCCTGTCATTCACGCATTCATCTCTCCAGAGCCATTAATGGAAATTTCAATTCCTGCTTCTCTCGAAATCCCCTCCTTACTCGTTTTCTCACAACCTCTGGACGTTCATTACTGTTTCTGCGGGATTTAATCTGTGCAGTTGGACAGTATAGAATTTAACGCTGATTCATTTTTTTCCCCGGCAGTGGCTTCAGGCAGGACCCAGGTACATCAGGAGCCATTCCTGGAGACCACCGAGGGCACTGGCATCAACATCACCTGCTCACATCCCAAAAAACAAAGCAACGATTACATCCATTTCTACCGTCAGATCCCTGGCCAAAGCCTCGACCACATCGCAGTTGTTTATAGAGGCTCCAAGCCACTGCCGAACAATGCAGGACAGCTGTTGTTGGCAGAGGACGGACGTTCGAGCTGGCTGTGGCTCGCTGAGCCCCGGCGCGGGGACGCGGCCGTGTATTACTGCGCGCTGGGGGCCACGGGCAGAGGAGCCGGGGCTGCGGCCGGGCACGAACCGCGGCGGGCGGGGCCGGGCGGGGCCAGCAGGGGGCGCTGCCGCTCCGCCCGCCGGGGCCGCCGAGCCCCGCTCGTCCCGGGCTGCCGGGCCGGGGCCGCCACCAGAACCGACACCGGCACCAGAACCGACACCAGCACCGGCAATGCACATCAGAACGGTCACCCACTCCGGCAATGTGATCGACACCGCCAGCATAACCGGCAACAGCAGCTCCAGCTTGGAGTCACCAACCCCCCTCAGCCCCTCCTATCAGCACTGCCTTAAGGAGCTTTTGCCCCATCTGCCTGATCTCCCTCGCACCAAACCCATCCAGTCCCAAAATCTTTTGACAGACTTAGGGGCTATGCAAATCTTTAACCTGGCCCGTCTGGATTACAGGGGTTCCATGATGCTGGCATTCCCTGCCTCCCAGATCGGGAGGCCACTTCTCCTGAAGATAATCAATCCTAATCTTGAACACTGAGGCAAAGAAGGTGTAAAGCACCTCAGCCGTTCCCTTGTATTTGGTGAATACATTCCCGAGGAGAGTGGACTGAGTACAGAAGAAAATAAGCACTGCTGAGACATTTGTCGTGTGGGTAATTTTGTAAGCGAAAGAGAAAGGGAAGGGGCGTCAGACTCACCTGGTTTCCAGACTCAGAAGGAGCCCGGGTGCAATTAAAAATGATGCAGTAGACTGCAGGAGATTTGTCCAGGATAGAGGTGCTGAAATGCAGTCCCTACTTCCTGATCCCTCCTTTTTAAGTTGCTCTAAACATCACACTCTGCCACTGCATATTGCCAACCCCAATAAGTATGATTTCGAGCAAGTTTAGATTTTTAGTTTAATTCCGTTTGAAATGCTGGGAGTGCCAGAGCATGGCTGGGAGTTTTCACACGTAGATAGACATACAGACACAAAGACACAGACAGGTCTCTCAAGGCCAGTGCACACCTGCTCTCCTCTGAGGTGCATCACATTAATTTCATGGACCCCAAGGAAAGCTGGGGCTTTAAGCCCAGGTCCCGTATGCGTGTGTGTAGAATTCCTTCCAGTGCCTTGAAGGACAATTCGGGAGTCCGCACATGACGGTAAAGGGAGGATAGGAGGGAACACATTAAGGGAGCGAAGGAAAGCCAGGCACTGTCAATCGTGATCTCCACGGTCCCAGCCCGATCCCCGCCCCCCAGGCCGGCCCCGCCGCTCCCGACGCGCCGAGAGCCGAGCGCCGCCCCGCAGGCCCCGCGCTCGCCTCCGCTCCGTTCCCTGCCAGGACTCGGCCCGAGCCCGAGCGGCAGCGGCGCAGGGCTCAGCCCCGGGGCGGAGCTGGGGCGGTGCAGAGGAGGCGGCACGGCCGCAGCAGAGCCGGGGCTCCGGGGCACAGCGAGGCTCGGCCGGCGGAGCGGCGGCATGCGGCGGGCTCGGGCCGCGGGGCTGCCGGCGCTGGCTGTGCTGCTCATCGGTGCGTGGGGGTGGCGGGAGGCTCAGCGGGCTATGCGAGATCCGCCCCATTTCAGAATTCATTTCTCATCTTCTTGTTCCTTTTCGGTCCTTCTTTACCCTCTGTCCCATCGTCTGCCCTGGTATTTTTTCCCCTCTGTTAAACACTGCTTGCCAAGTTGTCTTTTCTTCTTTGTATGTATCCATCCATCCATCCATCCATCCATCCATCCATCCATCCATCCATCCATCCATCTCTCTCAGCCTCTCTGTTTCTCACATTTCCTTCTAATTTACTTTCAGAACATCCCTCGTAGGTTCGTATCCTCAAACAAGCGCTCTTAGACAAATCATGTCTCCATACTCTATTATCAAAACATATCCAAGCTCGCTCTGATCTGATCTCCTCTCCCATCACTCCTTGCTTGTCACTTTCTGTAAAAGAAAACTGATTCTTTTTGTCTGCGGCAGTGGCTGTGGCCAGAGCCCAGGTACAACAGGAGCCATTCCTGGAAACCACCGAGGGCACCGGCATCAACATCACCTGCTCACATCCCAAAATCCAGGGCAGCGAATTGATCTACTGGTACCGACAACTCCCTGGCCGAGGACCCGAACTCCTCATGAGCATTCACAAAGACTCGAAAAAGCTGCCGGGCAATGCAGGACTGCTGTCGGTGTCGGCAAATCGGAATTCGAGCTGGCTGTGGCTCGCTGAGCCCCGGCGCGGGGACGCGGCCGTGTATTACTGCGCGCTGGGGGCCACGGGCAGAGGAGCCGGGGCTGCGGCCGGGCACGAACCGCGGCGGGCGGGGCCGGGCGGGGCCAACAGGGGGCGCTGCCGCTCCGCCCGCCGGGCTCCCGGGCCGCGCCTGCGCAGCTCCTTCCTCTGCCCCGAGCCCGCAGCACCGGCAGCGCCCGTGGCAGCCAAAGGCCCGCGCACTCCGGGCCTGCCGGCCCTCACTTTGACTGCTGTTGCTTCTCCTCTCTTCCAGCACATCTCGTTGCTTCCCTGATGCCTTGCTGGGAATAAAGCATCTCCCTGAGTAGAGGAAAACGTAATTAAAGAACTAATGGTGCACGTATAAGAGTTCACAGTACCACAAACACACTCTGGAGCTTGCACACACCCGAAGAGTAACTCATAGCTCTGCATTTATGAAGAGGGGTGTGCATTCACATTTCCAAAGGAGACCCAGGCACAGACTCTTCTCCTTCTGCCATGTCCCCAGTCATGTGCAAATACCCACACTCGCTCCTATTCTGGCTGCTGCACCCAAGTCTGTGCATGCACATCTGTGTCATCATTCCTGTCCAGTCATATTCACACATAAAGTACATCCAAAAACGGATCTATTCCCACAGAATTACATATACACCTTCCCTTCTTCTCTCCTTAGCTCGCCCTGATGGTCCCTGGTTTTTACCTCCCCATCTGTTGGCATTGGCCTGCTGATTCTGACCCTGTCCTCTTAAAATTGCCTTCAGGAAAGTAATCATGACTCTCTGGAAATCTTACTCTGTGTCCAGTCTGTGTGTACACAAGCCATGCCAGGGTTTGCCTGACTCCATGTCCTTCCTCACAAGGCTCCATCCGTCGGCAGTTGTTCCCAGGTTTCCTCAGAAGCGTCCATGGCTCATTGTGTCCTTGCCTGTGCTCTTGGTTTGTGTGCACTTGTGTACAGGCAGGGTCTGCAGGAATCCATGTTGGAGCACAAATTCGTGTATGAATCTCCCCCCTGTCTGTGTGTGTGCATGCCTGTGTCTGTGTGTGCGTGCCCTGTTGTGTTACACAACCGGTGAAATGCGTTGATCACAATGGAGACGCTCTCCACTGCTCTGCCCTGAGCATCACAGAGCAGCATTTGCCCAGACTCAGAAGCAGCCCAAGGTGTAATTAGACAATGATGCAGCAGCCTGGAAAAGATTTGCCCAGAGAAGAAGCGCTGAAATGCTGTCCTTGAGTCCTGAGACCCTCTTTTCCAGCTGCTCTAAACACAGACACACGGACACATGGACATACAGACAGGCTCTCCAGGCCAGTGCACAGCTGCTCTCCCCTGAACTGCAGCACATTCATTACAGGGACACGGAGAAAGGCTGGGGCTTTATGCCCAGGTCCTATATCTGTGTGAGTGGATTTCCTTCCAGCGCCCCGAAGGACAACTCCGGAGTCCACACATGACAGCAAAGGGACGATGTGAGGGAACACATTATGGGAGCGAAGGAAAGCCAGGCACTGTCAAACGTGATCTCCACGGTCCCAGCCCGATCCTCGCCCCCCAGGCCGGCCCCGCCGCTCCCGACGTGCCGAGAGCCGAGCGCCGCCCCGCAGGCCCCGCGCTCGCCTCCGCTCCGTTCCCTGCCAGGGCTCGGCCC